>NC_081445.1:7174461-7213698 GCF_007210705.1 Tigriopus californicus | reverse complement strand
AAGCAAACTTAAAACGCGCTACAAGAGATATACATCGCGTCAAAAAATTCTTCATTTTCGATAACCAGTGTCCAAGTTCTTATCATCTTGGTTTTCCTCCGTGTGTATATGTGGAATGTAGTCAAAAGAGTCCTTGGGATAGGTCAGAGAAGAGAATCGAACCGGAGGACCTCTTTCCAAACAGGAGGCTGCATTATACGCGCATGTCTCTCTTGGAATTCGAAGATTCAAAGGAGTCTGATGTTCAGCTCCGTCCTTTTTAGTGATTTCTAAATCAGTTCATATTTTCAAACTTTCTAAAGAATGAAATCTACTACATACAGATGATGATTCGCTCAAAGTGCTTAGAAAAAAAGACTTCGATTCAGTGTTTGTCACTATTCATTGTTTCTTTCTAGTAGTTCGGAGTACATAAAGTGTTAGCTTTCTTTTATCCATCCATATGTTTTATATTTCCAGAAGACTTTAGAGAATTAATAGCAAGCGATGGCTGCCCTTTTTGAAAAATTTCAATGAGTTACTTATTATCGTTATTTTGGGCGCTTTTGGGGCTAGAACGTGACTATAAGGGATACTGATAATGTTTAAAAACTCTGTTTTTCACTTGACAATTTCATAGAATTTAGGTGGTATTTCATAAGTGAAAAAGCAAAGATGTTAAACCTACTTGCAGGCCACTTTCAAGAAGCGACTGGCAAACCTGAAATTGTAAAGTAAATTGTTCAACTAGAAATCTAGATTGTTGATCGATCATCATTTCACGTTGGTGAAAAAAAACAAAGGAAAAATTGGTTCTAAAATCAGTTTCTCTCGCATTTTTAGGCATTCAACCTTGTGTACGGACGTTGGTTCAATGTAAGTGTTTCGACATCAGCCATTGTAGCCAGTTTCTAACAAACCACTATCTCCAAATCATACCTTAGGGTAATATTGTATCGTAAAAAGGCTTATTGATCTTAATTGGTTCTATTGATTTTCTCATGTTTGAAATATCTGTACTCATACGGACCCTTTTATAAGCTGCAATAGCTGTTCAAACAATTCACCTACAACCGGCATAAGGCTCGGAAGGTAATTATGAACATCTACTAACCCCATCAAAATCCGCATATTTTTACGGAATGCCAAGTGACGCTACAGATTTGAATTGAAAAGCAGAACAAAGACAAATACGCGAACCCATTTCTCCATTTTCGACTGCGCTCCCCTTTTACTCCCTTCCCCCCCCAAAAAAAATCGGGAAAAGTATAATCGAAACTACTTTTGTATTTCGATTGCCCGATCTGATATTGGATTTCTCCGCCAAATAGCGCAAATCCGTTGGGCGGTGGTTTGGCGCTTTCGCCATTCCATTGGAAGTGGAATCAGTCTGCGAGTGTATGTGTGTGTGCGCGAGTAAGGAAGTGGTTGATACATAGGACTCTACGGTACATGCATATAGTACTACGTAGGCAATTTCGATCGCAACGGCGCCTCAATATACTGCTCTGCCATCGCGTATGTAATCAGATGATCGTAATATCCTTATTTTTTCTAGTTCTCTTTTACATTTCTTGACGTCTGGAAAAATTTGCGGTTGATTCTGGGATCGCTTTGTCTTTCCGCTCAACGATGACGGCATGGCGCAGTACTGCTCCAAGACTGAATGTCCTGATTGCCTGAGAGCCAGGTAACTTCGTTAGTTCGACAAGCAAATCTTACTGATATTGTTTTTCAGCTTTTTTGTCCCTAGATTGTTAAAAGTTGTAACTGACTGGTTGACTGACAGTGGGCAACTTACTTGTAACTCGGAGACCAGTTTCTCGGCCATTTTTGATTCGGGCTGCACTTGATAGTTTTGATGCACGTTTGACGAGTGTCGAGCTGACCAGAATGAGCTATTCGGATGATGTTGATTGGCCATCTGGGGGATCATGCCCGGATAGGATGACGAATTCATTACGAGTTCTTGACTTAAATAAGACTTGAGATCTAGACAAGTAATGACCGCTCGAATAGGGATCCCCAGAGTTTGGTTGCCCTAACAATCTTGGCCAAGTCAAGATTTTGTGACTAGAGAAATATCGGATGGAAACGGCTGTGTTAGTGGAGGAAAAGTCACTGCCACTTTTCCCGCTCTCTTTCATTCTTTCGCCTTACAGGCAGTGGGAAAACGGAAAAAAATGTGGGATGGAGGAAGAAAGAAAGAAAAAGAAGGGTCGGGTCTTTCGTTGTTCCCTACATTAGTAGTCGTAGTCTTAGTGCATGGTGAACGACGTACTGGTAGTAGTGGGAGTACTAGCAGTAGTAGTAGTAGTAGTGGAGGGACTTGTACGTAGCCGAAGAAGGAAGACTATGAAGGCATAGAAAGTGGAGTTGGCGGAGGACGTGGTGGTGGTGGTGGTCTCCTGGTTGTTTGGCTGGCGTCTTCTTCCCCCACATTTTATACTCTTAAGGGAGCATTCTTTCTCCTCAATGGACCACGGATGGTTCGTTCGTTCGTTCGTTCGTTGCTTGGGTCGTATCCTCCAAACCTTTCTTGGCTCCCTTGCATTGAGCCAGGCTTGTTCCACAAGGCTCAACTGCTACTACTCCTTCTTCTTCTATTGCCATTACCACTACGATGTACTACTATTACTACTACGATTTCTCCCTAAGCGACGAGCGACGACCGAGTGGAGCTGGGGGTTCTAAGTTCGTTCCTCGGAGTTTCCGCTCGAGGAACAAAAATGACTGCAGCAGCAGCAGCAGCAATAACAGCAGCACCAACAGGACAAGGCGTTCTGTGGTGGTGGTGGTGCTTTTGAAGAGTAACCAGACAAGGAGATATTTTTTCCAAAGGAAAGGGACTCCGCCAACCAGCTCACTCACCCACACCCATCCTAGAAGCACTACTAGGACTCACGGCCAAACTTGGGATCCGAGGTGTGTAAACTTTAGTAACCGGGCTTCTTAGGTTCTGCCAGTGATTTTATCAGTGCTGCTGAACTTCTCCTTGGTCTCTTCTTGGTCTTCTTTTTCCTCCTCTTCTTTTTCGTCTTTTGCCTCTCCTACCAGCAAGTGCAGACGGAGAGCCCGACGGATGGTCCCACGCGAAAAATCCTCGGCTTTCTCAAAAGAAGTTGAAAATGCCACATCTCGCCATCTTTTCACGACAACGAGCGAAGCTTTCAAGATCCATTCCATGTTTTCAGGTCTCGTTTCACACCCACACTCCATTTGAATACGTCGATTCGGAACCACCTCATGAATTCAACTGAGCCATGATCAACAATATCCATGCCATGTCCGGTCGTCCCCCACGTTTTCATCCGTCCCTTCAATGCTCCCCATGCTATTTTGTGTGTCTCGTATGTACTACAACAATAGGTCTGTTAGGCCGTTCTACAATGCATTGGACAGATGATCAAGAATAACCACGACAGATGCTATCCGCGAGGATACCGATATCAACGACGTCAGGCTCGACGAAGCCCCTCTCGTCGTCTATTGTTTTAAAGGATTTCAAAGACCCGATTCTCGCCTCGACTTTTTTGTGCCCGAATGAATTGGAAATTGGACGGCGCGATCCGATGGGCATGAGAGCCGGCTTCACGTTCAAGTCCACTGATTTCCTTCCCCCTTTTTGATTTCGTAGGAAATAAACCATGGGCTTGAACAATTGCCGAGATGCTTAGTAGCTATTGAATCTCTCGTATCTCCATGTATCTACGCAATAGTTCAAATCCATGGATCATCAATTCCTTCCAAATCAAAGGAGGAAGGAAATTAGTCTAATCAAGCATAAAGAGTAGTATCTCTTAGGGAAGACATCATCCTATCTCTTCACGACTATGATTTGTTCAATAGCTGTGTATTTGTTTGTAGTAGTCAGTCATAACCCTTAAAAATGCTGGCTTTACCAATTGATCCGAGAGAAAGGGTTAGCTTTATCAATCCACCCTATTTTTGTTTGGATTTCTTTCTAATTCTCTAATACTCGTTAAGATTAACATGGAATCAATGGCATGATACACTTCAAATCATTTCAATTTTATTTTCAGCTCCCAATCAATGGCTCTCGTTCTCGTTGATTGTGTACGCAAGACAGTATATGTTCTATCACCTACATGATTGGGCTATTGGTCTGTCCTTGTATACCGAGTAAATCATGAATCTTGAAAGCGTCAAGACCTATTCATAATCTAAAATCATGTTCTACTCCATGACGTCAAAAACGACCAATAGAGCATTTTCCTGTTTGAAATGATCTTAAATCTGAAAGAGTCACATTCTTCCAACCCTGTTCGTCTCATTGGTATCCAAGGTGCCTCACGGAGATGTTATAATGGCCTACCATAACCATGCTCCAACCCCTAGAAAAGTAGTTATTCACTCAATCATTCGAACCCACGGTTTTCAATTGGTTCAACAGGCCACAAGGATTGGATGACGGGAGCGATCCTAGGCCCCTCCCTCCGACAAGTATTGGCGCGTGGGGGTAGGGATTCCCTCCCTCCTTCCCTCCGTTGGCTTGATAGAAACTGGGACGGACCAAAAAAAAAGACAGGGAAGGGAAAGGGGAAGGAGAAAGAGAGAGAGAGAAAGAGCGCGTGAGGGACAATGAGAGACAAATCAAGTCACTCTAATGGATTTTATGTTTTTTGTTATCTGCATTTTTTTCCTATCGAGTCGTTGCTGCATTTCTGAGAGGCAAATTCTGATTGGTTTGGAACACAAATATAAAGATTGCTAGGAGGGAAAAGTGGGATTTTGATGCCTAGTTAGTCCGGAGAGAAGATATGTTTTTGACCTATTTTGAGATTTCTATTCGAACAAGATCGAGGCCTAACGAAGGCGAAAAACAGGCACAAAAAGCATTGGTAAATATTCAAGCTAACAATATCGCAATCGCCTTTTCCTTTGCACATGGACCTTTTTCTTTCCGGCAATCATCAAGAAAATGCAAACCTTTTCCGCAACGATGTGCAAAGGTCGCTCAAAATGTTATTGTAAAGTGCTAAGCGCAGTGAAGATTTTTGGTTCGATTTTCCTCTCTGACCTCTCTCAAGGAAACTTGAGACACTAAACCACACCAACAACTGGAGAACCAACCTCGTAACCGACATGGCACTGTCAATCGGTAAATTGGGCGCTCTCAATTGAAGGATGCTTTCCATTTGCCAAATGCTTTTCTTTCATAAGATCTGACCATCGTCCCCTCATAGTGGTGGAATTAACCATTCGTCGTTCTATTTCGTTTAGCGAAATTATCCCATTCATCAAATCAAGGTTTTGGAGATTCTCTCCCTAATCAAAGCAAATCAAATCCGTAAACAGTCTCAAGGATATCATTTTTTCACAGAAACCGGATAGCTCATTATGAAGACACGTTCCGGTCAAAACTGGACGCTCAATAGTCCAAGATTGGCATTGAATCGCATTAAAAGGCCAATCAGTCTGTCCATCTGTCTTGTCTGTCTGTCCATCTCTATGTTTGTGAGTCAGTTGATTCGGATGAAATAGAGGCATAGAACTGAATCAACCAGGATCGACGAGGACGAGGACGACAATGGATCCGAGTGAATCGGGTATGATGGTCACAAAATTTGAATGAGAACAACCAACAACGAGAGAAGGGTTTACTGTACGTACACCATATCCAGTGTGTGCAACGTAAGAGAGGGTTTGCCTCTGAGCATCTCGCCATGTTTTGGATGGAAAGCGTTGGCCAAATGGGGAAATGCTATGAATGTTTACCATGTCCACTTTTTTGCTCGACCCTTCTCTTTTGTTTCTTTAGAGTCTCAGCCAACGGTTTTAGCCATTGCATCATTCAGCCATTGTCCATTCAAAGCGTCAAATGAAAACTGAGAGACCATTCAAAAGAAGCGGACGGACTCGCTTCATATCAAATACGCACGCACTCACACACACACACAAACCATCATCATCATCATCATCATCAACAACAACAACATCAGAGGCAATGGTAGTCTAGGAGCGGAGAGACCAAAGCCAAAAGAAACGGTGTGTTCAAAATGGGAATAATGAGATCTACATTAACCAGAGAAAATCCAAATTGAACTTAATCTTGGTCTTCCATGATGCTGATGCTTGGCTCACTCAGAGGCTTCTTTGGCTCATGGTGGAATAGTTATCGATCCAAATGGCTTTCTTTCTCTTAGATGTTATGTACGCACTGTATAGCTTTTGCTACCCGGGTTGGTCTGCTACGTTCGTTCATACCCCAGTACCTACTCTACCTACACTCAAGACGCCTTCAAGACCCGTTGGGTGAGTCAACCACCGAGGATGTAAGTCTGCCTGTCTGTCTATCTGCCTGTTTGTTAGTGGGTGACTCAGCTTTCGGTTGGTTGGTTGGTTGGTTAGTTGGGTTTTCAGCCGAGCTATCTCTAGAGAAAGTCAAAAAAGGGAGTGGCGATAAAACATGTGGATCGATATTAAAAGGGTTCCGAAAAAGGGACAAAAGAAAGATCCTTACCACCATTTTAGATTGTTGGAAAGGACAATCACGCAAAATAATTTCTAATGATCACCTGAGCAACGACGACTATATTGGCTTACATTTGGGCAAGAAAGATACACTTCCAATTTAGATGGTGGGAGATTGAACCAAGTAATTTCAAACATTACAAAAATAGACCCAACGCTATGAAACAAGCTGCTTTTGAGAAACAGATATTAATTGTGTCCAAATTCGGTCTAGATCTTCTGGGAAAAGCTCAAGATTGGTGTTCTTTGTTGATTGCCAAACTGACCAATAACGTATCCTCAAAATGAATGCTTGCAACACCTAAGGATACTTTTTGAAATAATGATGCTTCTTGGTTTGAAATTATAGATCATTGAATTGCGACGTTACACTATTTTGAAATCGTCCAAATCTCACTCAGCATCTAATTGATCAGTAGTTTCGAAAATTAAAGGCAAGATGCCCCACTCACAAAAATATGCAGGAGGTAAAATATGTTTCTATCTTTGTTTAAATTTTGTTTTAAGATAGGTTAGGCATATTATATCAAACTAACTTGTTGTTCATATGTACTTGATCTGCTTGGCATCTTGATTTCTAAAATGAGCCATAGAGTGTGCCAACATATAATTTTTCCCAGATAATTGTCTTTTTTTGCGAAGTGTCATCCGCTTCTTTACGGCGCGGATTGAAGAAAAAACCAAGCAAATCCGATATTCTTCTCCCAAAAGGCTTTCGCTGAAAACAGCCGATTTTGGTGTTCTGCACTCTACGCAGTTTCCGTTCTCGCCTTTTCTTTGGAAGCTTTCCCGGTAGTCAAAAGGGAAGAGCGACGGGATGGACCATCAGTGGGGTTGATCGATTTCTCTACTCGCCCTTTCAACTTTTTTGTTGAGAACTCATAAGGCGCTTTTGTATTCCCGTTTGCCCCTTTCCATGCCCTCTCCAAAAAAATGAAGATTTCAAACTGGAAATCTTATTCATACAATGCTGCTAGTACAACAAGTCTTGAAAATTTGATTACTTAGTTTCCTCCTTGTTTCAAAGAGCTTGCTTGTTCAAGACATGAGATGTGTAATACTCTCGGAAAACGGATGATGTCCATTTCAAAAAAGTATATTTTTAGATTAGCCCTGGCTTGGCCATTATCAAAGGGGAAATGGAAACGTGAATCAAGGATGTAGATTTATCAAATAGAAATTCCCCAAATTTTCCACCTTAAGCTGAGTTTTGGACGTGATAAAGTTGTTGTCAACGTCATTATAATGATGACGATTTTTGTTTGTCCTGTTTAAAATTCAAGGGCCTTGCAAAAGGCAGAGGCAAATTTTATTCAGTTTACTTAATTGAACGATTATCGTTCTTGGGGTTCTTTTCAGACCGGTAAAACCTGAGAAGTCTCACGTTCGAATAAAATGAAAAACAAATTGCACCGGCATTTTAAAGATGGAAAGAAAGACCTCGGTCTACCTGACAGAAAAAAATATATATCAATGGCTTGATAGTGTAACATTGTCTTGAACGGGGTAGTGACAAAGAGGATTGCGTTCATTTGATCAGGTCAAGAACCAAATCTTTGTGCAGAACATTTTTGACGCAATGAGAACAGAACTCCTTTTGGCAAACATTTCCTTCCTTCTTTTTAGCATGGTATATTGTCCACCAGTTACCTATTTCGGACCTCATTACCGAATAAAGGGATGTATCCTGAGCGTAATGCGTTTTACATAATCAAGTTCATGAGTGATGTGATCCTGGTTCCAGCAGGTTTTTTAACTATGTTTTGTATGACCTTGATCTAGAGCCACTTCGAAGCGACAAGTTTGTCGCAGAGGAATTCATTCGGTGGTTCAAAGTTGTTTCCAACGTGTTCATAGCACCGAGATTCGTACTTCGACTACTATTGCTACAACAACAACAGCAACAACAACAACAACAACAAGAACAACAACAGCGACGACGACGACTTCTGTCAATTCCAGTCCTGTGCAACATACCCATCGCCTCTCATGCTTTGATCAGAATCTCTCTGTCTCTTGGCATCCATGTGCAGAATAGTGCAAAAAAAAAATCCGCCCGAGTCTTCTCTCATGAGATTCTCCTACTTTGAGTTCAGGCTCTTCGGTCTCGATCTCGCGTGTGTATGTTCGCAGAAAGCGTGCTTACTACTCGTACACAGGGTTCGGCGAGTTCGATTCAGAACCCGAATTTGCATCACAGGATTAGCATCAAGGAAAGGGCGACATTTAGAATTAAAACCGCCTAAATGTCCATTCTGTCTACTATGTTTGAATGCAATCTGAGTGGACGATTCAAACTTGAGCAACTTAAACAAAGATGAAAGGCGTACATGCCATGATGCGCCTGACCCTGTATTACGCTACATGCAGATTGGAACGCTCGTTGTTCGTCTCCTTTCACCTTGAAAGGAGACCTTCAATTCGGCTACGAGGTTTGTAGGCCCCAGGGTGGCCTACTCTCCGCTTCAAGCTTCAGAGCTCACCTTGTTGCCTCCTCGATCGTTCAAGACTAGGCCACAACATGAACACATCACTGAGGAGAGAACGCCCAAATATAGGTTGATCTAACGTCAGGGCTCCTTTTGGAAGCGGGAATTGCAACAAGCACCTGCAATTGTTACGTCACCGCAACAAGGCGGAACTGGGCCGAGATTTCTTAGCACCTTAAGTCGAGTGAGTGCATGCGTGTAGCGTGTAGCGTGTATTATGGTGGATCGTAGCACTCCATTGCCCTCATCTTAATTCCAAGCTCGATGATGTCTTTGACAGCGAGATGACATGCACCATCGTAAATATGGACAAGATGGGGCTGACAATTGGCTGGCTTACCTGGTCCTCCTCGAACGACTTTTTCTGGCTGTCTTTTTCACTGTCTGCAATGATAATGCTGGTGGTGTTATTGCTACTAGCCGTGGATGTGTGGCTGATGTTGATGGGCGGTGGAGATGGCTGTGGAAGTGGTATCAGAAGTTGAGATTCGCCTGGACAGCCTAGCATCCTATTTTGCATATGACTGGAACTAATCACATCGCCTCGATTAATGTATGCTTCCTGTGCAAAATGTGACTGATCCAACAGCATTTTCACCACATGAATGTCCTTCACCACCTAGAGAGGATTACTTCTCATCACTCCACATCCAACCATGTCAGTCAAAATTTACGTGTCTCACACCAACAACTTTTATCCAAAAACAGTCGAGAGCTTTGTTAAAACCTCACCATTCTCTTTTTGAGTTGCACATGTTAGTTTGAATATTTGCAAACTAACGCATCGACTGCAATTCTGCATCAATCCGAGCCCGTCGGCCAACAAGCCAACAAGCCAATGAGTCAGCCAGCCAGTGACAAGAAGCATCGTTGTTGGATGATTCGACGGACAATGCAGTAGTCATACTACTACAAGTTGTTGTATCCCTGCTCCTTCTACTCCCCACTACTATACCAGTATAACCCTGCCCCCCCTCCCCTTGCCCCCTTCTCCTCATCCTGCAAAACGAACACAAGAACTGCATGTAGTTTGCAGTACTGTCCGTATGGACTAAACAACATCACTGTTGCTTCGTGTTTTGTGCTCGCATTAGAAGGATTCGCAGGCTTCCACCACTGTCTCTCTCTCTCTCTCTCTCTCTCTCTCTCTGTTTGAGGCATGCAGCTGCATGCAAGTTGCAAATCTGCACTTGGTAACAACGACAACGAGGATCGGGATTTCGAGGCATTCCAGTAAAGTAGAGGTACTCTTTTATATCAAGAGATGGACTGCCCACTGAAATAACCAAGGATAGTAGATCCCCCCATGCGCCAATCGTTACGTCATGGGAAGAACACCTTTTTCTTCATGCAGGGACTGCCAAACAAACGTCAAAGTCGACAATGGTTGGATACTGGAGAGCCATGGAAAAGGCTAGCTCAAGACTCATCTTCTGTCTTCTCGATGGTGGCGCTGAATAAGTTGCAAACAGGATGAGAAATATACCCTGATTATTGATGATGTCCTCGCCTCCTCATGCGAGAGGATTGATTCCGAGTGTCACGAAAAAAACAACTTGATACATAATGATTGCTGTGATTTAATTCGATCTTTTGAATAAACAGGTAACTTCGATAGAGGGACAAAGATAGAAATTCCAACACTTGAATGGTGCATTAAAGATTGACTGTGGTCTCAATAAGAGGTTGCGTGGTTCTTGATATAACAATTTGCGCAAAATATAGATGGTCCTTCCATTTTTTCTTTGAAACTTGTGTTTATTACTTTGCGATTTTTTGCGTTTGGGTTTTCACTGGCATTTCTAACCGCTACAGGAAATGTAATCTCCAATACTATTAAAATGAAAGGTTATAATTTGTCTATTCATTACCTTTCAATCTTTATATGATATTTGGTCTACCAACGAGTTTGAATTGGAAGACCGAGCTAGTCCTTGAATGTAGGGTTGTTCTGGAATGCTAACTAAAAATCTGCCCAAGTCTGACTTCTACCGGATCAACAAGGCCTACGTATTCCCTACGAATATTTGAAGGCAGCAAATTAAATAATGAAGGAGCCCGAGAAAGAAGAGCAGTGGAGTTCATTGTACGAACAAGTCTGGATTCTCGAGGGCTTGAAGGTGCTCTCAAAACGCATATTAAGCTTCTACGGTCGCTAGAATTGACCCTAAGTCCTGGGTTGGGACAAAGCTCATGGATGCTTTGGAAGACCTAGAGCATCAGATACCTTTCGCACCTTCTCTGAACATTGTACAGTCCCAGATTATGGGATTCCAGAAATTGGAAAGAATCTCACTTTTTTGCCTTAACAAATTTATGCTTCGAAGAACACGGCTTAAAACTCTGGAACCAGGCAGAATTAGAAAATACGACTTGCATGAAATATGCGCAATTTTTCCAATGAGAAAGTACTTATGTTATCTTTCCCGTTTATGTTTGGTACTTACACTGGCCTTTTTTAAAAAAAGGGATTGTCAGGGGCAAAAGCAAGAATCCAATTTAATGTAGTTTCGGATTACCCCAGAAAACTGACCTAGGCAGTATCAGAAAGGGCTTTTCTATTTTGTCCAATAGATAACCATTAGAAATTTTACCTCTGTGATAATATTTCAACGTAAAGGACCTTGCTCGATTCAAAGGCTTCGCCACATGGAGGTGTGATAAATTTCACAGTGAAATCATTCATGCAAATGACCTTAAATATTAGGTACGTCTGGAGCGCATCCATCATGATACCAATCAAGGCATGAAAGACTCTCTGAAAACATGAACGGACGCACTCGGCTATTAGTGTCCCCACGGTATATTTTTAGGGCTGTATTTGGAAGTGGATTTTTTGGCTGCATTTCCATACGTTCGATTCTTCATGGAATGTTTGCATGATCAAACACATTGTTGAATTGAAATGCTTTTGTAACACTCTTGAACAGCGCTTATGTATTAGTTTTGGAGCGAGTTTAGACTCGAGCCCGAGACGACTGAATTTAGAAGAAATTGAACGGGCTCAAGTCCTCCAAAATGTCTTATATAAATATTAGAAATCAGCATTTGGCTCCCATTCCTCATAGTCTAGTCATCTGGATTAGACCAAGTGAGATATGTTTTAACGTTATAAACCTCTAACCAACCGTGCTCCCCTTCCGGGCTATCAGGGTTTCTTTTAACATTCTCCCCGCCCTTTATTTCAATCGACTTATGACTTGACCATGCAACTGGCATCGAAATTATGAGTCAAGGTAGATTATAAATTGGACAGCCTGGATTATATTTGCTAACGTACTCGAGTACCTTGTTACACTCGAATCCTTCTTTGCCCGACTCGAGTCCACTGTCTGTCTGACACTAGTCTGGCAAAAAGTTAGAAATCAACGGACTTACCTCAGGACCTCTCATCACGCAGAACCGTCTTGAATTTATAATTGTCGAGACACTGAAAATTCTTTGATCTTGCTAACTTATAGGACCCATGATTAGAGCACCCTTGTTAGCCTCTTGCCCTTGCTTTACTCGATGGCAAGTATTGGTTTTTTTTTCAATCTAGTCGGTAATAACATCAATGAAAGAGTCTTCTCGAAAATCGTTTCAATCCGCAAATGCCCGACCAATTCATATGAATTGCGGCCATCTCCACTTACCTCATTTGAACCTACCATTTGATTTCAAAATCTTTTTCCATCAAAAATAGCCTTTTAAAAATATCACCATTTGCTGTTTGAAGAAAAAGCCTACAAATGATTTAGTATAATCGCAAATATACTAAAGCAGATTTCTTAATTGCTCAAATTCATACGGCATTCGAGGCCAATGAAATAAACAAGAATGTCTTCCCTTTTTCACGAACATATGTGTTCGATCGCTCTTTTTGATATTCGCTTTATGTTGAGAGAAATGTACATGTAAAGCAAACTAATCGTAACTACGTTCTTTTTCCTTTCAATTCACGATTATGACTTTTGAGACATAGTCGTGAGAATACTGAATTGGATAAACTTTAAAAAGACAGCATTGTCACTGAATTGTAAGCAAATATGGTAATGTAATCTCACACCACCATTCTTGATGTTGTCAGGTCAAGATACTAAAGTGGTAATCTAAATGATGTTCCAATCCACAATGTGTTAAGAGTAATTGGGCAGATCTGATTAAGAAGATTGATTCTCGATCAATTTTTACCGTTTTTGTGCCGGGAGATTTGATTAAGACTATTAATATTATGCCTATTTAGTATTACTGGAATTGCTGTAGGTCAATCCAAAAGTATGAGCGTCTACTCCAATTCAACACAACGAGACTGTAAGTGATACAAATCAATGATTGAATGATAGATTGGGCACCTTCAATTTGAAGGCATGATTTGGCATCTTGAACAAAGTATATACGGTTGCAACTCAAACATACTTCGTCAGGACAATTTTTCTGTAATGTTCCGTTTTGAATGACTAATAACGGAGTTTTGAATTGTTGCGCAGAGAGCAAAAAAAGAGCCCATCAGCCTATTTAAATGCCGTCAACGGGGTTTGGCGTCTCAATTCTCAAGAAATTGAGAAAGCTACAAAGTTAGCGCTTATGGAGACTGGAATTGTCCCAAAATTTACTCTTTTGATAAAGAGGCATGCACCCTGGTCCACAATGGAGCATCACGAGGAGTAAGAACTCTGACGTATACTAGTTTTCCTTGAACGTATTTGGGAATTTAAAATAAAAGAGCCATCACGTTCATTCAAAGAAACGTCCAAAAATCATTATCCTGCAATTTTTAGGTTTCTCCACTTTTCATATGAATTGTTTCCCCAGAACGTGGATCATAAACGATTCAATCGAAACTTGACCCAGATTTTCCAATGAGTCCCGTCGACTTCTTTTTCAACCTAAAAACTGAATGAAACACTCTTACCTCTAGGGAACCCGCTTCCTCGTCCTCTAGGAGCTTGGACGATGGTTTATCCGAAGACTCTTCAACCTTGAAATGCTCCATGTTCACTAAGGCTCTAAGGATAATGGCTGGGTGAAGTTTAAGTACAGCTTGGAATTTTTGAAGTTCACGAATGGCATGGCTGTTGTGAAGCTGAGGAACGTGGGGAATATTGAAAGCCGGTGGCATTCCTTGCGTTTCTTGCTTCATATTTCTTTGCACGAGAAATGAGATCTTGTTAAAAATTTCCGGATCCATAATGGCGTTGGAACAAAAACGAGAGTGCTCCCAATGGGTAAGAATCTAACCTCGCACTGAAGACGTTCACAAGACCCCCATCCCCACGACGGCCACCTTCTCCTCCACTATCATCACCATCACGACCACCACCACCACGAGAACTACTACTACTACTACTTCTTCTTCTTCTTCGACTACCACTACTAGTTGGACCACCACCACCACCACCACCATCACATTCTTTCGAAGGAGGACTTTCCCCCATTTCCCCAGTACTGCTGCCCATATTAAAAGAGGGATTGAAAAGAGCGCCGACTTGAAGTAGTAAGAAGAAACTCCTTTTTTCTGGCGCTAAGAAGAAGGCGGTGCTTTCCATGAGATCTTAAATAGGATCTCGAAGGAAGGACGGAAGGAAGGACCAACGAACGAAGGAACGAACGACTGAACCACCAACGGGAAAGGGGCGATCTCCAGTAGTCCTCCTCCTCCTCCTCCTCCTTCCTCCCTCATCACCGCCACTTCATGTACGTATGTTCCAGCAAGAAGTTCTCGCTCCCAACTGGACCGATACCACCAACCTCCACCCAGTACACATCACCACCATCTCTCCCATTCTCTCTCTCTTTGGTTCCAAGTACCCTAGGAACCGGAGAAAACCGGAGAAAGCCCCCTACACTCACGCCTCGCGTGTGCCTTTTAGAGCAAACCGAATACGACCGAAGCTTTTCCTCGAAAAGAAGCAACTTAATCTGTCGAGGTTCATTTTCAGAGAAGGTACGATCTGGCCTTCTTACCAGTTTTCTATCTTTCCCCACCAGAACGAACTACGTGCCATTGGCCCAGCAGAGATTGCTCCATCACTCGGTGGCCCTCTTCATCCCTAGAACGACTTGCGTCCCAAGAGAGCGACGAAAACTTCACCATCGATCCCCTCTCTTTTGGCTTCTCGCCGCGAGCAGGGGTTCCAACAGGGTTCACTTCCACTCTTTTCCAATGAAGGAAAAACGAAGGGTGGATCCACCTCACAATGCTCCTTTTGAGCACAGAATGAATGAAATGGGAATGCCATGTTCCAACTCAAAACGTGTGCCGACTGTGTATCATTCTGATTCCAGTTTCCAAGCAACTGAATTCAAATATGTGGAAACGCACCAACCAACAGATTGGGTCAATAACGAGGGATTATGGATGCAGATGGTTGGACATGCGGCGTCCATAGCGTGGTCAATGAGTGTCAAGTAGCGTCCGCTTTTGACCCTTTTGGTTGCAATTTGGGGTTGCATCGTACATACTCGTACAACATTGGCATGAATTGAAAAGCTTGAATGTGAAAAGAATGACCCCTGTCACAACTGAAATGAAAATGCGAGGACGTTCTGTGTGAATTGAGTTCAATGGTTGAATTTTTCGAACCATGCTTGGTGTAGTAGAATTCGCACAATTTCTCTCTTTTCTTGTATAGACAAAAGCATGTGGGCTAAAGTTTGTTTCTTGATCTGTAATACCAAATAGGGATTATCATGACTGTCAGCCTTTCTCGCGAATTACGATTAAACAATTCCTTAGAGAATTGTGTAGAGTGAAAGTTTGCCGATGCCGCTTATTTCACTCACCTTTTGCGATTTAAAGAGGGATGAAATGACCGAGATTCAATCTCGTTTTTGCATCCCATAAAAATCCCATTACCTAAATATTTAAGGTCAAGACTTTCACGTCACTCTAGATTGGTCCTTTTGAAAGAACTTGCATTCTATTGAAATTTTCATTGGCAAGAAGTTAATTTCTTGATAAAAATACTTAACAGCGGAACAAGCAACTAATCGATGGATCAGCCAAAGATAACTAGGATTCGAAGACTCCTTTGGACGTTCAAAACCGTACATCTTACCCCAAAGTTTGGTCATGTCCAAATACCTCTGAAATGTATAACCAATTTTGGATTTTAGTGATTCAGACCCTCAATGTTTTCGTCTATCTGGCAATTTTTTTCCTTAATTTGATCTGTTATTTGAAGTTTCCCCCTTAAAACCTAAGAGGAAGAGTTTGAGGTTGCTTGTGATTTATTTAAAAAACTTGACAAGGATGTTTGGAATACGAACAAGCTGTTAGCTATTTGGTTTTGTTTCGGAGGATGAAAACCTTGTAAAGGCATGCTACGGGAATGTACATATAATTTTGACAACTTCCTTTCGTTTCAGATGCAATTTTTCATTCAGGAATAGCTGAATTGTTTCACCTAGGAAGTTGGACGAGTGACATGAGTGAGGCAATATTATGAAGGAATTGTGATATCAAAATTAGTATTGATTTGTATTGATATGTCCAATAAGTAACGTTATGCATTCGTTATGAAAACATCAATTCCGCACATTGTCGTTAACACTGAAATTTAAAGCTATTAGGTGCGATAAAGTGTCGGGATCCCCACTTTCGAACAACGGAATTTCGTGTTCACGGAGATCCCATGAATTTATGCATCTATTTAAATGAGGTGCAGTATTCATCTTCTTTTACCTTTTGAGATTGATCTTGGCCTCCTGTAGATTGGTTCACTATCTCCAGTATTAGCGTATGAAAATTTTCTTCTGAAATGTCGGGGAGAGACCTCTCACATGGGAATGGACAAAACTACCTAACCACTATGCCACATACCCTCACAATGTAATGTCATTAACGCATTCTATTACATCAAATTTAGGTTCTATTGAGCCTTCGCTCTCCGTCTTTCCAGATTTATTTCATTACAGAAGCATAAGGGGCGGAACAAAGGCCCGACTAAATTTTCAAATGTACGTATAGTATTGAAACTGATGTGTTACCATCAGACCCTTCAATTGTTCCTCTCTCTCTCTCATGTTACAGACACGGGATTTTTCGGATTTCATTTGAGGCTTCTTGCTTTGGAAACCCTAAGAGGTTTGTTAAATGTCAACCTTACTTTTTACGAATGATGTGAATATTTTTGCACAAGCTTCACATGGAAGGTTTTCCTTGTAACGGCACAAATCAAATCAGGAAAATCCGATTTGTGTTTCTTTGCACAGGGTGCACAAAATTGGCTTAATTCTTAACAAACTCTCAATCAGTAAAGACTTCCGAAACTTGGGAAATGTATCCGATACTTTTGGGCATCCAATTGTTGCACTTTAGATCCTTATTCATTATGACCCTCTTCCTTACGGTCTAAAACAAATGATACGTTAAACCTTTTCCAATCAACTCTTGACCCGACCTCGGCGAGATTTCTACGATTTTTAAACAAGGATGCTAAATTTAGCATCATCATTATCATAATCATATCGATGCATTTACATCTGTTCTTAGACAAGATTTATGTGAAATATGAAATGCATAATTGGGTTAAGCATGTATTTTTCAAACTCAATCATCACCAGGCGGTTCCAAGTAAGATATCTCGAGCCCACTACTTCTCCATTGAAAGTAATTCTGGCTGCAAAAGTTTTAGAACATTGCACTATTTTGACAACTCTTTGGTTCACTGGGTTTTGAACCTTGATTTAACCCACCGAGTGGTCCCTTTAATCAGATTTAGGGTTTTGAGAGTTCATCTTCAATATCTGTATCTAGTCCTCAACGTTTGATAACAAAAAAGACATTCCAGTGAGTCGAAAGCCTTTCAATTATTTCCAAGTTCCATCCTCATATATAGAATATTGCTTAGTAAGAGCTGTCACTTTGTTTTGCAAATTCATCTTTTAAAACATTTCTGTTCATTCATATGCAAACTAGTCCCAAAATGCGGTATAGAACACTTGAAAACCATCTGAAATCTACTCAAGTCGACCAATATACACAAACTGTGGAGGTTATAAGCACTGCATTTTATTGGTTTCATGTTAAATGCTCCTCGATCATGGTTATTAATGCATTGCATAAAATCATTTTGTATTATCTTTTCAGGTCTTTTCAGGCCGATAACATATGCTTCTCACAACCATGCACGCTGACAAGGCATACATTTGATAAGATTGCGTTTTTTATCATCCATTGGGTCATTTTAGGTCTGGCATTATCGAGTACAATTCCGAATACAGTCGAATTAAAAACCACCGTGAAAGCCACCTCAATATTAGATCTTACCTTCAAATGATTGGCTGTTCCATTGTATTGATAAGAGGGGCCTTGGTATCCCATGCTTGGATGATAATTGTGGTATTGCGGATAATCCATTGGAGAAACTTAACTTCATTGGAATTAGAAAGCACTCAGTGTTGGTCCTTTAGACTGCACTAGAAGGCCATGTTGGTCTTTTCGTTTCACGTTCAATCGTATCCAGAAAAGAGGAACGAGGAGTATTTCGTAGATAAATCACAGTTTCTGGTCAACTTCGTTCAAATCTCTTTTGTGACTAAATGCATTCGTCAAAATCAAGAAAATCTTGCGTTCATTCCAAAGGTGCTGTTGTGAGGAAGGAACAGACGATACTCGCTTGTTGGGTTTATGCATTTCTTTTCGTGTCTGGCGTATATTCACAACCAATGGCAAGACCAATCTGCTCCGGCTGCACTGGATTGAATCGTCATCCAACTAGTACGTAAAGCTACCCTGCACCATAACAGCTCTTTTAAGGAACACATCATATAAGAATTGCCTTCCAAGACCGACCATCATGCGTTCCAGTGTTCCAGTGAGCACCACATCTAAACCTGGCGAGAACCATCAACTATCCTGGCTGGGGTGGAACAACCGTGGATCGATTCCAATGCGGTCCCTGACCAGCAACCATGGAAAGGTGTAAAAATCCTATGGCCTGAAACCCTGGGTGCTCGAGTAGCATGGCTGGATGGCGGGATGTTCAGCTTTAAACCGTACACCACCCCTGCACCTAAGAATGATGCACTTTTGAAATCTTTCGTAATGCCCAGAGCCTTCTTCTTCTTCGTCTTCTTCTTCTTCTTCGTCGTCTTCTGGTTCTTGTGCCGGTCCTCCGTCGGTCGGGGTGCAAGCCATCATCCATAAGAAGTGGTTTACATGTACGTACGTGGTACGTCGTTCGGATCGAGTGGTCGGCTCTACTCTCCCCAAGTTCGTATCGTATGGAGGAAGCAAACTCGCCCTCCGATGGAGTCCAAGTTCAAACCCGTCAAACGATCAGCCAGCTAGTCAGCTAGCTAGCTAGTCCGTCAAGGCTCAATCTCATCATCCCCATCGTCGACGATCCGATCGTGGAGCAACAAAGCAACAAAATAAGTGCATCCACGGAGGGGGCAAGAAAACGAAGGACTTCACCAAGTCGCCCTGAGGAGAGCATGATGCATAGCACTGAAGGTATGCTGTTTATATGGTGGCATGCTACTACCATTCTTGTGCGACAAGTATCACCGCTGCTTCAACAACGACGATGATCATGATGATGACGAAGACGATGACGGTTTTGCACAAGTTCGAGTTCGGGGCCATGGATGAGGGCAGAAAGGCGATGCACATTGCACAATTCCGTCAGTCCGTCCTTCCGTCTTCCTTCCCAATTCCAAGCTAATGCAGGGATGACCAAAGAGAGTCACCATAACCGTGGTGGTTGGTAGGTCTGTGTCAGTGTACCTTCACTAATACATACGAGTATATAGTACATGGTAGTAGTGAGTGTACGTAGTGGTGGTGATACTTGTTGCAGACGGGCCAAAGAACGAACGAACGAGCGGCAATCTGCGAACAAGGCGCACAAAAAATTGTGCACACCGTTAATTGTATCCTGGGTAGGCCCAGAGATTTGAGAAGTTGGAGGCCGCTGACTGGGGAGTAGAACTCATGTTCTTGCTGGTGGTGGTGGTGGTGCGGTGGTTGGCTAGTTAGCAGCCCTTCTCCAAGTTTTCCATATGGATGGATGGTAGGAGGGAACGAAAAAGAGACGGGGAGAGGGGAGGGAGGGAGGGAGGGAGGGAGAAGGAGAGAGGGAGAAGGAGGGAAGGGAGGAGGGAACTGAGTGCACCTACCAGTACTAAAAGTCCAGTGATCTGCTGCTATGGAGTATTGGGGTAGGAGAGTCGAATGAAAAGGGAAGGGAGGGAAAAATAATGGATCGAGTGTGGCTGATGGATGAAACCAGTACATCCATTGCAAAACCTACTTCTTCTCAGGTCACTTGAACAAGCTAAGGTTTATGCAAAGGTTTTAAACGTCGGAGGGAAGAAACGCAATGCATGAAAAGAAATGCATCACTGCTCCTCCTCGCTCTATGACATGCTAGTATAACTGATGCACTTATGTGCAGTCGGTGCGAACCTATCAAATGAAACAATCCTCTCGAGTCTTAAAAACTGTTTCCGATGTTCACCTCGGGAACAGATAATACAAAACTTAGCCTTCTATCGGGATGTTATACTCTGAAAGAAGAAGCGCAAACATTCAATATTCGTCCAAAAGGACCCAACGGTTATTTGGCTCCTTTATCGTTTTGAGCAACGTGGGAAAAGGGGTAAGCAAGCAAGCAAGCAAGCGGCTGGACACAATTGTCCAACTTTGACCAAAGCCACTTCACCCCTCGTTTGCATAACAAAGAATGCCGGTCTAATTTACCCGTCTGTAAATGTTCGTTCGTATAGTATCTACCAATTCCCGTGAGCGACTTGCGTAGGCTGTAAGCCCACCACCCGGCATGTTGGATTACGATTGCGAACAGCTTTCAGTTCATTCAAATCGACTTGTAAACTGGACATGGTCATTTTTGGAAAGGGACTCCCAGTAGTTCAGTATGTTCAAATCGTCGAACTTTGAACGCTCCTATAACCCTTTCTGTTGGCTATTTAGAAAAGGTCATCCGTTTGTTGTGCGACATCCAGATACTGTATATCCTATGAACCAAGTGCCTGAAACCAAACCAAAAACAGGTAACAGTTCGCAAAAGAAAAAGACAAATCGAACCAACATAAGAGCGCTCAGAAACCCACCCATCCTTTATCACATTTTATCAATTTCAATTGTATTCGATGACCATAATATTCTTTCGTCACACTGCAAATGGTTACATTCTGAGCGCTTGAGCCTCACTATCCCAAACAATTTCCTAACATTGCTCTTCTAAGAAAATTATGTTGAAGCATTTCGCTTGACAACATCCATGGCAACATCACTCTTTTTCGTTCATGACACATCATAAGAAGCTTATTCGAAATCCAAATGGTGGAGCAAGAAACCCTCTTAAGTTGGCGAGGCCAGATTGCAAAGAAGTAATTTGCTCTCTTGAAGAGATATACAGTACTTCTTGGCTTCATTTTTGATCAATCGCGTTTCAGCTTAACCTTCATCAAGTTTCTCTATTGTAAAACAATGGGTTACTTCATATGGCCGCGGTTTTTAGTGGTTCCTGATGATAATGTACAGAATTTAGCGGATTCTGATTCTCATTTGGAGCCTGAAAATAATAAATCGCATGGCCTACTGTTTTCTCAGAATAACACAATTGCAGTCATTCGTGATTTCAGGCAGATACTCTGAGGTACTCTAACAATATCACGAATCTTGCTGTTTTTAATTTTCTTGGAATAATACAAATCATGTGGTGCCTTGAGGCATCAATATCATAAGGCTTTGTGACTACTTTACAATGTCCTTTTTTTAAATTACATTAGCGTAAAGTTAAAAACAAAAAACTCCACCTGCAAAAGCTTTGATGATACAAGAAAACTGGACCAATCATTTTTCTAGCTCACCAGCTACGCCACTGAACATACATTCAAAATTAGTAATTCATCGCAAAAACAGTTAATAACTAACGACGGAATTTTACGATTACGGTTACATTTTAAACGAGGACGACCAACTGCAAAGTTACTAAAAGAATAGTTTGAGTTCAACTTCAGTTGAAAATGAGACTAAGATCATTCCTTGGGTCGATAGTTTCGACATTTCATTCGTTTTTCCTTTCTCTTCTTAAAGATTTGTTAGATATCTCGTTTCAAGCCCTTCAAATGACCATTATGCACACATTTGTCTCTCTCTGCATTGCATGCATATATTTGTATACAGATTGTTAGAAAAATCAAAATGAAAGTAAGAAAGTTAGTGTTAAGACATTTTTTTAAGAGCATTAGATGAAAACTGGACATGCTCGCCAAATATCAATGTGAATATTGCGCAATCTTACACACATTTATGTATAAGGCCTTTCCGTGGGTCTTTTTTAGTCAAAACTATCGCAGTTTCGAAGAAGAATCTTAATTTTCGATTGGGAAATTTTAGAATGCCTGTGCTTTTGCGACCCAGGCCCATAACTGACGACTTCACTAGATTGCTGTGATATGAATTGCAAAATAACCGTTTTAGACGCAAACAATCTCGAGCATTTTCCACCTAAGTTTCATTTTGATTTGCAATCGTATCTCATTCAACACTTACTCACATTCCTCCAACATTCGTTGGTAAGAATTCTAGGTTGGCCAAAATAAAAGGGCTTATGGTATTAGTGTACAGCAGCAGTCAAGATTTTAATCAATAGCTTTAAATAGGCAAACTTGTGACCCATTCCAAGTGAGAGAAAATAATCAAGTTTTGGATACACAATATACCTTCTTGTGGCACACAGTTTCCCAGCCGTGCTCTAACTCCAGAATGAGCCAGCAAACATACCTTTCGACTTACTGTTGCTGCAACTCATGTTGTTGGTTTGAATCTGGAAGAATATTTTTTAGCTGATTGGACTACAAATACGTAGAATGTATTTAGAAACTCCCTTTATTGGACCATCCAAAGTTCTGTTCCATGCCAAGTAAATTTGGGGAGTTGTTGTTATGATTCGCCGAAGCGGTTGGAAAAGCCTATCAGGAGGGACAGTTTTTCAAACTCTCAAAGTGCTTTCAAAGAGCGAAGAATTACAATATTAAATGCCTGTCAGATCAATAACGAAAATCAAACAAAAAGTGAAAAACCGTCATGGTATGCAAATTTCTTTTACCACTGATCCAATGTCGAACAATTTCAATGCACTTTGAATGCACTTTGTTTCCCTGTTTCTGAAATTGTAAGGTAATGAAACCCAGGATTGGGCAAAAACCAACACGCGCACAACCTGAAGCAATCACGTTTAGCGACAATATTCCCTAACATACGTTGACATGTTTTTTTCAGCATTTACCAGATTGGTTTTTATTGCCTTTGCTTTGAGCCATTAGGCATATTTTCCGAAAATTCGGAAAAAATCCAAAGGGTTGTTCAAAAAAATGTGTTTTTTTTTAAAATTGGTATGACAAACACACCATGCGTTCTTCTTTCAAATCATTTAGGGTAATGGTAAAATCACAATCTAAAAAATCAATAATAATCCCCGCTAAATATTGAGTACAAGTGTCTCTGATTACATTTTGTACCTTTACGTGGTTGTAGCTTTGTTTCGGTTAGGGGTTGCAATAATTTATTCGGGTTTGTAGCGTACACGATTAACTATAGCTTCTCGAATTGGGATGCTTGAACAATGGTTTGACACAAAAGCTACATGGTATGTCGTCTATCATTATATTACATAATCAAAACAGTTTCTAATGTAATATCATAGGTCCAAAGGTTGCTTGACAGGTTTAAGGCTGGTTTTGTATCTTTAGTGAATGAATATAAAAAAGCTGTTCATTTTTTTGAGGCAAAACTCTACGAAACCCCTGTTTTGTAGTTGGGGCGCGTCAATCGATAACGGCTCATTATGTTGGAAGAAAGCCTAACAGTAATAGGAAAGTTTCCGATTAAAAGGAGGGGCTTTTCCATTCCGATCATTTATTTCTACACGTTTTAAGTCTTACAAAGGGGAAAAATGTGCCACCGATGGACTTGCAAGATAAAAAGCCAGGAAGCCAAATTTTTCACCGCACCAACAGTGGGAATTTGGTTTGAACTTGGGCCTAAAAACTAAGACTATTCTACTCCGATTACAACCTCAAGATTAATGAACTAGAATTGAAGTCTATTATATTTTACCGATGGCTCTCGTGAGAGAGCCCCAGAAATACTCATTAGTCCATCTAACCTGGATTCTTGAGGACCTGCAAAGGCGTTCTCGTCCTTGAATGTTTCCCAGTACACACAATAAGCGTTTGAAGGCTCTATAACTGACTCTAAAAACCAAGTTGGAACGAAGCTCATGAATGTTTTTGAAAAAAGTTCAATATCAGATACCTTTTGCACCTGCTTAAAATACTGACTGTCCTGACTTTTGTACTCTTTTGAGATATTCTCTCAACAGAGAATATGAGATTTCTCTCATGTCTGCGATGTATGTATGTATTTATGATTAAGTATTTGTATAAACACATTTTGAAAAAAAAAAAAAGTAAATGAAACAAAATCGTTGCATTGGGATTGCTTACAGTAATTCAGCAATAATTGTAATCAAACATCTTTGAATTTGCCAATTGACACTATCTGAAGTACACTAACGATTTTTGTTATTAGCTTTCAAGATGAGTTATTTTCTAATCATTTTATACTTTTTCCAGTCATCAACTCATCAGACAATATCCAAGGCAGTCATATTTCAATATTTCACACTCCCACCACCCACCAACTTGCAACGTAGCCCTGACCAGAGTGATAACCGCCATTGAGCAGAGCAATATACGTATATTGCCGGTCGATGCCATACCCGCCACTTGTCGATTCCACATCCGCCGCAAGTTGATGCAAGACTTCTTGTATGTCAATTGCTGGTTGATGCATTGAGCGCTGCTGGTTGGACCAATACCAATCTTGGACATTTCTCTCGGATAGGATGATTGGTGCTCTCTAACTATTTCAGTCAATACCCCGATCAAGTATGTATTCATTTATCGTTTTCCCACATGCTCATCACTATTTCCCATGCAACAGAGAACCACACTGTTCACCGTTTTCCAATCGAAGATGGTGCGGCTACTAATGCACTTCATTCCATAGCCCGTTACCACCCTTCTTCCCTCTTGATGACGTAATGTTCTGAACACCCCGTAAATTACAATTTTGGTTAAAACCTTGGTCAAGAATCATTCTCTTGTTTTTGCACAAGCAACTATTCTAGAAATAATGCCATGTCTATGATATCCTTGAATTCGTCACCAATGCGTGAGTGGCGCACCCGCCGACCTTCGAAGACAAAGCCCTTTCTTTCGTATAAACCAATGGCTTTGGAGTTATCGGCAGTCACAGTCAGGCTGATTTTCTTAACGCCCTTCAGACGGCAGGTCTCAATAAGCATATTCATCATCAAGGACCCAATTCCTCGACTCCAATGTGACTTTCGAACCGAGATGCCAAGGTCATAGACATGGGAGGATCTTAAGCCTGAAATTGTTAAATAAAATAAGTAAATAAAAGACCAAGGTAAGCATGTCTCGCTTCAGATTGTCTGACACATTTCACCCTTGGGATCATTTGTGACATTAACGTCACCGAGTGCTGACCGAGGATACTTTTAAGTTTACAAATTTCAAAGTTTAGTTACTACCAAAGCTTGTATCCTTTTTGGTTATACTTCCATCAAATCCAGTAAATATCAGCATGTTTCAATTTCCACCAAGAAATGCCATAGATTTTGCAAAATTAAAAAGTTGATCATTTGATGTTTGTGGTCAGCTTCAATGAAGGTAGTTGTGATATTCATTGTTATTCGACTAATATGCTTTGAATATGTTGTCCTTTGCAGGCCCAACTTTGCTCAAACCAATATAGCCGAATATTTTGGCACAAAAACTGCACACAAATGCAATGAAAAAGGGAGCAACCAAAATTTGCCACAATAGATTCATTTTTATCTTCCTTGGAGTAGTTAAAGCTTTATACACTTTTCCACATTATGACCTCAGTTTTAAACGATCGCCATAGGAATTTTCGTGGCTAAGCTCCGATCTATGGGAAATTTAGTTTCCTATGATGGGCTGAATGACCGGAACTCTTTGTTAATAATTCGCTCTTTAACGAATGGATTAATCTAAAGAGCACGTATGTTTGTTTGTTTTTTTGTTACAAAGTCAGATGGCAGCTCTCTCGCTCGGCCTGCCATCTGAATGATGGGTGTCCCAATGGAGGGATATTCCCGCTTCGTTGTAGAGCACGTATATCAGAACTAATTTTTTTATAGGAATTGAAACGTGGCCTCACAACTGAGAACCAATTACCAAATTACGGTCCAAGACAGAGGCAATTATTGTAATGTCATTTCATGTTTTAAGAACCAATGTGCAGGATTGCAAGGCTGGTCATTACTCTTCTTGGTCATTAGACGACGTTTCGAATCCAAAAGTATTTTCAACAAAAATGCAACCTGAATATAGCACACTTTTTGGACAACCTTGTGAGAGACAAGCCCTCCCATTTCTTCAGCTTGTCTTCAGTTTGAGTATTCAATCATCCTTATGAATCAAAATACCTTGACAATGACAAGTTCCCCAACACACCATCTTCATTGTGTTTGAGTCTCGCCCAACTAAGATAATGCTCTTCGTTCGCTCCAAGTCCTGGATCTCTTTCACTTGTTCCACGACCGTCATTGGATATCCATCGGCTCCAAAGCTATAGAAGTCGGTTTCACCACCCGTTTCATTGGCATAATCCACGATGTCTTGAGCATCCGAGGCCACTGCCGGACCAATGAACACGTCCATTGCTAATACCCATTCAATATTGATGTTTCAACAACTGATGTCTAATCGTTATTATCTTATCGTCAATCCTACCATGGACTTTGAGAAATATGTACTGTGTACAAATCGGCCTTCATCATTATGTATTCATAGATAAGAAACTTAGATTAGGACGATAAAATAGTCACTTTTTAACATTTCATTGTTGATCAGAATCTTGTCACTAGATCGTTTTCGATAGGTTTTAAGAGCATACTAAGATGGCTTTTTAAACGAAATTATGTAAAAATGTATCAGGACATTGAAGTAGCAACTGCACGATGATGTCAGCAGAAATTTTGGGAGGTCACTGGGGCACTTTTCAATACAAACAAACAAGATACAAATCTCAATATTGGGACAAAAACGTTTCAAAGGTTTCAAAAAGTCTATTGTAAAAAATGGAAAATTCTAACACACGAAAAATAAGTCGAAAACAGCCCATCGGATATCTGCACAGACGAGGGATGGCTAACTTCGCTGACCGGGCGTGGTTTACCACTGTGACCCAAGCATTCCCAACTAAAGATTCTGAACATGAGTGTCATTATCCCCAACTACAAAAAAACTGAAATTTCTGTGTCAATTGTACGTGGCCCCATTACCCTAAACAGTGTTTTTCCTCCTAACGTTTCTTATATTCATTTCATGGACGACATTTTGACATTGCGGTGGCTGATACTATCGAATTAGATGGGTTGACAAATCATCAATCCAGGTGATTGACAAACTGGCTGGCCGTAACAGATTATTAAACCTGTGTTTTTTCGCTCGCCAAGTTTTGGATCCATCCTACTTTCAAGCCGTAGCCAAACTAGGACGATATTTGGCGGCTTTCAGTTTATCATTGGCAGCGGCAAAACCCGTACCCCCCCGTTGGAGCTCAATCAAGTCACTTTCGACCAAAACTTGACCCGTCAGTGGGTGAGTCATATCTTTGCGTATGATATTGTCCACACACTCGGCCGTCACGACATCGCCCGTGGGCTTGAGCACAAAACATCGAACCGAATCCCGCAAGACGTCGCCCGTGACCGCACATTGATACCCATTGAAGGCTTTCTCCGAGGCGGGCGCATCCGCCTCGGGTTTGGACTCGCGGAACTTAACGGCGATCAAGTCCCTGACCTTCAAAGGTCGACCCGAGCACGGACAGAGCACGGTCTTGTCCGGGCGCTTATTGGGCTGGTCGCCATCGGTTCTCGGCTTTCCGGTTGAGTCGGGGGTGCGACTGGGCAACCAAAATGACGGCATCACGGGCTTAGCCACGCCGGAAGAAGATGAAGCCGAAGAAGAGGAGGAGGGTGTGGACCCGGTTGAAGGGCTCTTGATGGAGGTTTGTTGGTGCTCAAACTTGGATCGTTCCAGGTTCTTTTGGTCTTGGGCCGATTGAAAAAGGGCCTGGAAATCCTTTTGGGATTCGGCCTGGAAGGCCCGGAGCTTCTTTTGATACTCCATGCGTTTGTCCACGATGTACTGGAGGATGACTTCCTTGTCGTACAGCCAGCCTTGCGGCGTGACCACGGGCGTGCGGCACGGTTGAAGCGTGAGAGAGCAGCAGTCGAATTTCTTCACGGCGTCTTTGGAGAGCCGCATATGATCCGTGCCGTAGCCCGAAGAGCGTGCATCCTTGTGACGCTCGTGGTAGCTGTAAACCGCGGAATTGGTCGCATTCCGACCGTGGCGAGTCATCTTCTCGAAGAACAGCAATGGACTTACGGCAATCAGTAATTGTTGTTTTTAGGAATGGTTCAAATGATACAACAACTTAAATGAAGCGAAGGAGAAATGATGATCCTTTGTTGATCAATCAATCCAGAATACTAGAAGGCAGTCAAACGGAGTTTTCGAGTCGGATTTACTTACTTTAGTTGCGTGATTATGAAAATGTGGCATTGCGTACCTTTAAAGCAATCTTGATCATAACTATGAACAAATGAGGCTTCTTTTTAAGTATCCACCCGGTTAGGATGTGGGTAGCTATGAACGTGATCCGATTTAAGACACAAAAACAAGTTGAAGACATGAAGCCAATGAATTGTTAGTCTTTTACAACCCCTGTGACATTTTTAATGACGCCCCACCTTAGTCATGGGCAATCATTGTGCTGAAAGTTGAAGATGGCATATTCAGTTTTATACATCTACACATAGCAGACATCCAAAACCACCTGGTGGGCTTCCAGAAAGGGATTTGTTCACCTCATTCCTAAGAGGGGGGTCTTTAGTCATGTTGGCTCATGTAGTGATGGTTGATAGTTTTTGATGCGCTATTACACTATTCAACAATTGTGAAGTGAGAAAAAGTTCATTCAAATTAATTCACACAGATAGTAGGTGATGCCGGCCAAATTTTACAATCAGAGATTCAAACTTGGCTGGTTTCGTCCATTCAAATACTGGTCTGACATAGTTTCATTCTCTTTACCCTCAAACTATTCCCATGTATTCAACCCCATCTAAATCGGGACACATGTACGGCGGGGGTAAGAAAAAAGCCCCTTGATGGATGATTCATGGAATTGAGGATGGCCAAGATGCATCCGTTCAACGAAATGCGACAAATTTATAATCACGCAACTAAAGTACCAAATCGAACTCGAAAAGTCCGTGTTGAGGTCATGCCGTGTTGACTGTTGTATATATTAGAAGTGTCAAGAGGCCACTGAGAAGCCGCACTCAGGAATTTCTCTTCAGTTCGTACCCGTACCTACCCGTACCCATCCAGCCACCATGGAATCTCAATCGGTAATCAATCACCAAAAGCCTTTAATCGTCAGTCTCATAAGGATTTGACGAAATAACTTACACAAAAATGACCTGAGCTGTTCGGGCACATGTTTTGAAAAACTGATTGGCCTACAATAGCCTACAATTGTATCAATCTTCGGATAGAGATATCGGAAACATGGCAATAGTCTAGTGCGGGCGGGCATCTTCCGTACCGGCGAGAAAAGGGGAGGCGACGTACGGCCAGCTGGAAAAGTTACACGGAGAATCTAAACCTCGTACATAAGAATCAGTGTTCTAATTTTGGGTTGCGCTGCGGGCTAGGCGCCCCCAGGCCCTTGCAACCGATAAGAATGGTTCATGCAGCATTGCAATATGATAACTTGTCACAGAATCAGTCATTATAAACATGCTTTAAAAATTCCTTTTTAGCCGAAAAAAGCCATTTTTGTAAAGGCATGCATTTCAATTTGATGCGCAAATACTGGTGCCGATAATATGGATCACGGACTTCCAGATATGTGGATTGCTAATGGAAACAAAAAATTCAAAAACTATTCGTAGATTTGTAGGTTTACATGACGTCATTTGAACCCTACAACGATGTCTTTTCAATTGAAGTTTTGGGTTTACATAAAATTCGCATTTTCGGCCTGCTCTTGGGCACATCAGCTTTTGACAACCGGACTTTGAAACGAACCACTTTTCAAGTAAATAGTATAAGCATGACCTGCCTTTCATTGAAGAGATTTGCGTTTCTTTTTTTTCTCGAAAAGTGCCTTAGAGTTGCTTTGACCAAGAGCGGGCCGATTTGGCGGGAAGCTTGTTCACAGTCAATATTTGTAGAAGGGATGCACAACCAGAATGTCTTTATCCAAGGCAGTTGGGTGCGCACCGCAAGTCTTTTCAAGTTATGACTGGTCCGTTATAATCAATCTTGCAGTTGTCTTGATCATGTTTTGAACTTTGCCCCATCTTTTCAGAATTTTGGAAAAGGGTGGAACACGAACGCAGACGTCCGAAGGTTGCACGAGCTAAAGCGAGAGAAGGACATCGTCGAGGAGGAACATCGTCGAGCGACAGAGAAAGACAAGAAATTGGCTGAAATGATTGCAAAGTTAGAAGAAGAGATTAGCCGCAAAGAGTCATTGGACGGACAGGTCATTACTTTAACGGAGAATTTGAGCATCTCTGGGGATGCACCGATGCAGATGGTGCAAAAAATATGTCAATTGGGAGTGGACGCTCAAAAATAGGTAGAAAATCCAGAGGATGTTTGGCTAAAACAATTTGAAAAGGACTTGTTTCAAGCCATACGCGAGATAGTCCTGCATTTTGATCAATTTGACATAGAGTAAACGTCCTCAAGACTTTTTAGCCTGATTTACAAGCGAACTTCTTGTTGGTTTTGAATTTGAACATGCCGTGACCTACCTCTCCTTTAATGAAAAATAAATGCGAACTTTTTTCTCTCTATAAAACGAACAACCATATCTCACGGCATTAGTCGTTTCTAAATGGCAGAAGCTGATTGCATACAGTTCCAGTGACTTTGGCCAAAATGAAAATCCTCAATACTTTAACCATTCCACGACAAAAATTGGAATAGCATTGCTCATTACAGTTGCTTTTTCTCAAATCTAAATCATCTAAATGGTTAATGGGTACATGCCAAGTATAGATAGCATAGCTTAGCATCTAAATCGTCTCCACATTTTGACGTTGAGGGCGCTAATTCAAGTCTAATGAATCATTTGGAGGACAAATACAGACGAGGCTATGACAATTAGATTTCACCTGCATATGGGTATGCCCCTATGGCTGATTCGGATTGGGGATGGAAGAAGCGCGGCGACCTGGATCAAGAACCAGCCCATTTTGGACCGATTGCTCAAGCATCCACGGGACCTCTAAGATCGTTCCCTTCCTATGCATATCGGCCATTCAGGCCTGCAGTCCGAAGGAGTCCCCTTACTCAGGACCGGTTGTATGGTTATCATTCCATGGCTGATTTGGATTGGGGTTGGAAAAAGCGATCCGTCAACAAACGTCACATTGGCACATTTTTTGGAATTTTTGTCCGTGTACCACCTTTCGGAACACATTCAGAGATTACTAAACTGGAGCAAACTTCCTTCCAAATGTTTAAGACTCTTGGTATAAATAAAATTACTAAATAATCACAATATCTTTAGTTGTTGAAGAAATTTTGTTATTATTTAATGTGTAAATTTTTCCACTGTAAGTAAGCACTTTCAAAAAAGTCTTGAGGAAATTCTTTTTTTAGAAACCTGCATAAGAGTTATGGAATTTTGACTTCATAGATAGTTATAATTGGAGATGGCCAAAATATGCGTTATTCATTTCATGGCATAATACTGGGTTATTGGTATATATTGCCTATTTTGTGTTGTCATACATATCTTGCCTATTTTGTGTTTCCATACATATCTTGATGCATATTTTGGGGTTTTCCCTTACGCAAATTTGGTTTTGCCCTATAATGGCCTCTAACAGCCCCCGGCAAGGCGCGCCCCTGCCCTACCTCATCCGTACACAGAGCTATCGGTTACATCTCAACATGCCGCCATCCAGACAGGCCCTTGTCCTGCCTCGGGACCAGCCTGATCCCACAACCAACAAGGAACAAGTTTGGCACTCTCCAAAATGAATGAAATTTGGACAAAAGGAGCTGGCGAAATGATAACAGATGCAGAACATAAATCAATTTGGTGGCAAGCTCTGAAGAATTCATTGTCACATCCTGGTCCTGAAATAACTTTTTAGAACTCTCTTTAGCACCCCAAAAGTGAATGCCTAAAACCAGAAGCATCAAGAATTGGACCTCAAGTTGCCTTGACCGTCCGAACCTACTATGAAGTGCTCAGTACCAAAAGGAGAAAACCAATCTTTCAATAAGAGTTATCAAAGCAGATTTTTCAAGCTGTATAAACTCCTAGTTGTTTCAAAGATATGCAAATTAGAATTAACATGCCCCGCATACTTATGTAAATTAAGTTCTGCAATCCACTTTTTGGGAAAAGTAGTGAGTCAAATTGCAGTCGTTTAATTTTCGATCTTTTTAAAAAAAAGACCCCTCAACCAGTCTGAGACATTCACGTACTCACTTTAATAAAAACTTATCAATCAGAAGATAATCAAACTTGCTGATTGGTAATGTTTGTGTGGGATAAATGTAACTAGGTGGTAAAAGTCCGATGAGCGTATCCAGTTAAAGGCGGCTAAAGCTTTTCAAATGTGTGGTTGGATGTACCAGACGTTTAAGTCCAGATATCGCAGTTATGCGATATAGTGCAGATCTCATGTCAACCATCTTTCCCCTTACAGTTTTTTACCCTCTCATTCTCCTCATTTCCTCCCCCTTTGAGATATATCTCATTTCAGTCATCCATCATAGATTCTCTATCTTTGACATTCCCTTCAAATCGTTTCTTCCCTTGTAAAATGATCCAAAACTCTTTATACATCCTCATGGGAGGTTTGAGTGGAGGTGACAATGAACAATGAATCACCTAGATCGAGCGCCACATTACTATTTGCTTCAACAAGCCTGCCAATTAGAAAAAAACGACAAATTCAATTTATTCATAGTGCAAGTTGCCCGGGCATCTTTTTAATAATTTGACTCCGTAGAATGGCGGAAAATGTTTGTATTTTTTTCCCTTCTCAAAGAGACTTGCATTGGCGTAAGGGTGTTCGGATTCAGTCCCGGTTGCTTGCCACCCACCATGGCTTATTTTACTTGACATTAAACTTACAGTTACCTCCCCATAAAAATTGTCCATACTCTTGACAGAGGCCATCAATGGAATCCTCCATAATAGAAAACCTATCATTGGGGCTGATTATTGGCTCCCCACCGATCAGCTACAAATCTTTGGTTAAAAATTAATCAAGTCGGCCAATTGCATCGCAACCAAACCTCAACCAAACTTAACTTCCAATTTTAAAAGAACTGGAAGTTTTTATATTCATCGGTATGAACTCTATTTTTAGTTGCACAACTTAAGCATGTACATTGTAAGGTTATTTATCAGGACTATCATTGAAGAACCTAGGAGCGCATCGATTCAATAAAGGTGATCATTGTTGCACTTGCGTCCGAGCTATAAAAACGGGCCTCGGCTCATCTCTTTGGCAAATGTATTCAAACCGTCAAACTTCTGCAATCTCTGCTCGACGTAAAAACAATAATTTTGCCGCAATATAGTTATATCTAATCAGCTCAGCAGAGCTCTTCAAAACATGTTTTCTTGGGTTTGCATTTGACGGACTTTTCTAACCGTTACTGGGAATGTAACAATCTCCAGTACTATTAAAATGCTAAGTTATTATTCGTCTATTTATTACCTTTTAATCTTTATATGACATTTGGTCTACCAACGAATTTGAGTTGGCAGACCGAGCTAGTCCTTGAATGTAGGGTTGATTTGGAATGCTGTCTATAAATTTATCCAAGTCTGACTTGAAAGATGCAACCGGATCAACAAGGCCAGCGTATTCCCTACGAATATTAGAGGGAAACCAATTTAATAATGACGGAGCCCGAGAAAGAATAAAAGTGGACTTCATTGTTCGAAGCAGGGTGTCGCAATCTTGATGTCTGGTCCTATTGGAGGACGGAGTCGGAACCCGGGAAGAAGTCTGAACAACCAGTCCAATGTCGACCGGTTGCATTATGAATATTCTATCTCGTGTCAGCTGAAATACAATTTCCTTTTCCGATGTCAATTGAATAAGATTATCCAAACCAACAACACGCTGTAAGTTCTTTCCTGATATTAAGGTTTGCACGCTTTATAAGTAGTAAATATCTGTTAGGTCTACCATCTCTTAGCTAGTAAACGGAAATCACTACACAGGGCTCGGAGGAAAAGAAATTAATCTTAATGAGCTCGGAGGAAAAGAAATTAATTCTTAAATTAATTTTGATTTTTTGGAGGGCTGGAAGGTCTAAATCTTGACATTCAGTGCAATTGATTCTAACACCTGGTTGAGGAAAAAGCGCATGGATATTTTTGAAGATGCTTTGTAAAAGATACTTTTCTACCTCCTATAAATACTGCATTATCCCAATCTTCTTGGCTTATTGTTAAAAAGTAGTTGTTCTCTACTTCTCATATTGCTCCTGCTTGCGTTTTTGACAAATGCTCAATCTTTCCAGACAATGCAACGATAACCCCAGTACATAGGCACATAAGAACCAATAAAAAGATATTGCATTTTAGCCCAGATCTCTTCACCCTGAGAGATAGCTGATATAGAGCACCCAGAGGAACCAACCTTGATCTAGAAACTTGCACGGTTTAGGGTATTAATTGGGGGGGACCCAAGTCAGGAGATAACTTCGAGGGCTTTTGACGTCAAAGGTTTTGAAATAATATAATACAAAAATGAACTCTTTGGTAATGGTTTCAATATTTTACAAAATTAGCCTCATTTTGAAGGAGAAATGATGATCCTTTCTTAATCAATCTAAGCTGTTTTCAGAACGCCTTCGATTGTGAAAGGTTCCGTGATTATTCAAAATGTCACTTCCTATAATTTTTGGAAGGACAATTCAAGTGGATTAGAATCTCGGTCGAGGTCCACCCACTCCATCCACGCACGAGAACGACGGTCCAATCGGCATCATGAGCAATCCCATTGTGATTCAGCCAGACGATAGCTGTGATCATCTCCTTGAAGAGCCCAGAGTGCTCAGCACGAGATCGGATCACTTGGATGCCTTGGATCAGTCGGATGCTTCGAGAACCACATTCCATTGTGGACAAAGTCGGACAATCTTTGGGTCTCGAATTGCAGTGCGAGCTCATCGCAAGAATCGCAAGATGAACACATGTCGGAAAAAATAGGTAACAAAGAAGTATGGGCATTTTTTATCATTCACAATCATTCATTCATCAAGCAGATCATTGGACGGCAAACTAACGCCATCCAACTTGGCCACCTTCCATTGAAAGAAGAAGAACAAATGCCCAATCCATATATAGGCCATGACGGGAAGGCCTCCGAAGTGAGAAACGTCTCCTCCTTATTGGTCGATCCATCCTTCCATGGTTTTAATTATGGGAGGAAATTTGACATGTCTTCAATGTCAAAGGACATTGCGGACAAAGTAATTGAAACGTCGGGATATTTCCTGCTAACTTATGCCACCCTGACATGATTCAAAGATTCCATGATCATCCTACAATTATATCGATTGACGGCACTCATGGCACCAATGCGGCTAAATATGTTTTGATCTCCATCTTGGTGTTTGGTAAGTATATACCTTAAAAGAAAAGCTCCCTCTTGAACGAACTTCTGCGAATATCATGGCCCATTCATTTATTGACTGCATGTTAAAAAGTGGGCTGATGTATGCAGTTTTTAGGCAATCCGGGAATTCGGATTGGTCCAAGGATTGCTGCATTAAATACGCAAATAATTAATTGCATTTTTAGTTACTGTATACCCAGCATCCTCAAGAAAAAAAATGTGGAAACTTTTTTGTTACCCCTCAATCCTTCCCACCTTTGGTTAAGAAACATAACTCCGTATTGTCCGTATTGTCCATATTGTTTTTAGATCGTGGGGAGGGGAGCCCAGTGTTTCAGGCTCTGGTTGAGAACGAAAACCAAATCGTTCTTTCGGCGGCTTTGACAGTTCTGAAATCCATTGCTCCAGAGGCTTGTGGAAAAGTAAGGGCCCTAATTAGCGACACAAGCCACACCTTCATCAATTTTTGGCGGGAGGTCGTTCACAACATGTGGTATGGAGTGTATGCCACTGGCATTTGGAGAAAAACTGGGCCAGAAAAATTCGAAACGCCGATATGTTTAAAGACATCAAAAGCCTTAGACAAGTGGCTGAACTTACCCTGTTTAACCAAAAACTTTTGAATATTCAATCAAAATAGGCAAGTTTATTGATACAATTCCCGTTCAAATTTTCTCAGACAATGAACTATTTCAGGAAGCTTCTGATGAAAGTGCGGCATGGACTTATTTCATTACGAACTATGGTCCAGACGGACGTCAAGCCCCCTTAAACGCCTGGGCCAGACCAGCTACGCTCGGTGCTCCTCCACAAAACCTTCACGTAGAACGTTATCACCGGACCATCAAGGGTGTCTTCAAGCCGAATTTGAACATTGCCCGCTTTTGCCTTGCGTTAAAGCAAGTAAAAAAGGGATTTATTCGGAAATACATCATGTCCAAGGAGGGGATAAGGGGTGTTGGCTTATCAAAATTGATGAGCGATTTCAACCAGTGCCACCCAAGTGAATCCGAGCACGACCATTATATTATCGAGCGGATTGATTGAAATTGCGTCCAAGTCGTCCTTCAGAGATCCACATCAGAACAATGCCTCTCTTACACCATGCAAAGAATAGATTCTCTTGTAATGCTGCTTTGTGCTTGGTCCGATGTGAGCGTTGCCCCAAAGACGCACTATGTGCACATGAATATATATGTACTTGCCCCCGATACGCCTACAGGTACGGACCATCAAAATTTGTTGTCACTTTTTGCTTTTGAGTTATGTTTGTTCCTTGTCCATAGCAATATCTGCAAGCACATTCACATTTTGGCAATAATGGACGTGAACGGCGCTTCTTGTGAAAACATCCATCCCGTGGATGAAGTCGACTCTTTGAGCGAGGAACATTCCAATACAGCGGGAAAACGTTCCGAAACGGGAGAGAAGGTTGGAGTGGTCAATGTGCAGTCGGCAAAAGACAAGGATGGAAACAATTTTGTGAGTACCTAGTGCGTGGAATAATGTAACGTTCTACAATGAGGAAAGCAGGAGAATTGAATGGTACTATGTAAATAAGATGCTTTACCTCAGTTTGGAATATGACACCTTATGCAAAGGCGTTCAATTTTTTTGCGGACTTCCTTACCCCTACTGGGAATGGAATTCCTAGCAGTTCAAGACGAAAAACTTTTTCATTTTACTTAAGTTTTATTTTCATATGTTATTTGATCGACCAATGAATTAGAGTTGTCACATCTAGCTAGCCCTTGAGGATAGGGTTGATCAGGCATTTTAGTCAAGTCTGACTTAAATCCTGCTACCGGTTCAACGCCCACATACTCCTTACGAATATTTGAAGGCAGCAAATAGAACAATGAAGGAGCTCGAGAAAGAGGAGAGTTGGACTTCATTGTTCGAACTAGCCTGGATTCTCGAGGGATTGAAGGTGCTCTCAAAACGCACTTTAAGCCTCTACGGTCACTACAATTGACCCTAAGTCCTAGGTTGGGACAAAGCTCATGAATGCTTTTGAAAACGTACAGTATCAGATACCTTTCGTACCTTCTCTGAACACTGTACAATCCCAACCTTTCTAACCTCTCCCAATACGAGAGCTCTCTCATATCCTCAATGTTCCTTGTAAAACATCTTTGGACCTGCTCGAGCTTATGCAAGCCTGCTGAACTCATCGAAGCCCAAATGGACGAGGCTGAACAATCGACTTGTACAGAGTTAGCATCGTGATACTATCACTGGACTTAAACGTGCGATATATCCAACCATATGTTTGAAATTTTTTGCCAACTTTCAACTGGATATGCTCACCAAACTTTCCATTATGTCGGTTATTGTCAAAAGTCGATTTTTAATATCTAATATCCAAAAATATTACTATTATTGAACTTGCCATTGAACGTTATATGGTTGGGCAGCATGGACTTGAGTACAAGAGGAGACCATTTCTATTTGATGTGCCACCTCTAGCTCTGATGATAGCCTAAAGACAATTCAGATTGAGAGGTTGGTTTCCATCTCCAAAACGCTCAATAATAAAATGTCGAGTGCATCCAAATCCCGACTACAAAGTAGAGTTGGACCACATGTCTAGTTGGCTAGAAGTTTTTTAGCCATAGCCAAATGGTTTACCACAAGACGGACTTCTCTGGCGATATTTTACGCTAAGGCCTTATTGTTTTTCTTTCTGTAATTGCCTCTGTTTCAACAACTTCCTCGATACAAGAAGACGCTGGTCAAGTCGAATGTTACTTGGAATGTTCAGTTTTATCAGTCAAACGAGGAAAGGAAATGTAAACGATTCCTTTGCAACAGAACTTTCAACTTGAATAAATAATAAATTCAACAAAAAAATTATAAGAATGTTTTCTTTACAGGAAATGACAGGAAAAACGGCATCTTTCCTGGCCGAATGTGACAAGGTTGATGCAGCTATGCGCGAGATCAGAAACGTGGTGAAATCCAATGACTATCCTCTACAGGAGAAGACCATGTTTATGGAATCCTTCAAAAAACCCTTCGCCGATCTCGTCAATACCCCACGCTTTCTCAATCCAATCTCATTTCTAAGATTGGACTGCAAGAGGGTTCACGACCCACAAAAATTATTCAGTTCCTTACCCGTTATTACATAAGTACGTTAAGATAATGTTAAAGTAAAAAGATTTTGAACAAGATCTGGTTTTTTTCTCAATATTTAATTAAGCAGGATCGGTACAGGTAGGCGTAAAAAGTTTTGTTATCTGAAATTCATAGATCAGCAAACTTATTGTGCACCCCATTATGAGACAAAGGTAAACAAGGGAGTTAAAGTTTTCATACATTAAAGACATTTAACAGCACTAAAATGTCTTTAAAGCTTTATCGAAGGCAAAAAAATCGGAAGTGACATTTTGAACAATCACAGAACCTTTCACAGACGAAGGCGTTATGACAAGAGGGCAGTCAAACAGATTTTTCGAGTCGGATTTTCCTACTTTAGCTGCGTGATTATGAAAATGGGACATTGCGTA
>NC_081445.1:7149367-7174410 GCF_007210705.1 Tigriopus californicus | reverse complement strand
TGAGAAGCCGCACTCAGGAATTTCTCTTCAGTTCGTACCCGTACCTACCCGTACCCATCCAGCCACCATGGAATCTCAATCGGTAATCAATCACCAAAAGCCTTTAATCTTCAGTCACGTAAGGCTTTGACGAAATAACTTACACAAAAATGACCTGAGCTGTTCGGGCACATGTTTTGAAAAACTGATTGGCCTACAATAGCCTACAATTGTATCAATCTTCGGATAGAGATATCGGAAACATGGCAATAGTCTAGTGCGGGCGGGCATCTTCCGTACCGGCGAAAAAGGGGAGGCGACGTACGGCCAGCTGGAAACGTTACACGGAGAATCTAAACCTCGTACACAAGAATCGGTGTTCCAATTTTGGGTTGCGTTGCGGCCTAAGCGCCCCCGGGCCCTTGCAACCGATAAGAATGGTTCATGTAGCATTGCAATATGATATCTTGTCACAGAATCAGTCATTATTAACATGCTTTAAAAATTCCTTTTTAGCCGAAAAAAGCCATTTTTTGACTTATTTTTCATATTTTAAATTTTTCTTAATTTTGCGGCAGACTTTTTGAAACCTTTAATAACATATTTTTGTCTAATATTGCCATTTGTCAGACAAAACTGATGACAGATAAGCTATAAATCAACGTAGTTTTGCGGTCCAAACAAAATGCAGTCATAAAAATCGAGAAAAATGAAAGAAAATGCCAGGAGGGCAGTCTGTTGGCTGTATATTTACGCACCAAGTACGTAGTTAATTGGTCACAGAATTACAAACTGCTATGAACTTTGAAAAAAAAAACTAAAAAGATCCAAGAGAAGCGTGTTTAACTCTCAACTTAATGACGGCTTCGGTCAGGCTCATCTTGGGTAGCTTGTCAAAATCGGCAAGGAGAGTGGCTTTCTGACTGGGTTTTTTGATGAGAAAGCGGCTGAAAACCTGCTTTTTAAAAATGGCTCAAGCAGTTTCCATCGAAAACTTCATTTTGGAGCTCGGGGAAAAAAAAACATTTTGCCACTTACAATTCTACTTTCACATCCGATGTGGCCCAAATTTTTGCGCTCTTATATCTGATGGTACTTTACTGTAATATATTATTGAATCGGGGATTCACAATCTTGCTCTTATGTCCAATATGCTCCTATATCCGATTTTACTGTACTAGAGTTTGAAAGAGTATTGCCTCTTCACAACTTAAATCATGGTTCTCGGGGAGTCGATTTGGGAGGGCTGTTTGGCATTTCCACCTCCCCCGAAAGACTCATTATTCCCTGGAGCAAAAATATAAGGTTGTAACATTCTTGGGATGAAATTTGCCCATTATTTCAAATTACCGGCTTGGTTGAGCAAACAGAATTTGGATATCGAGTCATGGTGGTAATGCGGGGCCAAAACTACAAACTGCACTAATCTGTAAAGGCATGCATTGCAATTTGAAGCACAAATACTGGTGCTGATAATATGGATCACGGACTTCCAGATATGTGGATTGCGAATGGAAACAAAAAAATCAAAAACTATTCGTAGATTTGTAGGTTTACATGACGTCATTTGAACCCTACAACGATGTCTTTTCAATTGAAGTTTTGGGTTTACATAAAATTCGCATTTTCGGCCTGCTCTTGGGCACATCAGCTTTTGACAACAAGACTTTGAAACGAACCACTTTTCAAGTAAATAGTATAAGCATGACCTGCCTTTCATTGAAGAGATTTGCGTTTCTTTTTTTTTCTCGAAAAGTGCCTCAGAGTTGCTTTGACCAAGAGCGGGCCGATTTGGCAGGAAGCTTGTTCACAGTCAATATTTGTAGAAGGGATGCACAACCAGAATGTCTTTATCCAAGGCAGTTGGGTGCGCACCGCAAGTCTTTTCAAGTTATGACTGGTCCGTTATAATCAATCTTGCAGTTATCTTGAACATGTTTTGAACTTTGCCCCATCTTTTCAGAATTTTGGAAAAGGGCGGAACACGAACGCAGACGTCCGAAGGTTGCACGAGCTAAAGCGAGAGAAGGAGGAGGAACATCGTCGAGCGACAGAGAAAGACAAGAAATTGGCTGAAATGATTTCAAAGTTAGAAGAAGAGATTAGCCGCAAAGAGTCATTGGACGGACAGGTCATTACTTTAACGGACAATTTGAGCATCTCTGGGGATGCACCGATGCAGATGGTGCAAAAACTATGTCAATTGGGAGTGGACGCTCAAAAATAGGTAGAAAATCCCGAGGATGTTTGGCTAAAACAATTTGAAAAGGACTTGTTTCAAGCCATACGCGAGATAGTCCTGCATTTTGATCAATTTGACATAGAGTAAACGTCCTCAAGACTTTTTAGCCTGATTTACAAGCGAACTTCTTGTTGGTTTTGAATTTGAACATGCCGTGACCTACCTCTCCTCTAATGCAAAATAAATACGAACTTTTTTCTCTCTATAAAACGAACAACCATATCTCACGGCATTAGTCGTTTCTAAATGGCAGAAGCTGATTGCATGCAGTTCCATACAGTGACTTTGTGACCAAAATGAAAATCCTCAATACTTTAACCATTCCACGTCAAAAATTGGAATGGCATTGCTCCTTACAGTTGCTTATTCTCAAATATAAATGGTTAATGGGTATATGCCAAATATAGATAGCATAGCTTAGCATTTAGATCGTCTCCACATTTGACATTGAGAGCGCTAATTCAAGTCTAATGAAACATTTGGGGGACAAATACATATGTACAAACACCAAAAATACTGTTGCCTGGAATCCAGATTGATCACAACGCACAGCCAAAATCTCATCAAAATGTGGACTCGTCAAAGCTCCCATTATCACGAAGTGGGACAACTTTCCAGTGGCCAATATTGCAGGTTTCATCCCGAGGCCATCATCGCGGCCGAGTGTGGTCATTGTTTCGTTTGTTTGTGACGGAGCCACATGGTCCCGTCAGCACTCACCAGTACTCATCACAGCTAACATTGATTATTTGCCTCGTCATTAGGAATGACCGCAGGTTCGCCAATTTATTTGTTAAAAGTAGTAACTCATGCTGTAATTAAATACAATCAAGATACTTTGACTCGGTTTGTCTGGATAGGAACAATTGGAACCGAGCATAACTGCATTGGTAAGCAGGCACTACCAATATGACCTAAACACTTTCATTGCCAACGCCATCAATTAGTTTTACTTGTTTATTTTTACTGGGCACATTGTTTTGATTTAGTGGTAAAATCATCTTTTGATCATTTAAGAGTTCAATCAATGCCAAAATTTAAACTATTGCATCAAATTTGCAAGGCGTGTTAACGAAGTTACAGTAACAGTAATCAGTAATACAACCAACTTGCACTGTGTCCACATTGAATTTTCAATAAGTGAGTGATTTTGAGTGATCTGTGTTACACAACCCAACAACATGAACATGTTTGGTGTAATCCGGTGAATGCACTATCAAATTGGCTCAATTCCATAATGCTATTTGCTTAGACGAGCAGGTGAAATGAAATAAGAGTCAAAATTCAATGCATACACATTGGTGTTTGGCTGGGCATGTTGTCTTTGATTTTACTCCATGGAATAACGTCAGTTGTTCATAAACGCGTTCACTTGACAAGCCCTATTCTGCCGCCCATCCGTCATTGCCCGGATTCCGTACCCCCATGCGGAAAACCCCCGCCCCGTCCTAATATGTTTATCCAAATAAATCGATTTTTTTACCCTGTACAGATAGATAACTTACGGCAGGATTAAAATACCTTTTCAGTTGCTTTTCAATAGGGCATGTCAAGTGAAGGACATTCAAGGAAAAATGTGGTCCGGCACCCTGATTTTGGCCATTTTGGGGTGCGAGAACACACAGTCAACTCGCACCATCCTCCCAGTGGATTTTCAATAATCGAGTGATTTTGAGTGGGCTGTGTTGCAAACCCCAACAAAATGAACATGTTCTGTGTTATTCGGACTCACTATCAAATTGCTCAATACCACAAGGCTATTTGCCTAGACAAGCAGGTAAAATGAAGCAAATGTCAAAATTTTATGCGTGCGCATTGCGGTTTGGCTGGGCATGTTGCCTTTGATTTTACTCCATGGAATTACGTTAGTTTGTGAACGCGTTCAGTTGACAAAAGACGGTCAAAAACAAGGGCCTAAAATATAGAGACTAAAGTAAGAGAATGGGAACGTCAACAAAAATGAGCTTGTCTGTGATAAGTACTGATGGGAAAAGGGCAAGTAGCAAGTCATCACAGGCACCCAAGTTCTACTTGTTTACAAACAAAGCTTGGCCAAGTACTAGTGATGGGATCAAACAAATTTTCAAAATCAGGATCGCCAGAAAGTTAGGAAAGTCAAAGCACAGGCCGTTTCTAACATATCACAGAATATTAGGCTTGACCGAAAAGATGACCCTGGTTTGATCGGAGAAAAATCAGGGTTACTTCTTACTAACGCGTTTTCGATTTTCCTATAGTAATGCCGCATGCCATTGAAAATGTAAATTGGTAGCCCTACTTGCAACCTCCGGTGATTTTTTGTTTGATCCCCATCAGTACCAAGTACTAGAACCACAGATCATATAACGACTAGATGTCGCATTGGCCCGACGCGACCTCAGTGCAGAGGAAAATGTATTTTGTGTCAACAACTCGGTACACCAAAAAAGAGGAGGGTGACTACCTTATCAGTACTAACGACCTACAATCGCTGGGCCTTCAACAAGCGCTATCAGTGACAAAATCACTCTGAATCCGGCCACGCTGGCGGATGAAAAAGCATGAGTCACTGTACCCCTAAATTTATTTACCAGCTGATAAAGGCAAGCGTTCGCATTTTTCCTTGTGCTATGCGAGGTCTAGTCATTATATGCTCTGTGACTAGAACTTGGGCAAGCCATGGACGACGTTACACTGGACATATTTGACGACGCCAAATGTACCCTAATAGTATAACGGAAATTTTAGAAACCATTGAACTCAACCTCCCGACCAGAAATTGGAAACATCATGGTCACGCTTTCCAAGCCAAGCAAATTCCCTCGCCATAGACATTCGAAATTATAGGGAGGAGCATGGCTAGTTTTAAGCTGTAGCTTGAGAAATTCCTGTCTGCTAGGATTTTTTTCCTATCATTCAATTTTTTCAGCTGTCCAAGTTAAGTTGAAGTAAACGGGTGATACAAGATGGACAAACCATGAAATTTGACTTGTTGGAATAAAAATTACAAGTGGAAAGAATTCATGTAAAGTTCCAAAATATCCTTGATGTGAGTGGTTGCCAGAAACATCCTAGCACTCCTTGAAAGTGAATCAGACGTGTTTTATTAACTACAAAGCGAAAAAGGGGCCAACTACACAATCCTGGAATTCCAATGTCAATCATCTTGAATTATAAACAACAATATACATGAAAATTGGGCTATATTGACTGGAAATAATCAGCAGCAACCTCTTAAACAGGCTGGAGGGTGAAAACCGCTCCAAGGTAAGGCCTAACTCATCATTTTAGCCTCGTTTCCTAATGAGATCAAAGCCTACCGGGGTATACGGCGACAATTTGATAGACCTCCAGTTAAATTGAGACCTCCATGGGCAAGCTTAACCCAAGCAGAGATCCGCTACTAATATAAAGAGCCCAGATGGTTAGCTCAGGAAAACCGCAAAATGAGGATTTTTTGTTCGTAGCTAAAGTTAGATTGCCAGAAACAAACCAGTCATTGAACCAAAGCCACATTGCTGCGTTAGTGTTGGTGCACATCATTGCCTTTCTTGCATAAGCTGATTTAATTTGCCAGGGTATATAATTTCTTGCGTAAGTTTGGCCACACCATTTTCCCCTGAAGTGTCTGTGTACAAACCCAAGTTGGGGCAAGTTCCTACTTGGAACGGTTTTCAGGCTGCTTCGGCTGCCCAGTGGGCTTGCCTCTTCAAATTCAGTGGGTGTCTTACATCGAGTTCAGCTGTTGATAACGCTGATGACGTCTTGCTACATGGGCAAAACAATCATTCAATGCTCGAGAAGGACGCAAGAATCAGAGTGGTAAATCGAGGATTCATTCAACATGTGCCCTAGTTAGAACATTTGGGTGTGTCAATTGGTGTCAAAACCAATCGACCGTTTGAATGTCTTTCCACTGTTTTCCTTCTCATGTACCTGTTCACACATGAACGAGTCCTTTGCCCGGCCTTGATCCATTTATCAATTGTTTGACGCCACGGTACTACTCTTTACTTTATGGTTGCTCAAGCAGTAGAGTGACCCACATCCCTGCCGTGAACATGGCTTGAGCTCGTCAAGCAAGTGGTGGATGGATTACTTTACCTCATCCAAAGACTGATTCAATTTAGATCAGATCAGAGGCAACTGCATCATCCGCCTCTACAGATTCTTGGCCGCTTATTACTTGTAGTCATAGCCGTCATTCTGCCCTTGGCCGACACATACGGCCTTGATTGATCCTCTGCACTTTGAGGCCCACGCTTCAAGACAATCCAGCCCCTTATTGCCGTTCTCCTGCCCGTTTCCTATATTTTGCTATTGATTTATCAACAAGTCAAGGATGCGGGGACCTTCCCAGCGCTCATCTTTGTCTATGGCCTTCGCTTATGGCGTCCCAGCTCCCCCAGCTCATCCTGAAAGCGGTCAATGACTCCCTTGTCAAATTACTCAGGACATACCTCTGAGGGTTTTAGTATGCCAATAATGCATGGATGCATTTCCTGACAAACCATGCTCTTCCAGGTCAACAATGTGGCATCATATCATTGTCNGACATACCTCTGAGGGTTTTAGTATGCCAATAATGCATGGATGCATTTCATGAGCAAATTTGAGCCCCTTGCCATTGACTGAACAATTGTTGGGAACCTAACCTTTTCGGACACAATTTCCTGACAAACCATGCTCTTCCAGGTCAACAATGTGGCATCATATCATTGTCCTGGGACCAACATTTCTTTGGAATATTGACGGTTGCACCCAATCGTCTGGCCGCAAGATTGGCAATCTGTCCAATCGAGCCATCCTCTACTCTACAACTATCAAAATTTCCATCACTATTCCTCTTCAATAGCGTTTATCTTACTTATTCCTGAAAATTGAGCTGAATGTTGTCAATGTCATCTGTATTTTCACCTGGTTATCAATATACATATCAATTAAACCCTGTTTTACGCTCTCATTTTATTTATATATTAACATTACTGACGTGACCTTAGGATAAAATAGGGGACCACAATTTCAACCTGTGATCTGCTGATGAATATTACTGTGAAATTCAAGGAAAAATGTTGTCCATTTATTCATGCTTGATTTGAACTGAAAAATATGTAAATAAAAGTTACTATTTATTGCCAAAATTGAATTTTGGAAACCTATAGAAAAGTTAACAAAAGTAATCAATCTGTTAGCTAACGGTATAGTTCATAGAAAAGTAAAACAGGCCTTCAACTAGAAATTAATATTAGCTAACATCTGAGGAGATTGTTAATAAACACGACGCTTGGTTTGTGCTTGTATCCCTCATTTGTTACATGCTTATTATTTCAATCATCTTTTATTTATCGTGCATGAACGGAAATTTTAAATGAATTCAAAGCACAAAAGGTAGTTAATGATAAGATCGCTGGCATATTCATTTGGTCAGATATCGAAATCAAAATAGGTATTTGGCAAACTATTATGATTGGTGGGTTTTGTTTGTAGACAGTCCAAAGAAGAACTGTTTGTCATAAACTAAATGTTTCCCAAATTGTTCGGCAAGCACTTTGACATAATTTTTCTTGCATAGACGCGCCAAGAGATGCTTAATAAAGCATCTTTATAAAGAATCTTCGAACGCACACTATACATTGTGAACACGAACATCCCTTGTTCTGCCCATGTAGGCGTTTGGAGCGACATGTGGCGAATTGTAAGCCATAACAAGCCGAACGCGCCCCCTTGCTTGGACCACAGACTTGGACCCCACCGGACTACTTGCCCTGTCGGTGTTTGCTTCACATCAGTAGTGATAAGACCGTTTTCTCGGTTCCTCGAAATTTGTGCATGAAATATCATTGGTTCTCTTCAAGGTTCCAATATTTGCAAACCTTTCCATGTCATGTTTAAGAAAAAAATCCTATTGAATTTTAACTATCCCTTCCAAATCCTATTGTTTTGAAAAGAAAAGTTCAAACAGCTCTTTTACATTTTAATTTGCTTTGGTTCCCTCCAATTTTGAAAAGCAGGACTGTCTAGACATTGTCTGATAATTTTAAGGTTGCATAGTTCAGGCTCCCTTTTTGCTTTATTTCATGCTTCATCTCTAAATTTGGGATGACCAAAATTTATGCTAATCAAGTACAATGCACCCGTTTCTTCTCATAAATAAGAGTGCCGGGAAATGAGTAAAATCATGACACCCTGGGCTCGACAAAAGGGAGCCGATTTTCAGCTAAACACGAATATGCAGCCAATAAAAAATGTTTGTGTGACTGTTTGTGCCCAACATGTATTCAATAAATATCTGATTTAAACTGATTTTGGATCGCATTAATGTCAAAGGATTGTGTATGACGTGCAAAAACACATTGGTAATCAAGACTTCAAAATTGGAAGAACGTGCCACGGTCATCTCGTTAATTTTGACGGCAACCAATCAGATTCTGGGCACCTATATTGTTGACATTGCCATTCTCTTACATTACTAAAATACAGGTATGGGCACCTTAGAAAGTAAACAAGCCGTATAGCGGTTAGAAGAGCGGAAGATCACAGAGTGAAAACAACGCTCTAAAACGGGGTTTTTCAGATAAGAACCCCAACTGGGCGTGGATAGGAGTAAAATATTGTCTTTCACCCTTGAGGCAACCATACTCGCCATTTCTCATTTTATAAATGATTTGGATGCTAAAGGTTGCACCAAACAAAAGGAACACTAATAGGTTTAAAGCCTGGTTTCCACAATTTGATAAGACATCTTTTCACCGCCATGACTTGTAACAAGCAACTTCAAGAGTAAAATGTGAAACATAACAACTTCTAATAGAAATCTTTCTAGTTTCACCTCAGTTTTGTACGTAAAGGCATCTGAAATTTGAAAATAAATACTTGAAATATCATGTTATATTGATTCAACTTTTGAAGACCCTTGGTTGCAATTCAGTTGAATTTTTAGCCATATTGCATCCACCCTAGCTCTTGCACTTGATTGTCTTTCCATAGTATGCAGAAATATTTACACATATCTTGATAAACTCTGACAAGTTACTGAAAATATATGTTACTCCATTTTATGTTTACAATCTTTTTCTTTGATATGATGTTAGTATCTTGCAGGTGAAAATCATTCCATGCATACTAAGCCAAATTTGGAAAAAAAAACAAGATATAATCTTAGATTCTTTCAACTGAGGGAGTAGTTGTTTTGGACTCTAAAAAAATATTTCCACATTTTGGTTTCTTTTTTATTGGTGTCATTATGTATATTCCGAGATACATAGCTAAATATATAGCCCAAATCCGCTCATTTGACAGTCTATCCTCACCCTGCCGCATTATATCTAGTGATGTCACCCACCTGGCACCTGAAGCTTCCAAGTGCCCAACCGTTGGTCAAAACTGAAGAAACTCTCAAGAAATGGAAAGTTTGCAAAACGTGATTAATACCGTATGCGTATGAAATTGTTGAATCTTCGAGCAAAGTTAAAACAAAGCAAAATAGAAACTTTAAGAAGAGTCTTGTAATGATATTTGTTAAGGAAATGTTGTAGAGAGTCCCTAATTCCAACCTTCTATACCTTAGAGAATCTTTTTTTAAAGCCTAACTTTCGATATTTATGAACTTCGCCAAATAAATCGCCAATTTATTGTTTATTGTTAAAACCACTCAAGCATCCCAATGATGAGATATAGTATTGGTATAATTGATAATAAAATGGGTATAATTAGTGAAGGAGTAAGTGGAAAGCTAATCACTAGGGCGGGTAAAAACATTGCACTAAAAAGACCAAATATTTAAATTATATTTAATCGAAAAAGTTGCAAATATTTAAGAAATATGTACTACTGAAATGCATATACATACAAGTAGGACTTTGCATTTCTGTTTTTTGAAATGCACATTTGCCTTTGAGTTTGGTCCGTTAGTATTTTTTTGCTTCATTTGCGTACTCAAATTCTCGAGTTGGAGAACACAACATCACTCCAGTGTGGCTAGATTGTTACGTTCCTCAGGATGGAATTGATTTGACCTAAGAAGAAGCTAGTGAATCAACGCCCAGCTTGCTAATTAGATATCGCACCAATCAATCAATGTTCAACTTTTTCTCTTGTTTGACGGTCACTTGGAGTGGTTTTCAGGAATTCTTAAACAAATCTATATTTTTCTTTGTTTAATATTAGCCCTAATTCCTCATGCACATTCTGAAATTTCTGGAAAACCTGTGAAACTCTAAAGGCTAAATTATATGTTGCAGCCTAACCTGCAGCGGGTTACACTGTGAAACCAGCCAGATCATCATGAAACACCCAGTATATAGTGCAACCATCAACCTGCCATGGTAGAAAATTACACTGTACAATAGTTACTCTAGTTAGTTCATGGATGGGCCAGCTGCAGTAAAAAAGCACAAAAACTCATTTTTACCCTTTTTCCTATTCTGTTCAATGGTCATCCCTCTCGATGAACCCGCCATATTTCTGCTAGAGGCAATGATGCTTTAAATCAGATACCATGACACTTTAGAGTTGGACCAAAAATCTACTTATTCATGTGTTTAGTTCCTTGAATCGCCAAAATAAGATAAAAATGTGCAAAATATTGCCTACGAGATTGAAAACGTCTAAATATTTACTTTTTGAGAAAATATTTAAAATATTTTTTTATTGAAATTAAATTATTTACCCGCTCCACTAATCACCAAACTGAAACGGAACACAAGAGACCTTTGGGGTAAAAAGAACAGGAACTCCAACCACAAACACATCAATTCCACACATTAAAGCTCCTCCCTGAAAGAACGTCTTGGCTTGTCGCATTGCTTGTGGTAGCTCATTCCATTGTCGAGGCATCCGTGAAAAACAGGAGTGACATCGGATGCGCCTTTCCGCAAAAATGCCTTGAAAGGTTCTTTTGTAGTTCTCCTAGTCTTTTGGCGAGCAGGACAGTTTTCTTGTGAAAAGAAAGGTGAGGCCAGTCCAAGGGCAAGGAGACTTAAATTAATCTTGCCAGAAACCATTTTCCAAGTGAAGGTCAAATCGAGGAACAAACGTCGGGTCTCCAGTTTTGTTAGAGAGATCACCTCCAGACGATTTTCATAGGACATGCCACCCACTCCCTGGACCATCTTAATTACCAGGGCTATCCAAGTGATGCAAAAACAGGCCAAAAATGCCATCAAATGCAACAAAAAGAGCAAAAAAATTAAAAGATATTCGCAAAAAAGGAGACAGTTCATGTTCGATTTACTCTTTTTCAAAGAGCAAAGTAATCATATGATCGTAAACCAAAATGCCCTAGAATGTAAAAATTGAAGACCATGCCCAAAAGGGTGGATAAACTCTTTGTAAACACTTGACAATCATGCTCAAAATACAATAAAAATTTGAATTTTGTCCTGACAGTGGGCTGTTGGCCAATTATCGAGAGAAATAAATAACCCTAAAATCGGTTGCTTACCTTGTACAGGGTGGCCCAGGTCAAGTCATATAGATATTTTGCAGCTTATGATGGCCATGAAGCAATTTAGAAACGTGATGTAACAGGCTAAATAAATACCTGTGTTTAGTTCATCCCCTGGAATTTTACACCCATTCTTCCAAATGACCTCCCTTGACCTTAACCACAGCCTGAAGACGGCCGTTGAAATCTTGGACAGCACATGCTACTTGCTCTTGTGGGATTTAATCCTAAGCTCAGTCAAGATCCCGCCTAAGATGGCCGAGGCTCCTGTGAGGCTTGACACATGCCTTGGCCTCCAGGATCGACCACAGGGAAAAGTTCAGAGTATTTAGGCCAGGATTACTGCGGGGCCATTCTTCTTTAGATATGAAGGCTGAAATACTCATCTGGAGCTACTCTTGGGTGACTTTGGCAATATGTGAAGTTACTCCATCCTACTGGAAGGTCTATGGCTTGTCATTGTATGGGTCATATGCCCATGGCTTGAGGCCTGCCTTCAGGATGGATTTTATAAACACTTCTTTGTTTGTTTTGACCTTGGCCTTAACAAAGATCAGAGGGGACTTACCCATAGTACTGATGGCGGCCCAGACATTGATGTTGGCTGACTTTTGGGTCCTGAGCACCACACCAGCTCCAACAGGATATTGCTTGATTGTGTTTGAGGAAGAATCCTATCATTTTGAGCATTAAGAACTTGCTAAACTTTAAAAACCTTGTCATCTGAAAGCACCAATTTTGGCACCATACTCCTCATCCCGGTTCCTCATCAATCTCTTGGCCTTGGTGGCCTGGCTAAGTAGCTGACGACGTTGTAACTTATAAGGGAACATATTTAGGTCCTCTTGCACTACCCTCTGCATTGCTGTCCTGCTCGAATCCATATTCTTAGCCATCTTTCTCATAGAGCGCCTGGGCTTTTGGCGAATCCTCGCTGCCTAAATAGCCGATTGGCCGTGGTCATTCAAAAGTTTGAGGACCATTTCCTGCTTGGCTTTGAGGTCCACTTCAACAAAATTGGTAGATGTTCGATTCTGTAATGGGTATAAATGTTTCATCACAACACTTCCCAAAATATTTGTTAGTAAAAGAAGAGCCAAATCTGAGAAATATTGCTATCAACACTTGACCTGGGCCACCCTGTAACTGTATATGCATCTATAGGGCCATTTTGAAAGTGAGGGACAGAGCGCAAGATGAATTTGACTTTCGAAGATAACCCATGAATTATCTGGCATTTCAGGATTTTTAAGAACAGAAAGTGTGGGCAACTTAAATTTGGCAAGTTCTCAAGAAAATTGGTATTGTGAGGGTTATGTTTACCTATGGTTCACATTGAAATATGATCGTAAGTGTGGTTTACTGATTTCTTAGACGATGTCATTGTAAAAGGTATTTGCCGAGTATTGAACGCATGGATTGTCACTCACGATAAACTGCCGTCACTGTTGATTGAACATAACAAATCAATTGTTAGGTAACCTAACAACGCTTTCAATTTGTTTCTCCATCAATCACAAGGTTCATTTTTTGTCGTATAAAAACTTAATATTGCTTGCTTCAAACATTCCCATCTTCATTTGACGCGCGACTTTAAATCAACCAAACTACATTCCATCAATTCCACAGCAATTTTCATTTTGATGAGCTTGTAGCATCGAACCAGTGATTTCGGAATTCGTCTGCCCCCCCCCTCCTCCTCCTTCGTTATGATATTTGTCAATCATTTATCCTCCGTTTAGTAAAGAAAAGGGAACTCGTCAACCAACAGGCGCAGAGCAAACCATGATTTTCAATTTTCGCGTATGGCACTCATCGCATCCTACCGTTGTGTGTAACCACATCGTGAACGACCATTGGAAACCTGCCTTGAACATCTTCCTCAACAACAGGCTTGATCCTCACCAGCATCACATGATGTGGACGCGGGCGAGAAATCAGAAATCGCCTTTCACTTTCGCACTTTCCCGCACAAGAAAAACGAAAAAAAAGAACGCGGACGACAGAGACCGACTCCCCGTGGCAGAAACGGAGGTGCTTGAAGAGATGATGTACGGACATGTACGGAGTTGTATACATCTATGTTGTAGGTACCCACATACAGGATCACTACATACTGTACATGAATCTACCTTCTTCGCCAGGTTAACAAAAGCGTTTCCCTACTTGGGCGTTCAGAGTTTCAGACGCTCGAGCGATGAACCTAAATCACGATTTCCCTTTTTGAAGAAAAAAAACCAGCAGTCACTTTCGAACGCCGTCAAAGTCGGAAGTTAATCATGTCCCAAGTATTCATCCTCAGCATCGTTGCATTTGTGCTGGTCAACGGGTATAACAATGATAATCGCCCGCATCGCCATCCTTATCGATTTGAGCGACCTCTCAGCTACACGCAACTGAAGCGACGTTTGGGTGTCCCTTTAGCTATGGCCAAAGAACAGCCTCGATCCAGACCCTCTCCAACCATTTTGGACGACGAGGATTTCCCGACGGATTTTGCCGTCCTGCCCAAATACAGTGCTTTGTCCAGTAGAAAAGACAAGGAACCCAGTTCATTGCATGGGGTTACAAAAGTGACCCGAAGGAAATTCCGGAAGCAACAACGACCACACACTACCCGTGCTCAAAAGCATCCGAATCATCAAGAAAAAAACGACTACTATGAGTACTACTATGAAGGTGATGAACTGGAGGGCGATGGGGTTGAGAGTGAAGATGTCGTAGGCGGTGCTCGCGTCGAAGAGAGCTCCTCCCACCAATATGACCAAACGAGGAAAAGTCAAAATACCTATAAAGGAGACATCAACAATCGGCCGGCGATTTCCGCTTCCCAGTTGCTCCCAAAGAAAGGATCCCTCCTGAAAACGAGCCCTTCAGAAGTGCATTATGCCAGTAAACAGGGAGCACTCGTGGCCACCGAAAGAGCGGACGATTATTACTACGACGATGATTATTATTATGATGATGTGGTAAATGATGACAAGAGTCGACAAGGCTATGGTGGCGGAGGCTACGGTGAGGAACTAAAAGGTCACAATATAGCTGTATGAAGTGGCGTGATGATTTGATCATCTTTTCTTGTCTATAGAGAGCTCTGGATCGTCTGGCGGAAACTCGTTGAACCCGTTGGCCTTATTGGTGGCACCCTTGGCCGGAATCGCTTTGTTGTCGGCGGCGGCTGCCGTAGCGTTAAATCCGGTCCTGGTTCAGATCTCTTTGACCAAGCGGAAAAAGCGTTCCTTGGGTTTGAACGGCACCACATTGGCTCCTGAGTTTGAGGAGAAGTTCGCAGAACTTGAGGTATTCGATCCGTTCTGAGACTCGATCGATCAAACTTTCACCTATTCTTGTCTCTTTTAGATCCTCGAAGATTACTTGGTTCATGTGCCGGAAAGCACTTCGTATCAGCAAAAGTTATTGGCCTCTTACCTGACATGTTCCGGCTACACTTTGGAGAACAACTTCTGCATGGATCGAGTTGTTTGCGAGTACGGTTCAGCCGCATCGGGATTGGCTCAGAAAGAACGAAGGGTCATTGCCATGTGAGTAGGATTAATTCAAACTGCAAACGCCCTATATCAGAACAAATCAAATCAATTGTCGATGTGTTTTCCTGCAGCATTCTGTACAATATCATGTCAAATGAGGAGATCGATATGGATTACAAGGAGCGCTTGAAAACTGCCGCACAAAAGGGCCGCGAAGAAGACAAACCATGCCAAATCTCGTATCCTTGTCTACAATTGGACGTTCTCAACGGCGTTTCAGACAAAATTAACTAATCAAGTTATGGAATAAATATGGGTTCCGTGAACAAATCGTTCAATATATATTTGCTTTGATTTATTTTGCTTTTGGTCTTCCAAGTACTTCCCAACAAATCTGCCTTATTTTTTTTTTCTTTCTTTGATTCTCGGATTTGTAACTGATACAAGGGAATGAAATTCCCTGTAAGTCATGTTGAGTCGTAATTTATAAAGTATTTGGTAGGCAAACTGTTTGAATTAGCCGCTTTAGGGCACCCTTGGATAGGGGGATATTATTTTTCTTGATGGTGTGGTGTGTGTGTGTACGTGTATGTGTATTTAAGGACAGAATGTTTTGAGCCAATATTTGACATAACAAATTACTGAACATTAATGTGCAATGTCGCATGTGCATGTCCATACCCGTGAAAGTACTGAAATTGTACATACTGGGTGCTACAAAGGAAACATAATACCAAACTATATGAATGCATGCGTTTGATATGACTAGGCTGACGGGAAATCTATGAAGTTTGAAAACGAGCAGGAACGAGTAGGTTTTAATGGCGTTTATATAGAAAACTTAGACCACTTGGCTAAACGGGCTTGTCTAAAGACTTTTTGAGAATTAACAAACTCATTTGAAGAGTTACCTCTTTTTGCTATGTCAAGTGCTTACGTTATCTTGGCTTAAAACATGCAACGTCATACTTGTTTTGTCTCCATAAGGAATGCAAAACCCCCTGATCTTTCAACGACGCTAATCATTGCAATAACTATCACAACTCGATTGATCAGTATTTCGAATTTGTTTCGAAATGAATTTTTGACATCGATCAGCAGTGGAGGAATGAAACAAGTGGAAGAGCCAGATTGGATTCGGAAGGATGGATACTGTAGAAATGGTGTGTGAAGAAGCCGGTTGGTAATTGGAAAGGAAGGAGATGATTGAATTATGACGGTTATGGGAGGGTGAGGGAGCATGATGGAGAGTATTGTTGAAATATGATTGATGGCGGGATTTGAGCACATTGCAAGACCTTGCAGTAACTCATTGCAGTAACTCATAGCTAATAGGTTATAAAAGTGGGTCTTTGTCATAGCTGGGCTAATTATTTGTCAATTTCTGGTCGAATCGAAAATTTCGGATTAGGCTGAAAGCTTCTTAACAGAGCTTTGTCTACATACGTCAGTTCCGAAACTCATTTTTTTGGGGTCGTTCATTCGTCAATCTATTATAACTTGGACTGCAAATAATAACATTAAGGCACTGCGATGATATCAAACCCTACCTCTTCTTATGACCTTACTAGCAATCTGGGCCATTTTTCTGCAGTTACAGATAATGCCTTGCGGCCAAATTTCCTGCGATATGTGCGACCCCAAAACATTCATCCGTGAATGAATTTGACAACTCCACAATATTCACAAATGTTATCCATCACAATTACTTAAATCAAAATATACCAACCATCTCTCCGTTTATTGTGACATCCTTAATTCACGGTATATAAAGTAATTGTTGCATTAGGGTCATTCATTCCCCCTAGAGAATTGATTGAATTTAGTAAACAACTGTGTTGTAAAGGACTTAGGTGGGGTTTATCGTTTTCGGCGACAATTTCGTTTGTGCTCTTTATGCCAATGATCCTGTTGACATTCGATTGAGCAATAGGCAGTGTTCCAACAACACCAGTAAATAGCTTCGGCCTCGCAATGAAAACACTGAAAATAAATGACGTTTTGTCATGAGAATAAGCCGAGAAGAAGCCAAGAGGCTGGAAGGATAAGGGATTGCCTTGAAGGCTCGTTGCATACCCATTGTTTTCGTTTACTTTCAGATATCTTCTCCTTATTCATTTCCGCGAGCTCCTCTAACTCTGTGGCATGATCAGCTTTCAAGCGCTCCAGATCTCGTTCCAGACTTCTAGTCGCCACATTCACGGCGCGTTTCTTTTCCTGATCAAATTCAGCGCGCATCTGTAATTTCAAAATCATACATACGTCAAACAAACTGCATCATGGCTATTCCATCAATTGTATATGAGTACCTTCTTGACGATGTCTTTGAGCTCCTTTTCTGTTATCACTCCAAGACCTAACTGTGACGGGGAGCCATCCGACGAAGTTAACCCGGCAGGAAGTTTTCCGTGTTTGCCTCCGGAGGTTTGAACGCCGACACTGATAAATTGAGTTTCTTGATATGATGATGAAGACACCAAGTCGTCCGAGAGCTCCTAAAGATAAGGAAAACGATTGTTCGTCTGGTCCTGTTAGCCTTAAAGAATGTTGTTATCAAGCTTTTTGATATAGCACATACAATGATAGTACCTAATGGAGAAACTATGAGATTCGGAAAACTAAATCCTACCTTCTTTTCCTTGCTTCCATTGACTTCGTCTCGGGACAATTTTAAGGCTTTGGGTGGCTCCCCTTGGTCTCCTTCTTCTTCTTCAGAGGACTCGTTTGCCTCATCCTCACTGATATCCTCGGCCTCCAGTTTAAAGGGATTTCCAAACGGGTCTTGAAGAAAGTCGGGTCTTTTCTTGGCCTTTTCTATCAAGGACTCATGCTTTTTTAACTCCTCGGAGGCCTTATTCCACAACGACGTACGTTTGACCTAAAAAATTCACACTAAGATATAAGCTTCTTGACTTGCTTAGGATTAATATGCGTATGGACTGCCACGTTATACTTGGCAAATGCTTGAAGGCATTCAATATTGAAAAAAAGAATGAGAGGGAGCTTCCCTCATAATTCACTTACCTGGAGAGATACTATGCTGCTGGAAATGGGTTTGATGTTTCCACTTTCGATGGTGGCCTTTTGATGGTAGCCTCCAAAAAATCTGACTTCTACTATCTCGTCGGTGGTTTTGATGACTTTCGCTGGCCAATATGGAAACCCTCTTTGTTTGGCGTACACCAACGTGTGTAAGGGTCGACACGGCTTACAAAACCAATATTTATCACGGTTTTCATTGGCATAACGATAGCAATCCCGACAAAGTGACAACTCATTGATATCCGAAATACACTCTCGTAGCACTTGCCGGGTGAGATTGGCCATGACACTATGTCCTGAAAGACAAGGCCAACATTATGCAATTTCCCAATTCAAATTGGAACGGAATCGTGGAATGTAATCCATTCACGGCCTGGTCCAAGTCACTTACCCCCATGAAAAATGACGGCATTATGGACCAGTAACTGCACATCAGCCCGAAATTCATCGGGTAGCCGATAATGGTTGGCCGTGCACTTTTGTTGAATTTCGGCAATGGAGATGGCTTCTTTCAGCAAGAAATTGATGCGCCAAGATTCATCGGAGCCCGACATCTGCCGAGTGAATTCCGCTCCATTGGGCGATTCAACTAAGGCCACGGATCGGCTATGGCTGGGATTGGGCGACGCTTCGGGCGTGAGACTCGAACCCCCGGACGAGGGTTTGGACACAGCATAGCCTTGAGGCACGTCCCGGGCCAAGATATCGGAGGGTAACTTGGCTCCGATTTTGGCAATGAGTAGACCCAGGAGGTGATTGAGATCGCGACGCTCCTTCTTATTAAAAGCGGCGGGCAGGGACTGAATGATCTGAATGAAGAACGGAACAGAGATTAGATCGGAAACGACCGTCAACGGCACACTCTGACCCACGCGGTACCTTGCACAAATTGCAGGTCCAGGCGTCGTTGATGAGGGTTTGAACTTGGGACCATTCGCTTTTGATACAGGCTTCGTGGAAGACGCGATGGCAACCCGCGCACAACACCACCTCGCCCCCCGAATGGCAATGAAAGCAATACCAATCATGGCGCTCTTTGGGCAACATATCGGGTGTGGGCAGGCGATAGGCTTTCTCTTCGATACCAGCCTTATGACCTTTGGTGCCCACTTTCCGTTCCAACTTGATCAAGTTGTCCTCGACCGCCGCATCCAACAAGCGTTGCGTTTCATCTGAAACACGCACGGGCTCAAGATCAACCCACTGCCACCCGTTTGGGTTCGGCCCACTCGCCCCAACATAGTTACCTTTCTTGATTTGATAGAAGCGATTCATGTAACGGGCCATGCGCGTGATGGCTGGAATTTGTTTCTGACCCGGACGGCCCGAATGGCGTCCCACAACTGTTGGGCCCGGAAGGGCTCGCTCGAGCGGCGAATGTCGCGTCCGCCATTCAGCAGACCCGACCCGCCCACGCCACTGACTTCGCCGGGACCGGTGCCCAGCCAGACCCGGGCCGGTGTTAAGCCTGCGGCGGGGGCTACTCCGGACCCGGTCACGGGCCAAGTGGACGCGGCACTGAGCGTATAACTAGCGGACGAACCGGGCGGGGGCCCGGGCGGGGGGCCGGTCTGAGCCATGGACAAGGCCCCGCCAGTCGTGGAGCCGGGCCAGTCGACGGAGCCGTGACCAACATGCACTTTTCGAGCCGGGTTCCGGTCCAATGCCAGCTTGAAAGGCGACGGGCCCGCCTTGGACGGCTGAGCGCGGCCAGGACCACCCAGACCAACGCAGACACTAGGGAGTAGGGCGGGGGCTGAGGGCCACCACGAGCCCAAGCCAACTCAGCCTTCTCAGACAAGTAAGACCCGCCCCACGACCCACGGGCTTCGTGCCCTGATCACACGGCCCAGTCTGGTCCACCCAGGACGGGTTACACACCCACGGCCACACCCAAACTGGGGGGGGGGTGCTCTGGGGCCTGGAATAACGAGGGCACAGGACTAACCAATGGACGGATATGTGTGGGCGTGCCCCTGGGCGGGTGCTCAGCCTTTTCTGCGCTGTTTCGTCTGGATTGAACTTAATTCAGAGAGACCCGGGCGTTCTGGGCCGCTCCCATGGGTGGGACATAAAAAGGGGCGGTACGGGCGGGTCGCAGAGGCGTTCAACCAGCCTATGGCCAGTGTCTAGGGTTAGGTGGCACGCCACTCGGACATGGGTAGGCATCGAATCCTGGCCTTGGGCGGGCTCCTTAGGCCATTATTTTTATTATGAGTGACTGTCAGTGTTGCCAGATAGATGGTGGAAAAAAGCGCAAACATTGGCTGCGCACCGCTGGGTTTTGAGGGATGTTCCAGGCGCATCAAACTGACGCCACGGGCCACTTGTTTTCAAAATTGAAGTAGGGAAGGTAGTCTTTTCTGCCTCACAGAGGCTAAATTAGCTACCCATCACGACATATGTCGGACCCAAACCCAATATATAATGTCCAGTCGGGTGATCCTCAGGGCTCCATTTTAGGTAGGTAGGCAGACATCGTAGATATAAAAGCGTTCTAGGCAGTGTTCAAAGAAGCCATGAAAGGTACCAAATATCATAAGTTTTAAAAGCATTCGCGAGCTTTGTCCCGATTCGGGTATAATTGTTCATTGTTCGGCACACAACTGCCATTCAAAAACTCAATGTGTAAAAAAGTGTATAACCGTGAAAGAAAAGTAAAAACCCACGAATAATGGGGAAGAAAAAGGAATTAACGAATTGACCCAGGACTTAGGGTCAAAATTCTAGGACCGCAGAGGCTTAAAGTGCGTTTTGAGAGCCCCTCTAAACCCTCGTGAATACAGGCTAGTTCGAACAATGAAGTCCATCTGTCTTCTTTTTCGGGCTGCTTCATGGTTCAATTTGCTCCATTTGCTCCCCTCTAACATTAATGCATTCGTAAGGAGCATGTATGAGCTGATCCAGTATCATCCTTTAAGCCAGACTTGGACATGGGTTTGATCAAATTTCCTGATCAACCTTATATTCAAGGGCTAGGCCAATCCGCCAACTCCAATTCGTCGGTGAGTCCAATATATGTATATAAAGTTAAGTAATAAATAAGATTTCCGCCTCAAACTTCTGGAATTTCATCATCTCGTCAGGCACCTGGGTCTATAAAACTCTATTTTCTCGTGTGTGACAAAACTACAAAAGAATCTTCAATTTTGCTAGTAGGGGGATTTGTGCTAGTTTTTCTTTTCTTATTTCTGAATGGCTTAACGCTATCAATAGCCCAAGTTTGAGTGAGTCTGTTAAAAGCACTAGGACTTTCAGGAAAAAGCCATAGTACCAATAGCAATTATTTCGCGCCATGTCAGGACCAAAAGCGCAAAACTCGCGCAAATCCCCCATATATGGTGGCACTTGTGGGTGGTTGCCGTCGTGACTCACTCACTCACTCACTCACTCACTCGTTCACTCCTCAGGTTTATCCATCAAGTCCATGTAACGCAAAGTCTTCTCGCCTTACTCCTCAAGCCAAAGCAAAGCCAGACCAAGTATGAGGTGTGCGGTTAAGGACTCTGAACGTTACGTTTTTGCCTCTAAATTGCACTCCAGAAACTTCCATCCAGCTTTGACCGTCAGGAAGTTTCGCTTTTAGTTCCTGGATAACTTTCGGATACAAAGTGTCTAAAAGTGTCCCAAAATGACTATAGTGGGCAAAAATTGGAAGGCAGACAGAATCTTCGATCAGGTAATTTCTTTACCGAATCTATGTATAAACCAACAAATGAAATTATTTCATGATAAATGTTAACTAATAAATCCGTGCATTTTGATAGAGTTTACGAGTAATCTTTGTGGAAAGTTGACAGATCACTTCACTTACCATGATGAGAAAATGACATGAGAAATTACGAAACTTAATTATGGTTTACCACATCAAGAGTATATGGAAGCTTCACTGTTCCAATAACTCAAAAGACGCTCACTTCTTCATTTGATTTTTATGAAGAAGATGCCCGCTGTTAATTTCCAATTTACATTTCCATGTGGGCAACCTTTCAATATCCTTAAAAATCCTTCATGAGTACCCGTTGAAGTTCAATTCAGTAACAATTTACTTTGGACATATTCTGAAAAAAGCACCCCAAAGATCGCATTCATACATGTTGAAGTTTTTTACCCTTTATAATTTTATGTAGAATTACCCAGGACATTAGTCGTTCCTCAATAAAAGGAACGGAATACAGTTACGTGCTGGTCAAAAAGAGTAATTCGTTAACACTACCGTTACTTGCCAAAAATTGTAATGGCGTTACTCGTTGCAATTACTCGTTACATTATCGATGAGACAGGGGCCTCCGAGGTCTCAAGCTTGAATCCAAAACCAGGGTGAAATTTGATCCAGGGAGTCTTGAATCCAGCTAAATCCAACCTTCTTACCAACAGTTTTGGCATTTTGACTCCAATATTGAAAAGAAAAATAATCAATGTGTGCCAATGCCTTTTTAAAATTTGAAACTTGGGATGCGAAAGGAATATTTGACAATTCAGATATAATTATTGAGGTTGGGATTTCGAATCCGGACAAAGCTAAGGTATCATGAATCAGCTACATTGCAAAATTGATTTTGCTTTTCGAAAAATCAAACATACAAAAACTGGTTTTCAAATTTCGGGGCTATATTTTCGCTGTTATTTGAAACTGTCTTCGAAAACGTATCAAAAATTAAATCTTGACAGAATTGATTAAATGTATGTGTGTTATTATGATTAAATATTTCATTAAACACTTTTTGAGAAATAAATAAATAAAACAAAATCGTTGCATTGGGATTGGTACGTAAATATTTATAGCTTTTTGAATCTTTTAGAGTATTGTGCGGATCATTTTCTTTTATCCGGACATCGCCCTACAAAGCTATCCCATATCGAATGTTTGAAAGGATGAGACCATGAATTATGGGCATAAGATATTTTCTTGGGAAGGTGGCCGAGGATTTCAAGCCTCTGGACGGTTGTTCTGACGATTCGATCTACATGTGGTTGGCCACTAAGATCCCTGGCAACTTCAATCCCCAGAGTGTTCAGCGTTTCGACCGTTTCGACCGACTGAATCATGGTCCCACCGATGCAGATACTTGCAGCACTCGAAGACTTTCCTTTTCTCTCGAGAAGGAGGAAGCCCGTCTTCTTATGGTTGGCTAACAGCCACTTTGATGGCATGAATGATAGTATCGATGAAGCTTATGTTCCAGGTTTCAGAAAAGCTCTGTTCTAATGTTTTCAGCACAGAGGCCGTGGTGTCGTCGGCAGAATTACAAGTAGTTGCACTCGTCCAGAGGGGAAGGTCAGCCATATATAGTATTAGGAATAGTAGGGGAGACAGCATACTTCCTGAGGGATCCGAATGGTTTATGTAAGGCATCTGATCAGGTTTTTTCACTACAACCCTCTGAGATCTGCCCGAGAGGAAGGACCACGTCCATTTGATACTGAGATGATCAAATCCCAGGATCTCCATCTTTCCGGAAAGTATGATCGCGTCAAGGGAGCCAAAAGCGGAGCACAGATCGAACGCAAGTAAACCCACCTCCATGTGGACATGAGGTCGCTTCTCCATTGGATCAGCATCGAGAGCACGGCCGTCGTGGGGGATCTTTTCTCACGAAAGCCATGTTGTGCAGGTGCAGGTAGGATATTTTGAGTTTCGAGAAATTCGGACATCCGTCCGCAAACCACAGATTCGAGGACCTTTGAGGCAATTGGCAGCAGGGCTATGGGCCGGTAGTTACTTAGTTCCTTCTTTCCATCGAGCTGGAAAATGAGCTGACGTCATCGATGTGTTTATGATGAAGGTCAAGTGGGTAACGGAGAAACTAGCACTTTTCTTCAGTATCGAGGTGTCAACATTATCACATCCAGCACTCGTGGTGTTCTTCAGGTTGAAGAGGTGCTTTCGTACATTCGTTCGGTAACTGTTATAAGCATTTTCCAATACTAGTATCTTTTAAGATACTTACCGAGCATTGGTATAAGTACTTCTCCTGGAGTACATATTATTTAGATATTTCACATCTGAAACTGAGATCTTTTCATGGGCTCAACTAATGATGAAGAATAAAGTCGGATAGATATGAGGAGGATTGAGAAATTTGGTGCAACATACTCGTACTCATGCCAAAGGAAAATTTCGCTCTACATCAGGATTTTTAGTCCAACAGGAATTTGAATGAGAAGATATAAAAAATGAAGTAGTGCAAATATAGCAAGATTTAAAACACCAACACATTCACTGTTGTTACAGGCAGGCACAATTTCAGCCCTGAGCTTGCGTCTTTAGGACATTTGAAAATATAAAAAGATGAAAATTTCTGATCAGATTACCTAAAAGCTTCAAGTTTCCTCAGCTGCCAAAAGAAAAACGAAAAATGAAATGCCATTCCGGAGCATGAAAAAAGGAACGCGTACTTTATCACATCGAACTAAATTGAAACCCACTATGGCCAGCTCTTCATCTATGATCCCTGGTCAAAGCCAAGTTTTTGTCACGGAAATGAACAAGACCTGCCTATCTAAAGCTAGTTACTCAAGAACCTTGATCTTTGTGCTATCCTTTTTGGAAATAAGACAATGAACATTCAGATAAACCCCTTTTAGGGCATAGTTCATGGAAAAAAAGCAAAATTATTCTTCATTTACTTATCAATATCAACCAAAGCATGCATTCTTAAAAAGAAATGGTCAGATAAAACAAACTGTCCAGAAATAGAAGCATTGCTAAAACGAAAAAAAATGTATCTTTTTCATCTTTCAGTTTTTTCCAAGGAAAAGTTTATGTTAAAATTCCTTTGGGATGTAGTTCTGCAAAATTTCGCCAAAAGATGACAAAACTCCTCTAATTCCCCCAAATCGTCGGTGGTAGGCTATTTTAAGTTGG
>NC_081445.1:7144403-7149316 GCF_007210705.1 Tigriopus californicus | reverse complement strand
GTGGAATTCGCAAAAATGTTATGTTTAACCTCAAACCGGCCAAAATAGTTGATAACTTAATTTAACCTAAAAACCATCTTTCTGACCCCTAATCATCAGGCTTGCTCTCTTTGAAATGAGCTTTGAAATGAGCTTGGACAGAATAGACCAATATTAGTTTGAGATAGGCAGGTTGGAGACCAGGTGTCCAAAAGAACTCATTGCGCTTTTCAGCCTGCTCAAAACAAGGTAAAGGATTTGGCATTTCAACCTTTATTTTGTTTTATAAAAGCCAAGCATAATGTGTGTGTGAAATGTAATCTTGAAATATCCCACGTAACAAATTCAAAAGCAATTTAAATATTGAACTTTTGAGGGACTTTCACTGACACCATACAAGAATCTAGCTAGTTTTTTGCCAATCAATTTTGATTCATTGAAAGCTAGTGGGCCCATAGTGGGAGAACAATCTTGTTATTTGAGATACCATTTATGATAGGTAGGTCATAATATATAATGCTCGTGATATTTAAGCCCTCAATCAGAAAAATCTAAATTTCCATTATCAAAGTATGAAGTTAGAGGACTTTGTATTTCACTTTTGTCCAAAGTGTTCAGAATCGGTTAATTTCACCTCCTTTTTAAACCTTACTAACAGGGTGGAAAAATCAAAGGCCACCTACAGGATCGATCAGTAAATTAACACCATCTTCAACTTCCAACAGATCGACATTATAAGCATGTAAACATCTCCAACCCGTACCTTGAAGTGGAGGCTGATTGATCTCATTTTTTTAGTTATTTCCAAATAGCCCACAAGCAATGAGGGTGATTCATGAAGCAAGGACGTCGGATGTGATCCTTGATCTAGCTTGTGCGGAACATCCAGCACTCAATGATCAAGTTTCTGAAGCTCCACAAGAAAATGATTTATAACGTGCACAACAAGTGGAAAGTGGATGAAAATGTCAAGAATGAACGATCAATGCCCTCCAGAATGGCAAAAGAGACCCTCATTAGTCAGCTTTGCACCAATCACAACCATCCCATGACCTGCTAAGAAGTGGAATTCGCAAAAATGTTATGTTTACCTCAAACCGGCCAAAATAGTTGATAACTTAATTTAACCTAAAAACCATCTTTCTGACCCCTAATCATCAGGCTTGCTCTCTTTGAAATGAGCTTTGAAATGAGCTTGGACAGAATAGACCAATATTAGTTTGAGATAGGCAGGTTGGAGACCAGGTGTCCAAAAGAACTCATTGCGCTTTTCAGCCTGCTCAAAACAAGGTAAAGATTTGGCATTTCAACCTTTATTTTGTTTTATAAAAGCCAAGCATAATGTGTGTGTGAAATGTAATCTTGAAATATCCCACGTAACAAATTCAAAAGCAATTTAAATATTGAACTTTTGAGGGACTTTCACTGACACCATACAAGAATCTAGCTAGTTTTTTGCCAATCAATTTTGATTCATTGAAAGCTAGTGGGCCCATAGTGGGAGAACAATCTTGTTATTTGAGATACCATTTATGATAGGTAGGTCATAATATATAATGCTCGTGATATTTAAGCCCTCAATCAGAAAAATCTAAATTTCCATTATCAAAGTATGAAGTTAGAGGACTTTGTATTTCACTTTTGTCCAAAGTGTTCAGAATCGGTTAATTTCACCTCCTTTTTAAACCTTACTAACAGGGTGGAAAAATCAAAGGCCACCTACAGGATCGATCAGTAAATTAACACCATCTTCAACTTCCAACAGATCGACATTATAAGCATGTAAACATCTCCAACCCGTACCTTGAAGTGGAGGCTGATTGATCTCATTTTTTTAGTTATTTCCAAATAGCCCACAAGCAATGAGGGTGATTCATGAAGCAAGGACGTCGGATGTGATCCTTGATCTAGCTTGTGCGGAACATCCAGCACTCAATGATCAAGTTTCTGAAGCTCCACAAGAAAATGATTTATAACGTGCACAACAAGTGGAAAGTGGATGAAAATGTCAAGAAGAACGATCAATGCCCTCCAGAATGGCAAAAGAGACCCTCATTAGTCAGCTTTGCACCAATCACAACCATCCCATGACCTGCTAAGAATTTACCGAATCTATGTATAAACCAACAAATGAAATTATTTCATGATAAATGTTAACTAATAAATCCGTGCATTGATAGAGTTTACGAGTAATCTTTGTGGAAAGTTGACAGATCACTTCACTTACCATGATGAGAAATGACATGAGAAATTACGAAACTTAATTATGGTTTACCACATCAAGAGTATATGGAAGCTTCACTGTTCCAATAACTCAAAAATGACGCTCACTTCTCCATTGATTTTATTGAAGAAGATGCCGCTGTTAATTTCCAATTTACATTTCCATGTGGGCAACCTTTCAATATCCTTAAAAATCCTTCATGAGTACCCGTTGAAGTCTGCTGTACGGCCAAGGCGGATGTCAATGGACGGATATGTGTGGGCGTGCCCCTGGGCGGGTGCTCAGCCTTTTCTGCGCTGTTTCGTCTGGATTGAACTTAATTCAGAGAGACCCGGGCGTTCTGGGCCGCTCCCATGGGTGGGACATAAAAAGGGGCGGTACGGGCGGGTCGCAGAGGCGTTCAACCAGCCTATGGCCAGTGTCTAGGGTTAGGTGGCACGCCCATCGGACATGGGTAGGCATCGAATCCTGGCCTTGGGCGGGCTCCTTAGGCCATTATTTTTATTATGAGTGACTGTCAGTGTTGCCAGATAGATGGTGGAAAAAAGCGCAAACATTGGCTGCGCACCGCTGGGTTTTGAGGGATGTTCCAGGCGCATCAAACTGACGCCACGGGCCACTTGTTTTCAAATTGAAGTAGGGAAGGTAGTCTTTTCTGCCTCACAGAGGCTAAATTAGCTACCCATCACGACATATGTCGGACCCAAACCCAATATATAATGTCCAGTCGGGTGATCCTCAGGGCTCCATATTAGGTAGGTAGGCAGACATCGTAGATATAAAAGCGTTCTAGGCAGTGTTCAAAGAAGCCATGAAAGGTACCAAATATCATAAGTTTTAAAAGCATTCGCGAGCTTTGTCCCGATTCGGGTATAATTGTTCATTGTTCGGCACACAACTGCCATTCAAAAACTCAATGTGTAAAAAAGTGTATAACCGTGAAAGAAAAGTAAAAACCCACGAATAATGGGGAAGAAAAAGGAATTAACGAATTGACCCAGGACTTAGGGTCAAAATTCTAGTGACCGCAGAGGCTTAAAGTGCGTTTTGAGAGCCCCTCTAAACCCTCGTGAATACAGGCTAGTTCGAACAATGAAGTCCATCTGTCTTCTTTTTCGGGCTGCTTCATGGTTCAATTTGCTCCATTTGCTCCCCTCTAACATTAATGCATTCGTAAGGAGCATGTATGAGCTGATCCAGTATCATCCTTTAAGCCAGACTTGGACATGGGTTTGATCAAATTTCCTGATCAACCTTATATTCAAGGGCTAGGCCAATCCGCCAACTCCAATTCGTCGGTGAGTCCAATATATGTATATAAAGTTAAGTAATAAATAAGATTTCCGCCTCAAACTTCTGGGAATTTCATCATCTCGTCAGGCACCTGGGTCTATAAAACTCTATTTTCTCGTGTGTGACAAAACTACAATGAATCTTCAATTTTGCTAGTAGGGGGATTTGTGCTAGTTTCTTTTTCTTATTTCTGAATGGCTTAACGCTATCAATAGCCCAAGTTTGAGTGAGTCTGTTAAAAGCACTAGGACTTTCAGGAAAAAGCCATAGTACCAATAGCAATTATTTCGCGCCATGTCAGGACCAAAAGCGCAAAACTCGCGCAAATCCCCCATATATGGTGGCACTTGTGGGTGGTTGCCGTCGTGACTCACTCACTCACTCACTCACTCACTCGTTCACTCCTCAGGTTTATCCATCAAGTCCATGTAACGCAAAGTCTTCTCGCCTTACTCCTCAAGCCAAAGCCAAAGCCAGACCAAGTATGAGGTTGTGCGGTTAAGGACTCTGAACGTTACGTTTTTGCCTCTAAATTGCACTCCAGAAAGCTTCCATCCAGCTTTGACCGTCAGGAAGTTTCGCTTTTAGTTCCTGGATAACTTTCGGATACAAAGTGTCTAAAAGTGTCCCAAAATGACTATAGTGGGCAAAAATTGGAAGGCAGACAGAATCTTCGATCAGGTAATTTCTTTACCGAATCTATGTATAAACCAACAAATGAAATTATTTCATGATAAATGTTAACTAATAAATCCGTGCATTGATAGAGTTTACGAGTAATCTTTGTGGAAAGTTGACAGATCACTTCACTTACCATGATGAGAAATGACATGAGAAATTACGAAACTTAATTATGGTTTACCACATCAAGAGTATATGGAAGCTTCACTGTTCCAATAACTCAAAAATGACGCTCACTTCTCCATTGATTTTATTGAAGAAGATGCCGCTGTTAATTTCCAATTTACATTTCCATGTGGGCAACCTTTCAATATCCTTAAAAATCCTTCATGAGTACCCGTTGAAGTTCAATTCAGTAACAATTTACTTTGGACATATTCTGAAAAAAGCACCCCAAAGATCGCATTCATACATGTTGAAGTTTTTTACCCTTTATAATTTTATGTAGAATTACCCAGGACATTAGTCGTTCCTCAATAAAAGGAACGGAATACAGTTACGTGCTGGTCAAAAAGAGTAATTCGTTACACTACCGTTACTTGCCAAAAATTGTAATGGCGTTACTCGTTGCAATTACTCGTTACATTATCGATGAGACAGGGGCCTCCGAGGTCTCAAGCTTTGAATCCAAAACCAGGGTGAAATTTGATCCAGGGAGTCTTGAATCCAGCTTAAATCCAACCTTCTTACCAACAGTTTTGGCATTTTGACTCCAATATTGAAAAGAGAAAATAAT
>NC_081445.1:7077860-7144363 GCF_007210705.1 Tigriopus californicus | reverse complement strand
ATTTCTTTACCGAATCTATGTATAAACCAACAAATGAAATTATTTCATGATAAATGTTAACTAATAAATCCGTGCATTGATAGAGTTTACGAGTAATCTTTGTGGAAAGTTGACAGATCACTCACTTGCCATGATGAGAAATGACATGAGAAATTACGAAACTTAATTATGGTCGTTACAATTACTCGTTACATTATCGATGGGACGGGGGCCTCCGAAGTCTCAAGCTTTGAATCCAAAACCAGGGTAAAATTTGATCCAGGGAGTCTTGAATCCAGCTTAAATCCAACCTTCTTACCAACAGTTTTGGTATTTTGACTCCAATATTGAAAAGAAAAAATAATCAATGTGTTGCATATATATATATGTATGTAAATTAGCACTGTTTTATTTTTATTCCTGGCCATTTTCGTTTGGCTAACCCAACGGAAATACATTAGAAAAAAATCATTTCTTTTCCAAATTTGAACCACTTCAACCGTGTCAATCTCATGAGGAAAACATGCCTAATGCCTTTTTAAAATTTGAAACTTGGGATGCGAAAGGAATATTTGACAATTCAGATATAATTATTGAGGTTGGGGATTTCGAATCCGGACAAANGAAAAGAAAAAATAATCAATGTGTTGCTAATGCCTTTTTAAAATTTGAAACTTGGGATGCGAAAGGAATATTTGACAATTCAGATATAATTATTGAGGTTGGGGATTTCGAATCCGGACAAAGCTAAGGTATCATGAATCAAGCTACATTGCAAAATTGATTTTGCTTTTCGAAAAATCAAACATACAAAAACTGGTTTTCAAATTTCGGGGCTATATTTTCGCTGTTATTTGAAACTGTCTTCGAAAACGTATCAAAAATTAAATCTTTGACAGAATTTGATTAAATGTATGTGTGTATTTATGATTAAATATTTCTATAAACACTTTTTGAGAAATAAATAAATAAAACAAAATCGTTGCATTGGGATTGCGTACGTAAATATTTATAGCTTTTTGAATCTTTTAGAGTATTGTGCGGATCATTTTCTTTTATCCGGACATCGCCCTACAAAGCTATCCCATATCGAATGTTTGAAAGGATGAGACCATGAATTATGGGCATAAGATATTTTCTTGGGAAGGTGGCCGAGGATTTCAAGCCTCTGGACGGTTGTTCTGACGATTCGATATACATGTGGTTGGCCACTAAGATCCCTGGCAACTTCAATCCCCAGAGTGTTCAGCGTTTCGACCGTTTCGACCGACTGAATCATGGTCCCACCGATGCAGATACTTGCAGCACTCGAAGACTTTCCTTTTCTCTCGAGAAGGAGGAAGCCCGTCTTCTTATGGTTGGCTAACAGCCACTTTGATGGCATGAATGATAGTATCGATGAAGCTTATGCTTCCAGGTTTCAGAAAAGCTCTGTTCTATTGTTTTCAGCAACAGAGGCCGTGGTGTCGTCGGCAGAATTACAAGTAGTTGCACTCGTCCAGAGGGGAAGGTCAGCCATATATAGTATTAGGAATAGAAGGGGAGACAGCATACTTCCCTGAGGGGATCCGAATGGTTTATGTAAGGCATCTGATCAGGTGTTTTTCACTACAACCCTCTGAGATCTGCCCGAGAGGAAGGACCACGTCCATTTGATACTGAGATGATCAAATCCCAGGATCTCCATCTTTCCGGAAAGTATGATCGCGTCAAGGGAGCCAAAAGCGGAGCACAGATCGAACGCAAGTAAACCCACCTCCATGTGGATCATGAGGTCGCTTCTCCATTGGATCAGCATCGAGAGCACGGCCGTCGTGGGGGATCTTTTCTCACGAAAGCCATGTTGTGCAGGTGCAGGTAGGATATTTTGAGTTTCGAGAAATTCGGACATCCGTCCGCAAACCACAGATTCGAGGACCTTTGAGGCAATTGGCAGCAGGGCTATGGGCCGGTAGTTACTTAGTTCCTTCTTTCCATCGAGCTGGAAAATGAGCTGACGTCATCGATGTGTTTATGATGAAGGTCAAGTGGGTAACGAGAAAACTAGCACTTTTCTTCAGTATCGAGGTGTCAACATTATCACATCCAGCACTCGTGGTGTTCTTCAGGTTGAAGAGGTGCTTTCGTACATTCGCTTCGGTAACTGTTATAAGCATTTTCCAAATACTAGTATCTTTTAAGATACTTACCGAGCATTGGTATAAGTACTTCTCCTGGAGTACATATTATTTAGATATTTCACATCTGAAACTGAGATCTTTTCATGGGCTCAACTAATGATGAAGAATAAAGTCGGATAGATATGAGGAGGATTGAGAAATTTGGTGCAACATACTCGTACTCATGCCAAAGGAAAATTTCGCTCTACATCAGGATTTTTAGTCCAACAGGAATTTGAATGAGAAGATATAAAAAATGAAGTAGTGCAAATATAGCAAGATTTAAAAACACCAACACATTCACTGTTGTTACAGGCAGGCACAATTTTCAGCCCTGAGCTTGCGTCTTTAGGACATTTGAAAATATAAAAAGATGAAAATTTCTGATCAGATTACCTAAAAGCTTCAAGTTTCCTCAGCTGCCAAAAGAAAAACGAAAAATGAAATGCCATTCCGGAGCATGAAAAAAGGAACGCGTACTTTATCACATCGAACTAAATTGAAACCCACTATGGCCAGCTCTTCATCTATGATCCCTGGTCAAAGCCAAGTTTTTGTCACGGAAATGAACAAGACCTGCCTATCTAAAGCTAGTTACTCAAGAACCTTGATCTTTGTGCTATCCTTTTTGGAAATAAGACAATGAACATTCAGATAAACCCCTTTTAGGGCATAGTTCATGGAAAAAAAGCAAAATATATCTTCATTTACTTATCAATATCAACCAAAGCATGCATTCTTAAAAAGAAATGGTCAGATAAAACAAACTGTCCAGAAATAGAAGCATTGCTAAAACGAAAAAAAATGTATCTTTTTCATCTTTCAGTTTTTTCCAAGGAAAAGTTTATGTTAAAATTCCTTTGGGATGTAGTTCTGCAAAATTTCGCCAAAAGATGACAAAACTCCTCTAATTTCCCCCAAATCGTCGGTGGTAGGCTATTTTAAGGTTGGAATTCGCAAAAATGTTATGTTTAACCTCAAACCGGCCAAAATAGTTGATAACTTAATTTAACCTAAAAACCATCTTTCTGACCCCTAATCATCAGGCTTGCTCTCTTTGAAATGAGCTTTGAAATGAGCTTGGACAGAATAGACCAATATTAGTTTGAGATAGGCAGGTTGGAGACCAGGTGTCCAAAAGAACTCATTGCGCTTTTCAGCCTGCTCAAAACAAGGTAAAGGATTTGGCATTTCAACCTTTATTTTGTTTTATAAAAGCCAAGCATAATGTGTGTGTGAAATGTAATCTTGAAATATCCCACGTAACAAATTCCAAAAGCAATTTAAATATTGAACTTTTGAGGGACTTTCACTGACACCATACAAGAATCTAGCTAGGTTTTTGCCAATCAATTTTGATTCATTGAAAGCTAGTGGGCCCATAGTGGGAGAACAATCTTGTTATTTGAGATACCATTTATGATAGGTAGGTCATAATATATAATGCTCGTGATATTTAAGCCCTCAATCAGAAAAATCTAAATTTCCATTATCAAAGTATGAAGTTAGAGGACTTTGTATTTCACTTTTGTCCAAAGTGTTCAGAATCGGTTAATTTCACCTCCTTTTTAAACCTTACTAACAGGGTGGAAAAAATCAAAGGCCACCTACAGGATCGATCAGGTAAATTTACACCATCTTCAACTTCCAACAGATCGACATTATAAGCATGTAAACATCTCCAACCCGTACCTTGAAGTGGAGGCTGATTGATCTCATTTTTTTAGTTATTTCCAAATAGCCCACAAGCAATGAGGGTGATTCATGAAGCAAGGACGTCGGGATGTGATCCTTGATCTAGCTTGTGCGGAACATCCAGCCACTCACATGATCAAGTTTCTGAAGCTCCACAAGAAAATGATTTATAACGTGCACAACAAGTGGAAAATGGATGAAAATGTCAAGAGAACGATCAATGCCCTCCAGAAGTGGCAAAAGAGACCCTCATTAGTCCAGCTAGCACCAATCACAACCATCCCATACCTTGCCAAGAAGAGGCCCGTAAGCTGGAGCATTAGTTCTAGCTCCCCGGCAACCATGTCATCTCTGAGATCATGGAGAAGGCCAATTTGGGCAATGATTGTGTTCCAGTAACACAATGCGTCCCTTCGCAATTCAAGAACCACTCTGAAGTTCCTCAGAGACAACCGGGTTGATTTTGGGAGCCTCGAAACCCGGCCCTCCAGCTCACCTGACCTTAGCCTAGAGACTACCTCTTCTAAGGGGAGTTGGAGAAGGCGGTTTGTACGACCAGGCACAACAACGTCAAGGCCTTGACGGCCCCTATTGCGAAGCACTGAAGCAATATCAATCCGACGCATGTGATTTTCCCCTGAAAGATCTTCTCGAGCAGGATCGGGAAGATATTGGAAGAGGAGCAGGGACACATTGAGTATATACCTTTGTATTTGACCTGCGTAACAAATGGAACAAAAAAAAATATTTAATTTGGGCTCTCGCTATGGATCTATGGGAGGTTGAGAATGGTGTAAATTTACCTGATCTTTTTTGAATTTGGGAGGGGGATTTTTTCCTGCATCGTAGTATGTTCCTAGTGAAAAATCTTTGAACTTTTTCGACCTTTTGCAAACCTGCTGAACTCATTGGAGCCCAAATGGGTGAAACATATTCAAGATGTGGCTTAACAATTGACTTGTACAGAGTTAGCATCGTGATACTATCTCTGGACTTGATGTGCGTTTTGAGAGCACCTCCAAGCCCTCGTGAATCCAGGCTAATTCGAACAATTAAATACAATTCTCTTCTTTTTCGGGCCCCCTAATTGTACAATTTGCTTCCCTCTAATATTCGTAGGAAATACGTAGGCCTTGTTAATCCGGTTGCATCTTTCAAGTCAGACTTGGACAATTTTTTAGATAGCACTCCTGATCAACCCTACATTCAAGGGCTAGCTCGGTCTGCCAACTCAAATTCGTTGGTAGACCAAATATCATATAAAGATTGAAAGGTAATAAATAGACGAATTATAACCTTTCATTTTAATAGTACTGGGGATTACATTCACTGTAGCAGTTAGAAAATCCCGTGAAAAACCAAACCAAGCAAAAAATACATGTGATGTACAATTTCTTACAAAATATGTGAATTTCAAGTGCATTCATTCCTTGTAGTTTACGCCGAGGGCTTCTAGGAGGACAGATATTACCTCACAGTCCATACGTTGACTCCAGTAACTCTATGGTTTCCGATATTCAAGCAAAGCCGAAGAAAATGTGCTCACTCCCATAGACTTTCCACATCCATAAAAGGCTTTTCGCAAACGCAACGTCTATAATCAATTAAAGATAATAATTTGCTTTTTTGTGTAACAAGTTAGTTTCACTCATCGATAAACTCTTTTATTTCTAGCTGTTCTGACCCGTTTTAACACATCAATAATAGATATTTTTTGTGAACAAAAGTGTTGCTATCTTTTGAAAAATATTAATGTGAGTAAGACAACGATGGTTGCCCTGTTAACGGTTTTCAAAAAAAGGATGCAACAACATGGTTGCTTTTGAACAAATTACTGCAATATTTTTTTCTCTTTCAAATGGCTAGTTAGGTACTATCAAAATTGGCTGTTCGCAACCAATCGATATCTGATGATTACTCAACATATTTTTCGAGAATGTGGCATCGTTATTACATACGATAACCCTCGAATGGAACGTCGCAGTAAAGAAGATCTTGAGCTTTCGTCCCCATAGAGCCTTTCTTTTGATCTGGAGAGTAAAAGAAAGGCCTTGAGAAAGGATGCTTTCTACCGTTGACTCTAAATCACAAGACTTGGTTGTCTTCCTCAAGGCTAGGTTGTTTTGGAGCTCCATCTTCTTCAATATGAGACTTTTAGCTATCATTTTACTGCCATCGGTTCTGGCAATGAAGGTAAGTCAGCATTAACCAACATGGATAACAGTGACCTCTAAGAGCCTTTATCTAATCTTCAATTTACCCTCAGGAGGACGGAATGGACTGGGGGCCACAATACTCCTCTATGTCCGATGTCGATTGGGCCAAAAGAGGCTATGACAACTGGATTTCACCTGCATATGGGTATGCCTCTATGGCTGATTCGGATTGGGGATGGAAGAAGCGCGGCGACCCGGATCAAGAACCAGCCCATTTTGGACCGATTGCTCAAGCATCCACGGGACCTCTAAGATCGTTCCCTTCCTATGCATATCGGCCATTCAGGCCTGCAGTCCGAAGGAGTCCCCTTACTCAGGACCGGTTGTATGGTTATCATTCCATGGCTGATTTGGATTGGGGTTGGAAAAAGCGATCCGTCAACAAACGTCACATTGGCAGCATTGGACGATCCAGCAATAAAATGGGCGGCCGACTGCGCCGTTATGCTTAAACAAGCTTCCATATCATTCAATACATGGCTTTCATCTCTTTGTAACCTTTAGTATTTGTACACTTGGAAAAGAACAATGGATTATGTCAACTTATCAATGGATTAACAACGTTCGTGCCTCATAATCAGCAAGCCTCAGTTGCCAAATTTTGACCTCTTCATAAAGTTGTACTTGATACCCCCCCCCCCCTCCCCAAATTGCATACCCCTCACCATGCACACCATTCTTTCAATTCAGATTCTAGAATCAAAATGAACCGGAACAAAAACTTAGTGTTGTGATGGCAATATCCTTTGCCTGTCTTGCATATCCTATTCATTCAAAGTTAACAACTCGGCTTTCCAATAAAGTGTTGTCCTCTACCGTGTAGTATCTTAAATTTTGTCTCATCTTAAGTTATCATCCAAACCAGCAGTCCTGGGAAAAAGTACATGGGCAAATTGAAGCAAGAAAAGAATGACGACTTTACCAAAAAAAAATTGAGAGGTCACTGGCCTAGCTTTCAAATCAGGTAATCCGAAAAACTGCTTTCAAGACCACTGGTTAGAAGCCTAAAATCATGAAACATTTCAAAAAGGAGCTATTTTTCAGATTATTTTTTGTCGTAACTCAAAAAACCCAAGACCCCATGTTAAGAACAAGACAAGCCACTTGATCTTTTCGCAAAGTTCAAAGCTTTTTTGTGGATTTCTATCTAATTTGATCGGAGTTGCTTTTCAGAGGACCTGTTAGAAGCCCTAAAAACAAAAAAAAAATATTTTCCATTTTTTTAAGTTTCTTGATTAGTGGAAAAGGGTAGACTGAAAACGTAGATAAGTGGCATAAGTGACGCCATAGCCACCCCACAGCATCTCTTAAATGATTGGGCAAGTTGATCTAAAAATTCAACCAAAATTCAAGTTTAATGTGCTTCTAAGACTTCTAAGAAAAGAAAAGAAAAGAAAAGACATGACTTTCTTTCACCTACAAAGTTGTGTCATTGACTTGTATTAATACCAGCATCAAGAAAACAAGATTGCCCTAATTAAACATTCAGATAGGTGTTTGATTAATCTGGTATAAATACTGTAAGAAACATTATTTATGTTTATCATTAAAAGGTAATGGATTAAATGGAGCAAATATGAACATCAAATTAATCAATAAAGCAACAAAATTGTCGTAGGTAAAAAAAGGTTAATGATTAAATAACAAGCCAATCTTGATGAGACGACTAATCATAACAATAAAATCATCGCTTCATTTTCCATGAAAAAGCTTGTTTTGACAAATGAAGAAAAAATTGGTGTGAAAGTGGTAAACACTACATTTGGTTCGTTTGTCACGGGCTTTTCTAACTGCGACAGGGAATCTAATCCCCAATACTATTGAAATGAAAAATTATACCTGGTGCGCCATATTATCGTCTACACTTGTTTGTAGCCCCGATAACCGGGTCAATGGTAAGTCTGGCTAATAGGGCACGTCAAGAGAAGGAAATTCAAGGAAAAATGTGTCCCAGCACGCTGATTTTGGGCATTTTGGGGAGGGAGAACTACGACAAGCATCACAGTCAACTCATGGAATTTTCAATAATTAAGTCATTTTGAGTGAGCTGTGTTACAAAGCCCAACAAAATGAACATGTTTGGTGAACTTCGTTTAACACATCAAATTGGCTCAAAACCACAATGCTATTTGCAGACAAGCAGGTAAAATGGAATAAATGTCAAAGCATGTTGTCAGTTCATGAACGCGTTCACTTGACAAGCCCTATACTTCTTGCGGGTCTAAATTCAAAATTAAACAAAACAGCCTCTTAAACATGAAAGAACTGCGAAGAAAGGTTGTAGTCAAACCTGACAAAGGTGAGACCGCCATCAACATCCCCAACAGTTTTGGAATCCACTGCACCATCGTTTAAACCAAAAAGAAGCTCTATGACGCCACCAGGGAATTCTCCAATAGAAAAAGTACCTGCAGGCTCAGGACGACTTGAAAGGAGTCCCTTAAGGACTTAGTCAGTGCCTCTGTGAGGGTAACCTGTTGACATCAATCCAAAGGCTGACAAGGGCGGCGCAAGGTGCCAGGGACATCAATGAGGAGGCTAGTGAAGACAGCCTTGGGCCTGAGAAGTCTGGTCCACAATAAAGAGGGACAAGAGGCTGCAGAGGTGCCGGAGCAACATCAATTGTTTCAAGCACCGTCGTGAGGGGCGAGTTGTCATATTCAGTGATGTAAAAGACTTTCATGGGGACTACGGCAACTCTAGCAGTGGATTAGTCGTTCCTCAATAAATGGAACGAATTACTTTGGTCAAAAATAGTAATTTGTTACACAACCATTACTCAAGAAAAGATGTAATGGCGTTACTCGTTACAATTACTTTTGCTTAAATTTGAGGTGACAATATCTTATGGTTTTTGCCCAATCAAGACAGTACCATTTTACTAAAGAAACTGTGTTTTTGGCTTCAAGCAGTCCTAGTGCTTAAATTTTGAAGACTTTGTGTCATCTGTTTTTAAAAATGAGCATTGGCATTTAATTTTGGCATAGTTTTTCAAAATGTACTTCATTATAATGCTTTGAGGAGTCAAGATTGGAACCCTAGATGGGGTAATGATTGTTGATGGTTGAAACAATGTCGCAAACGTCATGATGGAAAACCAGTATTAGCCTTTGTCAAGTCGGTGAAGCTTCCTTGTTTGATGGCTTAAGTCATGGAAATGTCGAGTCTTGGGAAATTTGATGCATCATGCTCAAGCCAAAGAAAGAATATGCTTGCTGCACTGAATTTGGTCTTTAGCCCAGCGGAATTTGATTGAGAATATGTGAACATCAAAGTAGCAAATGCAACAAGATTTAAAACCACAAACACCCTTAGAGTAGTTGAGAGCCAGCACAATTTTCAACCCTTACTTCCATTGCTTATAATATGCTAGTTGGATGGAGGCTCTATTGAGCCTTAAGTTTCCTCAATTGTCATGAGATAAACGAAAAATTAAAGGCCACTTTGGAAGTTAAAAAAGGAACGAGTAACGAGTAATTCTTTTACTTTTGGGTCGTTACAATTACACCATTTTAAAATGTAACTGAAATACAGTTCCTTTTTCGAAAAAAAGAACGAATTACTGTAATTTCGTTACTAATGCCCTGAACGCTAAGTACATAGCCACCTCCCCCAATGATGTGGACACATCTGTGAAGTATGTGGTTGCCTCCAAGTTCCCTGCCAAGGCTATCATGTTGGGGGTATGTGGGATCCAATGGCACCGCAATTCCGCCTATCTGGGTTGATAAAGACCTCAACAGTGCCAAGCACCATCAGAGCCTCATCAATCAGGAAGATCCTCTTCTTCGGTGACGCCGACTATAGTAAGGATGGTTAGGTCTGGCAGCAAGATGGAGCCTTTTGCCCCACATGCAACCTCGTCCACGCCTCCCTTGAAAAGAGGTTGTGCTTCAGAAGATTCTGGTCAAAATTGTTTTGACCCTCAAACAGCCCCAACCTGAATCCTGTTGTGGAGGGAGAATTTAGACAAACATGACAGCCAATCTGCACCGGGCAAAAACTAAATTTGCCATTTCTTCAATTTGTCGGCTTGTTGATGCAAGAGTCCTCTCGTATTAAGCCAAAACACCCCATAGTTGAAAATTCCATTGGATCATGGAGCGAGTTGGTCGTGATCTTTGCTTTTTAAAAGTAAGTTTTACAATATTGTTTGCTGACCTACTGAAGTGAACAAGTACATTGCCTTTTCGTTGTCTGCCCGATACGCAGTCACTCTTCATTTCTGAAGAATAACAGACCCAAAAGTGAAAAATAGTGCCTTAGATGGGGAACTGAAACGGGGGTGTTTCATCCCTCCAAACGCATGCAAGAAAGTTCCAAATACCAACCAATGGAGCCATTGTTCATTTTTTCTGATAGGCAATGCTATCGTGCTATTGTGCAATGTTACCGTTTAGTATATCAGGATGGCTTTTCATCAGGGTGTGTGCATTTAGTGTCTAGAAGTTCCCATTAAGAATGAACTTGGCAGTCTTCAAAACTTTTGAAAATGTCATTCATCATATATCATTCATCTTAATCAATCCACTACTGACTTTTCGATCAATTCAGGGCTATGCCTGAAATCCCGAGAGTTCCGATTAATCCAAATTTCCAAGACAATTTTTTGAAATAAGAAGTTGATGGAAAGCTCCATGGTTGAAACCTCTTCCTTTGCGAGAACTGACAAGGTCGAGTTTAGATGGATTTCAGCGATGATGTTTAGGAAAAACACACTGGCAAACTGGCAATGGTGGGCAGATAAATATTGATATTATTTCATTGATGGTGTAAAAATATATATTGGTGAACTGAATCGAAGTTTGTTTCTAAGGAGGCTGGAAGAAGGGCGAGAACTTCACAAAGGCAACGCGATATCCGGAGAAGCAATTGTACAGAGGACATTCTCGTTGGAGCGCGCACTTTTGAATCAGAGCGTTTAAGTAAGATTCCAACTGATGCTGCCTCTCGGCGGCGACAGTTTCTGAAGTATTGCCGAACAGCCGTCTGGAAGGAAAACCAAGTCCTTGAACCAATGCGTTGTATTTGTGACACATGGCCACATGAAGGTCACGGAACATTCGAAATCGTCGTTCCAAAGTCCACGTTTCCTCTGGGGTCCAAATAACAACTTTGTATTCAACATGGCTACCATTTTTCAGTTGATACTGTACAATAGAAATGTTGGCTGGGAGACGAGTTTGTGAACTTGTAACAGGTGGGCTTTCTGAATTGACTTGCTGAAATTCATGAAGGCGCTTTCGGAGCAAATATATTTCTTTCTCATGGTGCCTTTGCAGGTCCAACATTTGCTGATCTCTTTTGATCCTTTCAAGTTCCTTGTCTCTGGCAATCGATTCCGTAGACTTCAAAACTCGATCTTGAAAAAGCCGTCGATCGACTTCTTGCTCGACCAAAGCATCAAACTTTTCATCGAAGGAGTCAAATAAATCGTCAGAGAATCGGTTGCCAGTGAAATGAACGGATCTCCACAACTTCTTCATGGATGACACCTCCAGCTTGGTATACTCTTCTTGCATATTTTTCAACTTGACGATTTCGTCGTTCAAGTTTTGAATATCACATTGGTCTGACTCAAGGCAGGTCATTATCACTTCTTTTTGGTGGCAAATAAGCTTATAAAGCTCGTCCACCTCATCACCCGTACTGTTAGCACCAAAGGACGGAGAGAGTTTTTCTTGATCACGGCTTGAAGACTCTTTTGGTTCAAATTCGAAATTGCTTTTCGCGGACATTATTTCGTTGTCAGGGATTTCATTGGAGGAGGTTTGAGGGAATGTTTCGACGCCAGTTTCACTGATAAGCTCTAACACTGACTGCTTGTAATCAATCTCTTTGATATTCCCCTCCGATAGATGATGCTTTCCATCGACGGTGGTTAATGCCCTGTTGGTGTTCCTCAAATCCGAAAGGGATTGACTGAGAAGGGACCTATTCATCAGATCTTCGCCCTGTTTGTTCAGGAAATCATTATTTTTCCTCATACTTGCCGCCTCTTTCGGGTCGTTGTATCTGAACATGTTCGTTTTGCCAAGAACCACAACGCATCCTTGGGACAGCTTCACTGGACTCGTTATCAAGGAGGCATTCACCATACAAAGTGCATCCTCGAATGGAATTAAGGTGGCAACACCATTTTTCAACACAATCCGACAATGATTGTCTTCGAGACAAGCTCCTTTTAGGGCAATGTCTGGGTTCGTTAGACTGGTTCCTATGAACGTCTCTCCCTCCTTCAAATGGTAAAGAGTGATTCCAGTGCTCAAGACATCCTCATCAATCCCAACTAGATGGGGTTGATCGGAGTCGAGCATTACGCCTAGCCCGGTCCGTTTCAAGGCTAGGGCTTTCTGTTCCTTCAGTATGATAGCCGCTTCCTTCCATTTTTCTGTCCATTCTTCCGTTAAAGTTCTCTCTTGGGCTTCTTTGGCGGCCAGCTCTTTTTGGACCACGGCTAAGGTCTCTGGGTCTAATGACATGCCTCGTCGGAGACGATCGATTTCGTCTCGTAAGTCTCGAATCAGTTTCACATTAGGATCCTCATTGACTGTGGGCTTGTTGATAATGTTTTTAGCTCGATTGGCATATCTGAGTGTCGAGAGCGTCTCGGAGGCATTCACCTCGGCGGGGCTAATTGTGGCAATCATAATGGTCTTGGAGTTTCCGCCCAATGAGTCCTTCAATAACCATGTGAGTACAGAATCACGGTATGGAATGTGCTTTGTGGAAGACCGATTCTTTCCAGGTGTTGCTTCAGCCAGTGCAGATATCACCGAGCCAAGAGTCACCAAGGATTTGTTGATATGGGCCCCTTCTTTGAGTCGTTGACCCGTGGCACCCGTAGAATCGGCGCGTTCACTTCCGGCCAAATCAACTAGATGAATCTTACTCACAGTCTCGTGAGGAATTCCCTCCGAGAATCCGGCGTTCACAAAAGTGATGGTGAATATGGCATGGCTTCGACTCGAGGTATCATTCATATTTGTCTGCGCCTGCAAGAGAAGCGAATCATGTAAAGGCAAGAAGAAACAATAATCACAGCAGGCAACGAAGACGTGTACTTTTTCATGCTTGATACAACTAGATACAATTCTTCAAAAAGGAGGAAAAAAAGTCTGCGCTGAAAAGTGTTTGTACCTAGAAGCCTCATGGGTATATTTATGGTAGATATTAAATGTTAGATGAAACTAGAAGCAAATAACAGACAGAAAATCTACATCCGGCGAACTTTTAGATTGGCTGCTTGACTTACCGTAGTCCTGATGCTGTTTCCTTTTTCCATCAAGTTCAAAATGTCATTATAATTGACAACCAAATGTCTCGATAGGTTTTGAACATACGGGCCCGTAGTTGGATGTTCTCGAATGCGTAGCGAATGACTCGGATCCCGTTGCAGTAAATCCTTGACTCTCTCATTGTATATCTCCAAGTAGCTAACTTCAGTGCGGAAAGTTGAGCCCGATTGTTGAGCGGTGGAGGCATTCATTTTATCGAAGAGGGCCTTGCAAATCCGCGGAATGAGACCTCGGTCCTCTTCTTCGGATCCCATCATGGTGTATGTCTTTCCACTCCCAGTTTGACCGTAGGCAAAGACACAAACGTTATAACCCCCGAAAGCATTTTCCACCACATCGGTCCCCAAATCCTGATACACTTTGGATTGGGTGGCAAATTCGTCCACCGTGGTATTGTGCGACCAATAGGCAAAGTCAAAAGTGAAAGCATGTTGGAACTGATGAGCCCCGCGAGGAGTTGACGTTGAAAGCGAACTATTGGATTGGTCCAGCACCACTTCATTGCCGCGCATCCGGACCACACATTGCGATTCCAAATCCTTTTCCCTAAAACATATATATCACAGGGTTGAGAACAAACTGAACATAAGATGCTGCCGATTGTGATTGCACTCTGATCAATCGCTTGGACAATTCAAGTATGAAATTGGAAAGAAAAACGACAAGGATAATAGATATGAATGGAAATGAGAATGCAGCGCTTAACAACTCATTTATATCAGTCAATTTGGAGGACTTGAACCCAAAAAGAAAAATATGGACAAACAGTTGAATACCCTAACAAATGGACGACGCACAAAAATGTGTCACTCTAGGAAAACAACGTACGCTCTTTTGAGATGATCCACTTGGGCTTTGGCGTATTTCTAGCTCGGTTTTAAACCAATGGCATGGTACAGGCTTAGTGCTTTGGCCACTCGTGCTGATTTCATACCATTGAATGAACACCCAATCAGCCATTTCATCCAGAAGTAACGCGATTGGATTTTTTTGTATATTCTTTGTTGGGTCAGATTAAGCATTAGATTGATTCAAGCTTTCTCTATGGCGTGATGCTTTGCTAAGTACATTTTGTTTACCGATGTCAAGAAGGCGACAGACTACCTACGGTAGTGGTGGAAAGGGTAATTTTGAGGATATTTTCACGTCGAGCCGAAGCAAAGAAGTTTGATGTCGGTTACGGATATTTAAACGACCTAGACAGCTTGGAGCAGCAAACTGGTTATGACCATCCTCTCGCACTTCAACTCAACGCCAAAATCGCCTTTTTGTCCGAGGTCTACTCATGACATCCAAAGACGGCGAATTAACTTGATCTGGGCCCGACACTTTTGTATCGGAAAAATGTATTGGGCCGATGAGTATCTTCGTGGGTCGGGCGAGGCTTAACCCTCCGACCCTAACCTCACCATTTCAAGTAAAAAACCACATCTCTCTCTATTCAGATGGGCTAGCCCAGACCCGCTGGCACTGTGCTGTGCAGCTCCGGCGCCGGCGGTTGCTATGGTTTTAAGCGGTCATTCCGATTCCAATCACGACTTCAGTCTATAAATACAACCACCCTACCCCCCTACCCCCCTTCCCCTTTAAGCTAGGGCGTTCTCTTTGGCCTCGTCCTTCGTCGTCCTATCTTGGCTTGGATTGAGCGAGACCGCCTGGATGGACACTGTGATTGGGCCCGCCCCCAATGTGCGTGCTCTTCGCTCTTCGCGTGCGTTTGAATTGACACCCATCGGGCTCAATGGGTGGGCCAAGTGGTGAGTGTGTGGGGTGGGGCAAGATGGGATTATTCGGATGCTAGAGTGAGTCATGACAAGCCAGAGGATGCAGCAATGCAGCAATTCAGAATAAAACGGAGGGTAGGGACGGATGTCAGGAGCCAAGTTAGGGTTCTGTGGGATTTGGATTGGCTTGATCATCATCAGCATGTCGCCTACCTGCGGTTGAAGGGTCGCACCCGGACCGCCACCTTTACCGATGCCATGATCCACACCCACAAGCCCCACGATAGCCACTCGCACGGCGGGCTAACACTTCATCAATGCGAGGCATGCGAGGACTCACTTCTGGCCGTCCATCCCATCATTTTCAGATTAAATGAAGGCCACTTCAATCCTTTGGTCTGGTCTCCGTCCGTCGTTTCTTTCCTAATCAACCAACACTCAACCGACCTTCCGATTCCTTTCTTCAGTTTCTTCCAGGAGTTTTGAGTCCCTCCTTTTTCTCCTTCTGAATTGCCAGAGACATCAGCATGTGCATCAGCATGTGCATCAGCACAGGGCATGACTCAGGTGTCCAGTCAGGCTGGCTAAATTTGGACCAGCGAGGCCAAAGGCCAAAGTCAGTCTAGTCACCATTGCCCATCGAACAGTAGATACGAAAACCGGACCTTATCAGGCTGGACCATATCTTTTTAAAAGTCTTTAGGGCGAGAATGCCTCATTGGATCCGTTATTTTTACAACATTGTTTTGTCAGCATGAATTGAGTCTTGTTCCGTTCGGGGTTTATTAGTTTATGAGGGTGGGGAATCCTAGATACATCACAGATGATTCCGACTAAGGCAAAATAACCAGTACAGCTTTCATCTGCCGTACATATGTGTGTGTGAAATATAAATGCATATTGAAAAACTGACACTTTGAGTGGCGATAGGCCAGATAAAATGTATGTAGTGAGGACATGGTTTCCATCATCCTCAGTCGGTATTTCCTCAACAACGACATTTTGGAGGGACTTTGGGCTTATGCACTGCTTTGAATTAACCTCTCGCGGCAGAAATAAGTAAATCTGGGCTTTTAATCAAAATTATCAAAGGTTAGACAAGGGAGGAGGACAATTGGCAGCACTGAAGTTTATCCTGTCAGAGAGTGACCACCCAAGACTGTTTCGCGTACGTCGAATGGTTAGTGAAAAGCTGAAAAGTCTAGTCAACTTTTAGTTAAGCCCCCCATCCTTTTATCACCATTTCTAGCTGCAATCATTAGTTTCCATGACTACCCTATTAATTGTTGTTGCCATGGTCTTTGATGAAGTGATTGGCTCCCATATTTTTCTCGCCTTTCGGTCACCTCTTGGCTAATGTCAAAGACATTGAAGGCTCAATGAATCAACATGAACATCGCTGTGAGCTTCAGTTCCTTTTTCGAAAAAGGAAAAACATTTAGGCCCAAAAAGAAGTAAGTGACATGATTGATGTAAGTTACTCTTTGGGGCCATTCATTAGCCAGTGTACGTTATCCATGTCCCAGAAGTGACTGGCTTTGGCCTTTGAACGGGGGCCAGGGGTTTTATTGCACAGGACACTAGTAGTCCTACTTTGAAGGTCAGATTTTTGCTCCTTTCTTGTTGTCTCGGCCAAACAGACTTGGCCCTGCTGGATTGGGGCTGGATTCGCCATTGATTCCGGATTCCTGATTCCTGATGGCTGATTAGGGATCACGAGATGTCGCTTGAAATGAGTCCAGAAGGCTTATTGAGATCTTGAAGATGCACAAACACTGGGATCGTTATGCCACATCTAGTGATTACATGGAAATTGTTTTCCTGCACTGTGAAGACAGGCAAATTTTAGTTTCAATGTCTTCACTTATTATTCAGTCGGAACAAAGATTTGGGTTACTCTTTAGGATCAATAAATTTCGGGGGAAGATTTTTGGCGATTTTCGAGGGCCACAAATTGACTTCCAGCACGATTTTGGCATTCAGAAAATACATGTGACCTATCAGCAATTTTGTCACAGTTTGGCTGCTCCCTGTTAGGGCAGGGACGACTAGTCGGTATTGCTGGGGCGAGTCCAGACAGACTCGAGCCCGAGACCCGAGTCCACTCGAGTCCACTCGAGTCTTTTTCTCGAGTTTGGAGTCGTTTTGGAGTCTGGACTCGTCAAACAGAAATATTCATTTTTTCCTTGGAATTTCTCCTTTTTGCTAAAGCTGACTCGTGTAAAAGACTCGAGTCCTCTGCCGGACTCAAAAGTAAAAAGATCAAAATCATTCTTATGGGTTGCAGTTTTAATTTCCATCTCGCATGGAAAAAAATAGCAATGAAGCTATGATCTTCTACAATGTTCTATATTGGTATGTAATTGTTTTGAATCTGGCATTTTCTTCAAGATAAGTATTAAATGAATGATAACAACGAAAATTCATTTTCCAAATATAGCCATACCAGTATGTAATGCGAATTTCTGCGGGTCAAGGATGAGTATTTTCTAGGTTGTGTCATGTCCAGGAGCAGATTGGTTTGCCTTGAGTGGGTGCTGTCAGTGTCTAAAAGTTACCTTAAGTTAACTCTCGACATCGGTATTTGAGCCCACGGTATTGCGATGCCTCTTAAAAGGCTCGGCTATATGACAAACTTTTTTACCATGTGGTTTGCTTGTTTAAAGAAGCTCCTAAAAACCAAGAAGCAGTAATAGTTAATCTTTTCAACCTTCAAATTTAGGTTTTCGCCTGGAACGTTGAAATATTCCCTTCACAAGCAAGCTCAAGCATCTCTGAATTCTGGAGTAAACCTTCAAGAGGCAAGTATCTTAAATATGATACTTTCTACATGTATATTGAGGCCCAAATCTGACCCCTCCGTCGTCATTCAATTCACAGGCAGTCAAGCTACCACCAGGGGAAGACTTCAACGACTGGTTGGCAGTTCATGTTGTGGACTTTTTTAACCGAATCAACTTGATTTATGGCACGGTTTGCGAACAATGTACAGATACCACGTGCCCTCGGATGTCAGGTGGACCAAAATATGAATATTTATGGCAAGACGGAGACAAGTACAAAAAGCCCACACATTTACCTGCTAATAAATATATCAGCTTATTGATGGATTGGATTGAATCTCAAATCAACGATGAATCTATATTTCCCGTAACAACCGATGTTCAATTTCCCAAAAATTTTGCGTCTGTGTGTAAGAAAATTCTCACCAGATTGTATCGAGTATTTGTACACGTGTATGTGCACCATTTTGACCGATTAATGAGTATTGGAGCCGAACCCCATGTAAACACTTGCTATAAACATTTTTATTATTTTGTAATGGAATTCTCCCTGCTGAACTCAAAAGAATTGGAACCACTGAAGGAAATGACCTTGCGAATTTGTTGTGACTTTCATGTTTCGAATTATAATAAATAACCTGTGGGTATATGGGATATTATGGTTGCTACTATATTGAGGTGTTTGTCTGTTCCTGGTCCCAAAGTCACTGCAATTACATATTTCAGCTTTCAGTTCAATATAATTACTGGATCAAAAGTCATAGCCTTACAAAGCTTAATACATAACTCTAAACAAAATCAGTCAGTTAGCCCTTTTGTGCTAATTGATTAACAGATAATTGATTAACTCATTGATTCTGTGCCCTGCTCTGTACCGCACTTTGAGAAGGCAAAACTTTTAATCTATGTAGTCGTTGGATTGAGTTGAAAATTAAAATACGTAGTTTCTGTGACTTTGGGTCAGTCTCATTGGAAGAAAAATGCAATGCACTGACTAACCGGTTTTGTAAATACTCAACCTTCACGTCCCCGTCCAGATTTCAGGCGTTCATGATTGAACACATGAAAAGAAGAAAGAATTAACAATATTGGAGAGACTCTAATTTCAAGGATTTCCTGCACCAAAACTGTTTCAATCTTTGGGCGCACCTCGCGATCATAGTGGAAATTTGTTTTGGAGAAGGCAGTGGAACGTACAGTATGTCCATTTAAATGGACTACCTAAGTTCGCTAATACAAGTTGGATTTGTAATCATAATAATAAACGGAATTGCGTAATAATTTGGTATTATTGATCGTAAAGACTTTAAATCCCTCTAGACATCGAGTAAACTAAATTTTGTTGCATAGGCAGATGAATTTTAGACCATTCCATTATAAGGTGCTTTTCAAAAGGCTCAAATTTGTAGCTCTTGGTAACTTTTGGACTCTCTGATTCAATTTATTTTGGTGAGCGCTAGGGTAGGAAAAATGAGCCTGGCCCTCACATATTCCATTTTTTCTCAAAGAACAATGTCGAAGGATCCGTATCAGACTGGGTCTTCGTCTGTTGGTGAATTTAGCGTCTAAAAGTTTTCGTTTTCGAGAAAGGTCCGGGAGTTGAATCGAACCCAGGACGCTTCTCTCTCTGGGAAACTGAACTAGCCATTACGCCACGTCTCGTCCCTACTATGGAAGATTCTGAGATTTGGCCAGGCTCCACACCAATGTTCCTGAAACTTGTTTGACTTCATTGGCTACATCTTTGGGTCTCCAGAGAGGGCTGAGCAAGGGAGCTCTATTCTGCCAGTCAATTCGATCAGACATGGTTTTTGGCCAATCTTCTTTTGAGAGCGCTAATCCCAAAAGCTATCAATTCTGAAGCATCTCATGCTAAGAAGTGTTGGAAACCTCTAGTTTGTGTGCTAATAAACATGTTTTTTTACATCAATGCACATTTGAACAAGTTAGGACATCTAAAACCTGGAAGTGACCCATTACATTTGCAACACCCTGTACACATCTAAAATAAAAAAATCTAGAACATTTTTAACTTTGGTACTATTAAAGCTCAATATTTTTCAAAGTTGTTTTTGGTTGAGAGAAATATCGTTGTTGAATTCTAGTTACAGATTCTCTAATCAATGCCAATGATCAAGACCTTGCTGTTCACAAAGAATTGTCTTTCCAACCACCGACCATTATAAAAGTGAAGGGACTTGATCATGTGGCCTTTCGCGATGATAACTTACCGCTTTAATAGCTTTGGCGTCCGCGAAGTTAGAGGTGGGGAGAGGAGGAGATTATGGGAAGTAAAGAAAGCCTCGATTGATGTTCCGAGGGAAATTGGATTTTCGCTCCACTTAATTTTCATGGGAGAGACCTCTCGTAATACTTTGCTCTTTTTAGCCATCAGTCTAAGTTCCACTCTCCCCTTCAGAGTGTCATGAAGTAACAAGGTAAGCAGTGACAACGTAGGCCATTATAGATATGAGCAAAGGAGACTTGATTTGTAACTCAAAAGAGCACATTCATTGGGACCAAAGTGAAACCAAAACAAAGTGATTATCTTCTTACAGATGAATAATCTCACCCAATGGCTTCAAAACACCCCTGGCTTGACGTTATTCTTTGTGGCGCTTATGTTCACTTTAATCGTGGTGGCCATTATTGGCAACGGATTGATTCTTTTCGCGATCTCCTCCCGCAAAACGTTGCAAAAGCTGCCCAATTTGTTCATCGCGTCTTTGGCCTTTGCCGATATGTTTGTGGCCATTTTCGTGATGCCCTTTGCCCTCGTGAATGATTTTGGAAACTGGCCTTTCGAGAAGACGGTTTGCATTCTGTGGATCTCAACTGACGTTTTGTGTAGCACTGCCAGCATCACGAATCTCTGTGCTATTTCTTTGGAACGATACATCCATGTCAAGAATCCTCTTCAGTACTTTAAATGGATCACAAAATCGAATGTACTCATTTCGATAGCTGGCATTTGGATCAGTTCCTGTTTGGTCTCGTGTGTTCCCGTGTTTATGGATATTCATTCAGGGAACAATTTCAAGCATTTCCATCTGAAGAATGGCACGTGTAGCCCAAGTTTTAGCTTTGAATATTCGGTCTTGTCTTCTTTGTTTTCGTTTTTTGCGCCTTGTTGTATAATGCTTTTGATCTATTATCATGTGTATCAACTTGCCCAGCATCACATGGAGAGCATAAGGCATCTCAATGAGCCACTTTTAAGATTGAGGAAGATCCATCTGAACCAGAAGACATGTCACTCCTCAGAACAGGTTCCATCTGTGTTCCGGAAATCCGGACGACGTGTTATTAAGAGGTCTCGCTTTCTGAAGACCATCTCGAATTCACCTCATGTTCAAGAGCACAAAGCCGCCATTACAATAGGAATATTGATGGGTGTTTTCATGCTTTGTTGGACGCCTTTCTTCATTGTGAATATCTTGGCAGGAATGTGTACCAAATGCGTGTCAGAAACAACGTTTCAAGCTTTTTCTTGGTTGGGATATTCAAATTCTGCGTTTAATCCGATTATCTACTCTATCTTTAACTCGGAATTCAGAAGAGCTTTTGCGTCCATTCTGTTCAGGAAATAAATCTCATTAACATAATACTCACTGTATAAAAAGGAAATAACAACCCAAAATGAAGCTTTCTTATTTTTTTATTTATTGACCTACCGGATATGAAGATTGTTATAGAACCATCCAATAGTAACCTATGCGTCAAATATACAAGTATCCTTGTTGCCTGTATCCATGCTTTTTTTCCTACTACGTACTTCCGCCTAATGGATGAAAATCATTTCATCTCATACGAGGACTAACCAGTGTAACGATGCGACACATAAAGTGGGATCATATCATAGCCGAAGTCCCTGCATAGCCAGGCTTTAGTCGACTCAAAACCACATGATAAAAGTATGGTTGTAGGTATTTGGGTAAGAAGCAATTTTAATATGAGACCCCAGGCCTACCCATAAACCTATAGACTTGGTTTCATGGGGTGCCTTGATGTCGCTAGGCCACAGACCAACGTTTAAGGGGAGGCCACAGACCAACGTTTAAGGGGAGGCCCAGCAAGGGATTCCAGACATGGAAAATCCGATCCGCTTCACAAAAATGGTTTGGATTTTCCTACCTTGCCTCGATTATACCTTGCAAGAAAAACAGTTGTAAATGGAGCAACGAATTGAATACAAGCAACAAAAGGTGTAAATGAAATGTTTGTACCACACTTTCTAAGTGGTTTTTGGGGTTGATTTGATCACAGGCCTAAATTCATTCCAGGATTTAAGAAACAAGTAGGGGGGCAGTTTTTGAAGCCAATTGAGACGTGTGAAAGGCAAATTAAAATACACATCTCTTCCCCTTTGCAGTCTAAATGTGTATTAAATTTAACTAACAACGGTAGGAGTGTTATCCTGAATACAATTAAAGAGAAATCTGAAATGACTATTTGTGACTGGATCCGTTACTTTCATAAGCTTATGTTTTAGAAACACTCGAATTGCTTTTTTTGATAAAATGGTTAAGCTTTTGATTGCAGAACATTGGCCAATATAAGCAACACCATATTCAAGCTTACTCTTTATCAAGCCCTTATAAAGTAAAATTCTCAATTGAGTAGGGGAGATTTCTTTGCCAAGAAAAAAGTGTTTTGCGTTTTTGAGATACTCTGAGGAATGTAATTGGTGTGATCTTTCTATGATAAGTATTGGTCAAAACATCATCCCAGATACTTAACACTTTCATTTTGCAATAGTCCTTTTCATTGAGCTGCTTCGTCCAGGGGCGGACAAACAAACGTAAAAAACGAGAGAATGCGCTCTAAGATGCAAAACTTTATCAAGAGATTATGAAATGAACATTGAATTGGCCAAGTCCTGTGACACAATGAATAAGCAATCAACTCTTGTGGGACACGTTTCAAATCCTCTATGAGTAAAATTCCCAACAATTATGATAGGTAAATAAGAATTACTATGCAGTCGTTTACCATATGTTTGGGAACGCACCAACACTTTTGCAATCATCATTTCCAACAAAATAGTTTTAAAAAAATGTTTCCTTGATGACTGACTTTAAAATCATCACTTTTACTAAACTTTCTTTTATCTTTTTTGGCACAATTTAATGGAAAAAAAATGATGAAAAGTCACTGGAATGCCACAAGTAAATAATATATAGCTTTCTGTTTATCCCTATTTGGATGTCAAATGTGTTTGCAATTTTACTCTTATAGGAATTGAAAAGTCTCTCAGAAGGGTGGGTGATATATTTATTGTGTTTGAATAGATCAGCAAAACATTGTTCGGCGAAAAATATCTTGTTAAAGTCAGGCATCTTAGAACGTATTCTAGTGTTTCTACGTTTGTTTGTCCCCAGCAAGGGGAGGGAGAGGAGAATGAAAAGAACTCTGAATTTAGTCTTGTCAAAGTTCATTACTAGTCAGTTATTCCTGAACCAATCTGATACCTGTCAGCCATTGACTAGTCTCCTCCTTAAGTTTGTATAAGTCGTTACCGAAATGCTGCAAAGTCGTGTCATCCGCAAATAGCGTTACATTGAATGGTGTTGCTTGAGGAAGTCAAATATTAGGATCAAAAAGAGAAGAAGGCTAAGAATACTCCCTTGTGGAACACCGCAAGAGATAGGTGCACAGGTTGAGACAAGATCGTCGTCCTAAACAAATTGTTCACGATCATTAAGGTAAGAATTGAACCATTAAGTACATTACAGCTGTACCCGTTTTGGCCGTTTTATCCAATAGAATACGGTGATTAGGTTCCAATGACCAAAGTATCGATGTGGAAGCAACTATAAATTATCCAAGCTCTGTTTTCCAAATGTTTTCCTTTCTGAAGGCGAGATCCGTTGGTGAGTTTTTAAGAATACAATTTACAGATTTGAACGTAAAATGTATTTTTCTTAATTACGAAGAACAAAAATGAATCATATTTGTCCAATCAACATGCAGAATGTGATGTTAAGGTAGCACAACTTGAAGGTATACGAAATTGTAAAACAAATTCCTGCTACACTTATGCCAGTTTGGAAAATAAGTGCTGAATTCATTCCCTAAACCTCTAATTCACATCTATAGTTAGTTATCGAAATCATTAACAGCATCGATCTCTCAAAGAGTGAAGTGGTTTGGTGCATTTCATTTCTGCCAATTCCGAAAACTAATGCCGTTACGGTTCGAATGGCGGATGGTGGATGGATGGACTTGGACGACTTGGACGTAGTGGACGGACGGACGGACGGACGGACTCGCGCTAAAGGAGAAATCTGTCCATGTGGATTCATTCACATCGAATATTGTGTAATCCAATGGTCAGGTAGTCCAGCCGATGCCTGTTAGTTTGACGCCGAATTTCAGCTTCGACTGACGTTCTGTGGGGAATTTTGCTTGCTGCGAAAAGCAGGAGTTTGAAAAGAGTTATCTTATTATTCTAAAAAGTTTGCTTAGACCATCCATCGCGTTATATTCTTGTTGGTTGGAAAGCGTTTTGATGGTAGTGAATGGAGGAGCCATTCCAGCTGTGGCGATGATGTCCTCGCTAACTTGGGATATTTTCAAAGACCTTGAAACTATGTAAGTTGAAATTAAATCCTCCTTCTAACCATGTGACGTTCAACTCCTTTGGCCAACGGGTCAATCTGATTCTGTAATGATTTCGGCCTTCACATTTGAAACATGGAAATCTGACAGCAAATAGATGGATTTCGCCGAGCGTCAGAAATCCGTGTCAAACATATGTACTGTTATGCGACTTCTTCGAGAGGTTGTACATTAAACGACCGTTCGCCCTACATACAACAGGCCCCCAACAATCCAAGAAAGTAAGGAACAGAACAGGAATTAGTTGGCACATTTTCAAAACGACCTGTTCAAAAATGGCCAATGTTGAAATAGAAAGGACAGAAAAGACGGACTTGAACGAGTTTTGAAGTTCCTTTGATGTGAGAGGTGTGAATTTCCAGTGAGTGCAGTTTTTTGGGATCACCAACATGGAGAGAAGTTTCGTGTGTTTTATTTGTGGCAAAGTGCTGGAAAAACTGAGTGCTTCATCCGTGCTTCATATGGGACTCGCGGATGGAGATCCCGTGTGTCCCAAAGCATTCTCGATCGATGAAACCAGCCAGGAATTCATTCGGAGTGTCGCTTCTCGGGACGATCTGAACACCTTGGAACGATACGAAACCTTACAGTCCATGAACCTCAAACATGAATTTGCGTATCAGGCCGATTACGAGAGTACAAATGCATTTCTCGAAGCCATGGAAAGTACGGCGACCAAAACAGTGCTCGAAGTGCCAGTGGTCCATGAAGAGGAAACAAATCATGGCCATCAATTAAACGACATTGCAAAAGAGACACCCGGGACAACCCTATCATCGTCATCACCATCACCATCGCCATCAATTCAACAGGGAAAAGAAGAAGAGGAGGAGGAGGAGGAGGAAGAGGAGGAGGAGGAAGAAGAAGAAGAAGAAGAAGAAGAAGAAGAAGAAGAAGAAGAAGAAGAAGAAGAAGAAGAAGAAGAAGAAGAAGAAGAAGAGGGAGATGAGAATGCTGCAAATCAGATTGTTGATGAAGCAAACGAGGACAATGAACCTAAAGAAGTTGACGAGTACCAATCTCAAGCAGATGAAATTTGTGATGAAATCGAAGTGAATACCACAACAATCAATACGCCTCTGTAGGTTCTTTGATGGATTCTCTTTTCACACTGACCTTGAGAGTCCCGCCTTTTAGTCGGATTGGAAATGACTTAGAAATTGGATAATCGCAAAAGTATCAATTTTCATATGTGCATTTATTCTTGCTACCCTTTGCTTTCAGGTATGATCATTCCGACATTGATTCCAGCGAGCTATTCTTTGCGCTCGAAGTCAAGGACTTGGAAATGGTCAAGCAGATTGTTTCACGTGGAGGGAATCAAACCCTTCTGGTCAAGAACAAGTGCGGAATGTCTGCCATGCATTGTGCCGCCCAATTTGGCTTCCTAGAATGCATAGAATGGATGGTAAAATGACTGACAAAATAGCTAGGTCTTAGCTTGAGCGAGGCACTCCTTGTGGATGTGGTGGTCTTCTAGTTAAGCACATTTAGTTCAATACATTCACGTCGATCTCATATAAGCATAAGCATTAAGCACACAACGAAATCATTGCCACTGATGAGAGTGTCTCATATTGAAGAGATACTTATTGATTGAATATTAACACTGCAGATTGACGCCCTGTTCATACCGGTTGCCATTGAGGACAATCACGGCTGGACCCCGCTCCATTATGCCGCATCAAATGGTCATGTTCCTGTGGTGGAAACATTACTGCTCTACGGCAGCCCAAGCTTGCCCGATGAGAAAGGAAATACTCCGCTTGATGTTGCATTGGAAGCCAATGAATTTAAGGTAACCCATTCACATCCAATCCAAGTTGAAGTGAGCCTATTGTCGGATATTGCATCTATTGATCAAAACCATGCTTACACGTATAGAGTACATAATAAAAGAGAATTTTCTGTTATTGGAAACATCAGATTGAATTTCTGCACCTTGTATGAACCGAGCAATGCAAATCTATGTAAAATAAGTAAAGTAGGATACGTAATGTGCGCAATTATTAACACATGTTCTTTCAGCATAAGTGAGGGTCCAGGTTTGGATCATCTCCACGAACATTCACTTGTAAACGTTTAGGAGTGAACCAAGCCTAGAAACTGAGAATCGATTTAAACAATACGAACCATGATACTGACGATCGGAATTATAAACAAATGATGCGAAGTCTGGCTTGCTGTGTTTAGAAATACCCAAGACATTCGGGTCTAATAAAAATATATTCCAATTTCAGATTGCCAACTTACTTAAAACCCATCAGCAACAGCAACATAACGGAATTCCCCAAACCATGGTAAGGATTTGTATTCCAAGAAATGCAGGAGGCTCTGTAGCTTTTTCTTCATTGCCTTTCAAAGCATTCAGTACAATCAAGAAATCTTATTTTAGTGATATGACAGGTTGTGGTACATATGGCTTCAATCCAACATTCCATCGACAGATATTTTCCAAAATATGGCTCTTGGTGCAAAGTCAAAAATTAATTCAATATTGTAGAACCTTAATATTTGTCCTTGACGAACAGGTGGCAAAGAAGTAATATTGGGCTATGTCCAGATGCAGGGTGGCCAGAAATAAAGGTTTAAAATTGATTTATTATTCTTGAACAAAGTCCAATTGCAATGGCAATCTCAAATTAAAAAATATTGGACACATCCAAAGAAAAAGTTCTTAATCCATTCCTTGCAACCACCACAGCCTCCAAGCTATGACAAAATCGATCACAGTTCTTGTCGCGGGAGGACAGCAGGCTGTGTAAAACTCATTCGTCATGACTGCTATGATTTTTTCGCCCACAGGCGACTTATGATGGCCTCGCGAAATTGCTTCTGTCTCTTAAATAGTAAAAAATGAGTAAAACTGATTGCTAAAGAACCTTGACAGATGTCCCATCTTCAACTGTTTACACAAGAAATTTAGATTTGGATGTCTTATCGCTTTTCAATGGTAAAGGTTGAATTGTCAGTTTGTCTGGCCATTTTGTAGTTATTCTAGTACTTTCTTAACAACTTTCTCATGTCACAGCAATGAGAACTTTGAAGCATAAATGTAACGATTTATTCGTTGATTTCATCAACAGTTCCTAACTTTATCCCATTATTAGTGTGTCAGTAATATTAACAGTAAAACAATTGAGTACTAGCAATGACTGTTATTAGTGAGCAATAATAAGAAAACAAAGCAATGGACGACAGCATAAGGATGCCAGTCTACGATCGTTCATGGTGTACGAATGTTTCATTATTTTAGATAAACTTCTGCCCATTTTGTCTCTTATATAATAACTCCTCAATGACGAAGGTCCCCGAACGCTTCAAGTTTAGGCCAACAACAATTCTTTCATCACGTGCCTGTCCAAATGAACGCAGTTCTTTATGACATATTTCACTCTTGACAGCATAATAAGAAAAGCAAGTTGCATAATCCATTGCCTACTTTCCTTTCAGATCCAGTCAAGAAATGAGCAGGCGTTTTATTTGCATCCGCAAAAAAACGAGGGAGATACATTAGGTGACGAAGACTCTTCATATGAGAATCTTAGGTTTCTTTTAAGCCCATCGGCCAATGATTTGCACAATGTTAAAACTAATGATATGTTGCCGTGTTACACCACTTACGAACTAAACAGAAAGCAAATATCTGCAAGACGATCATTTTATCTTCATACCAAACATTCCTCTACTGAAAAATCCCAGGAAAACCAAAGTATGAATGTCATCTCGGTCCTCCAATTGATCTAGGTATTTCTGACATATATTTTTCTTCTACCAGGGTCAATTGTCCATGTGTACGAAACAGTTCATGATGGGTGTGATTCGCCCACTGATTCGAGTGAAGATGGTTACTCCTACCAACCCCAACCATCGACAATTAGTGGTAGGAGCTCTTTCAAAATATTAAATTGCGTGGAAAAATATCTGAATCTAATTTCACTGGCAGACAATATGGTTCCCGATTCCGAAGACTCAATTTCTGCTTGTCAACAAGAGTTCCCGAGGTCCCCGTCTCAATCGTCGACGAACTTGCACTACGAATACTCTTCTATATCGTCGACTCCTTCACCGGTATCATCTGCCAATGCTTCAGACACCCCTCAGCGGTCACCGCCCCCATCCCCGCAGTCCAGCCCCGACTCTCCTCCTGCTCCCCCAAAATCACAAATACCCCCTCCTCCTCTTTTCAAACCGCCTCCGCCACCGCCTTCTGTAGGATCTTCTAGCCAATCATCACCAAACCTTGCGCCACCACCACCACCTCCACCGCCGCCACCACCACCGCCGCCGCCGCCACCACCAAAGAAGAAAATAGATAGGCAATATTCAGAGCCTTGCACTTCAACAAGGGTCGATTCGAAAAATATGACAAGGCCCTTTGTTCCACCAAGCTTTCCCGTTAGACGTGAGCAAGACAACTTCCTAATAAAGCCTTCGGAATACCTGAAGACTTTAAAGGGCAGCGACATCCAGAAACAAATGTCACCTGAAAGAATGGAAAAGGACCAAACCGATTTACAAACGGGATCACTTTCAATCAGACGCAGGGCAGACGAAATAAGAGATTCCAGATTTAAAGATGACGAAGAGCCTTCGACCATGACTTCGCTTACTCATGCCGGAGCAAATGTCCCAACCAATATACCTCACAAGTCTCTGCCCAGCCAACACCGCTTGAGAACGAGGAAATCATCCTCGCCATCACCATCACCAGAGCCGTCTTCTCCACCCCCTCCTCCTCCTCCACCTCCACTAACCCATTCAGCAACCGATCCAATGCTCACAAAACAACCATCGACTATGCCCACTCCTCCTCCTCCACCCCCACCACCCCCACCTCCGTCTGTTTCAACGAAATCTGAAGTGCAATCGCCCACCAAACCCATTTTGAGGATTAACGTTGAAGACCTCGGAGCAATCCAATTAAAGACAGTTTCATCCAGCGCAAAAAATGCAAAAAACGCAGAGGGTAGGTAAAGCTTTCCATAAATAAGTTGCTCAAAAATGATCATTTTTGTGTTTTATATACATTGTTTTATCTTTATTTTTCAGAGTTACGTTGTTCCTTATCCCCGCAAAGTGGAACAATTCCAAAGAATGATCTTATTGCTGAATTGAAGTTGTCGCATAATTTGGGAGGAGTCTCCAAGCTGAAAAACGAGCAATCAAAGATCAAAGAAAAAAAGGAGAAACAGAAATTTGAAGTCCTTCTGTCGCAATTTACGGTTGAAAATTATATGGACAAGGTAAATATGCTCGACTTGTTTTTCATTGTTGCCTATCATCTTACTACCTGGCATAGAATATGACCTAACATTACAATGTCAAGAAATTGAGTTCCTCTTTTGAATATTACATTTTCAACATCAACTCTTTTGCGAAGGATTCAATTTAACAGCTTTGAACAAACTAAGGAAAAGAAGCCACCATGCATGTGAACCTATATCAGTCATCAGTATTATGATTAAGATTCTATTGATACCAAGATACTTAGTTATTTCGGGCCTTCGGTTATAACCTTGTTTGATGTCTAGGCTTGGTATGCAAAATGATTTTCCATGTCAATGCCATTGCCTTGGCTATTGGCCTTTGGAAAGGCGCATTGGAACTTTTCTTCGTTTTAGAGGATAGTCATATTGCCTACGAACTCTCTAAATTTGTCTCCAACCCAAACCCCAAGGAGTTAGTTACTTTGAAGATCGAAGTCAATCTCGATACTTTGAACAAAAACGTTAATAAGGATGGAGACAAATTTGGCTGAAACTCAAGAAAGGTCACATCAATGTGCGACCAATCGAATCAAAAACTGCATTTTAGTTGGTGTGTCTACCTAAGTAAACAATAGTCTAACTCGTGGGACCTACACTGAGAGTTTTAGAGCAAACACAAGAGGAGGGATTCAATTTCGGGACACACTGTCTACGCAACTTTGTCGAGAAAACAATTAATTATCCGTTCTACCATTTCCAGAGTGCTATGAAATATGAAAAACAGAGACCTGCAGTAATTGCTCTTTGACCCTAAAATGAGTCAAAAACTTGTTGTTTTAGGTCCCTTTGAAAGAGGGCGACGAGGAGCTCCCTACATGGAAGAGAGAACTTATGGCAAAAAAAGCTGCTGAACAAGCCAAACGCTTAGCCATTGAAAACTATATGTATGAAGAGGAGAAAAGGAAACTTGATTCCATTCCCGACTGGAAAAGAAAGCTCAAGCAAAAAAAGGACATTGAAAAAGGGTGAGTTTTGTTTGGTAATTGTAGAGAAATGAACTTTCACAACCATTGGCTTTTTTAGGGCCGAAACTATCAAGCAGAGAGAAAAGGAAAGGAAGAAGAAGTTGATCTGCAGACTTTGATGTTATTTCATTTTTCCTCTCTTGAGTGAAGAAAAATTTATTTCCCTTGGGAAATTTGTTTCTGATATTTATGTCAATAAAGTTATGTACATTTTCACTTAATATTTCATCGACTTAATCCACATTTTAAATACACACATATGACAGTAGACAGCCAGACACTTCTTTTCATGCTTTCAATTTCTTTGGCAACCATGAGAAGAAGCTGCATACACGCAGATCCACGACCACACATATGGGTTATGGACGCAACATCAGCTCCATTGGGTTTCTTAAGTTCCAAACAGTTGTCTGATGCTGGATGTCCCATAACTCACCCTCGGGAATGACCGTAAGTTCGCCAATTTAGCTGTTAAATCACCAACTCGTGCTATAATTTATGTAAATACCACAAAGAGTCAGAAACTCGGATAGCCAATGATCGAACCAAGTTGAACATAATGGAAAGCCGGCGCTTGGAGTTTTATTCCTTATTGACTTAATCGCATTAAATATGAGGCACTGACTTTTCAAAAGCTAAAGTCATCATCATGGCATCACTTTTTGAATCTTGATAATAACTGATATGATTGTTTTTGTAAGGAGCCATCTAGTGCAAACGAACTAAATCTTAAGGCTGTCGTGAATGGATTTGGTTAAGTGTTAATCTTTTTTACCAAAGTGAGGTCAAGTTTGAGCCAAGTTGTGTTTCTTCATCATTATAAAAGGCCAAAATATGTGTTATCCCTTTCATGTCCTAAAACAAGTATAGTTTTACAAGCCATATTTTATGTTTCCACACATATCTTTACGCATATTTTTGCTTTGTGCGGAGGCGATCAAAAGAATTCATGATATTTTGCGACAAATGGAAAAAGCGCAGCTGAGCGTCTGAAAGGCAGGGTACCTTTTAAAAAAAAACTTTTAGATGTTAACCTCGCCCACACGCGGTGCTTTGAATGCTGTAGGTTAACCTTCAAATATGCTCTCAAGACTTCGTTGCCACTATAAAGTGTATGATATATCACTTAAAACACATTTAGTAGCACATCAGAAAAAAATAGTCAAGAGCAAAATCATGAAATGTATTATTAGTAGAACTTCAAATTTCATGAGCATATACCGGGTGCGCCATATCATCATCTACGAGGTGATGTCAAAAACAAATGAAAGTCGAGGTTTCGTGGCTTCTGCGTAAGAAATTAGAGTTTTTGAGATAAAGAAGCATTTCTCACCGTGGCAATTCTAAAGAATGTTATTGTTTAGGCACACATCATCACACATATTTCTCAAATACACGGGTTTGAGTATGGGGACAAAGTTGCCAAGAACCATCTCTATGTACCCATTGTCCATGGCGGCCCAAGGCTCTCCAACTAAAGCCTTCAGCTTGCCCACATTGATGTAGATGGGGCGCAGGCTTTGGTCTCCACATGCCCCCGATGTTGTAATTCAGGGGATTCAGGTTGGGGCTGTCTGGGAGCCAAACCAATTTCGACCAGATTCCTCTGGAGCCCAACCTTTGTTCAAGGTAGGCCTGGACTTGGAGAATACCCTGGAGACGGCATGGATCTTATTGATACTGTAACCCGAGGTGCGGTGGAGGCCAAAATTATAGGCAATTTTGATGATTTCACTTTTGTCAACTTTGGTCACTACCCTCATTCTTGCATGTTTGAGAGGCTATGTTGTCTATTTGTGGATTCCCATATAACTTAGTAGTGGTTAAATAAGTCAAATGATAACTTGTATTCAAGTGAGACCTATTGTATGTGCACTCCTAATTTCCATCAAGAAGCTTTTTAAAAGTTGATGTTATTTCAAATATGTATTCCTTTAATATGAACTGAAAATCCATGAAACAAAAAAGTCAAATTTGTTTGTTCCTAATTGTTTTGCGAGCTAGAAACTGCCAAGATGTGTTTGGGTATATTCGGTATAAAAATGTGTTGTTTACGTATTTCGGCCAGGTATCGATCTTGGAAAAAAGCAGCAATGATTCAAAAGGATAATTAATCCATTTTAGAACCGAATATTCTATCTTGTGGCAGGCACGTGTGACAGATAGACAGTGAAGTTGGAATTGAAATAGTTGCTTGCGTAACACTTTTTGGAAATCTAGTTAATGACCCATGGATTTCTACAAATGAAACCCATGAATTGACTCTGTGGCCATGATAGTTTGGGCTCATCATTCAGCCACGATCAATTTAACATGAGTTAACATTGACAGCTTTCAGACCGCAATTTAGCAATGCTGGGCCATTGCTTCAATAGAGAGCTTCAAATCAGATGCTGGTGAAGTTAGGATATATGTTCGGCTCAAAATATCAAAATTCCTTCAAGCAGAACGTTGTAAATAAAGGTGAGTCTACAACTTTTCTCTTATAAATACTTTTGAAAAACTCTTCTTTAAAATTCTTGTTTGCTCGATATAATCTCGTTTGAATGTGCAAGCATTCCATTGTAGAACTGGCTAGGTTCAGTTCCCAGGAAGAGATACCAATGTGATTCCTCACATTTTCTAGAAATCAATGAGCTTACAGCATTTGAAAAAAGATAGCCCTTTGTTGTAGTAATGTCCCAATTTAGATTGAGAATCCGTGATTGGTTTTTTTCACAAATATTTATGTCGCCCGTATTTCTTAATTTATTCCAAAAGACGTCGATTGTTTTCTCTTTTCGTTCACCGCTTCAACTAAAAGATTAATAGCCTTTTCGTGGCCTTCAAAACTGTTACATTTATGCAGTGTTTGATGACTGCGTCCTTGACGAGACGGCTTCTTGGTTCGAGGCAACGTGTCAGTTGTGCTGCTCTTCACTTTGGCCTCAACGTGATGGTCGGATTCGAGGCTACTGGATTCATTGGGAGGCGATTTTGGAAATGGATAATTGACGTTGCTGATTTCAGATACAATTTCTGGCGCCGAGTTGGTGCGTTCCAGGTTGTGATGGAATTCCTCCCCGTCTTTGATGTCGGGTTGGTGATTCCCTTCGGATTTTTTCAATTCCACATTTTTTAGCCGATTTTGTAATTCCGAGTGGACCAATGCCTCTGTCGTTCTTTGTGAGCACTCGCCTTTACGAGCCTCGGAGATTCCGGCTTTCGTTCCATCGTCGGTGTAGTCCAAGGACCTAAAGCATTCCAATTTCATTACTAACATTATTCGCAACAAGTATCAGGTGATGGGTTACAAAAAAGTTTCTGACCTCTCGGTTTGGATGGGCCTCTTCGTCACACTGGAGGCTCGTGGATTTCGCTTTATTGTGTTGGTGGCTGGAGACATAAAATGTTCCAAATGCTTACAAATATTACTAACTTCTATCAACTCTGTTCGAATTTCCGCTAATTCATTTAGCTAGAAAGAGAGAGACAAAAAACAAACAATGAAATATGTTGTTACTTATTGCGTTTCGATCGATAGTGGCAATATTACTTCCTGGTGGAATTGCATTTTTTGTTGGTTAATTCGGTCCTCTTCTTTCTGCCACATTTTCCGTAATTTTTCTTTTTGAGATTTCAATACTCTATCCACCGAGTTCAAGTCATTGGCCATGTCTTGACAACTTATGGACAAACATGACACTGCTGGTAAGTCCGTGATCGTTAGAGAGATCGAGAAATCCCGATGAACAATTTCTAGGCTCTCTTTCATCTTCCTCATTTGATTCGCAAGATCCTAAAAGAGAGGGATAAAAAATCGAAACACATCAAAAGGAATGACTTCATTTGTATTTTTTACCTGAACTTGCGACCTCATAACGGACATATATTTGTTGAAAAAGTCATCCTCGACTTCTGAATTTAAAATTGGATAATCGGTCATTGATCCTGAAAATTCAAGTCATGTTTATAATCTGATTTCTAATCATCGACTTGAAAAACGAATGATGACGCTCGACTCTTCTCGTAGCACGGTATTTGCTGATGTGTGGTCACTTTTATAGACTTGGTTTTTAAAGTTCTGCTTATCCATTTTTGTCAATGAATTAAAAAATTGAATCATTCTATTCAATTGTGTTAACTTTATCTCTATCAATCAAGGGATTCATTATCGGTTGTAAGGCTGTCCTCAAAGTACTAGTATCCCGTACAAATGGTGATTCAAAAGAAACAGAACAACCAATCATGTACGGTGTTCTGCAACAGGCACCAAAAATGCATTCAATGGACTTTTATTCGCAATATGCCCTTTGGGCTTTGGTTTTAACCCGACAGCGTCCCCTGACCTCAAAAGGCAGGAGTCACAAACGGTGTTTTTTAAAATGACCCTGGATTGCACAGACCTTGGTATCGTGAGCATTGAAGCGACAAGAATGTGCGTTTATCGAGTTGTCAAGTCGGGTGGATGATTGTCCAATCATGTGCTGTCATGCTCGATTTTATGTGACTTTTCAACCAAAAGTTATATGGGGCACAATTAGGCGTTTCGAATTTAGGAGGAGCCTGCATTGCTCTCACAAATTCGTTAGTTTAATGAAATTCGAAGTTTGTTGGCGATTCTTGACAAAAAACTAAGGCCAAAATTTCCATTGAGAAGACATCTTTGCAAGGAACAAACGTCATCATGAAAACCTGTAAACCTGCCAATGACAAACCTGTCGTCGCAATAAAAAAAAAAGATGTTCTAGAGGGCATTGGTGATTTAGATGGTGATGAAATGATAACAAGCCAAAACATACCTAGCTTCTTATTTTCCTCCATTTCCTTTGGAGCCTCTGGATCTTGTTTGGCCAGAGTTTCGTTGGCGTGAAATCGAAGCGAAGACACGAACTTTTTGACAAAATCATCCTCCTTGTCGATGTCGCCCATAACAAGTTCATGGCTAAAAAGGTGTCAAAATGATGGACTGAGCTTCATCAACAAAGACAAAGTCAATACCATATCGTACTTCGAATTTTCCTGTAATGCATCCTTGCTGATAGCTAGTAGTCGGTCGATGATATAGCCGACCATACAATCAAAGTCGTTCCTACTAGCATGGTGGATGAAAAAAGATCCCAGGATAATTTGCTTTCGGAGAATGTGAGAAAAGCTAGCATATCGTTTTTGTTGCAAGCCAAATTCCGCCAAATACTCGCCGAGTTTTCTGCAAAAAAATGCATGATTCAAAAGACAACAAAATTGTTCATTTTTCTTTTTTGAATGCGATGCGGCTGAACCTCTGACTCACCCTTGCAACTCCTCAGAGCTCTTGATATGATCCTGGGTCATTTGACTAATCATTGTCCCATATATCTCGTCCATTTCTTGTTTGGATGTCATGAACCGTTCTTTGACGAGTTCCTCCAATGCGACTGTGCTTATTGATCGCCTCTCAATTTCCGTTAATGTTTTTGAAGCAGTCTACATACAATACAATTTCATACAATAGCGAATGTGCAATGAAACTATCTTGAAGAGAGTTTGATGGTCCAATTTTGCTTACCATTAGCACATTTTCGAATTTGGCTTTCTCTTGTTGGAGTGAGTAATCCGTTTTTTTCGGAGACACCTTTTCAGGAGCATCCATTTGGCTTTGACATCGCTCACATTGAAGGGATTTAGTTTTTGAGCAAAATGTGGCAACGGCTTCGCCATGAATGGGACACTGAAATCAACATTGGTAATGTCAAGAGGCAGTGTTCCCGGCGTTTGTTTGCAAGTTGTGCCAACAAACCTCGATTAATGTGAAATTGGTGGGAGTCGATTTGGATGTGATCTTGTGCGTTGAGAACATTTTTGACCGATGCACAACTTCTCGACATGGACCGCATAAGGTTTGTCCTAAAATATCAAGCTGTAATATTAGAGTTATTCAAAAATATCATTTTTAGGCCTTACCGCATGTTTCACAAAAATACATGGAAACGGGGACTCTGCTCCCCGGAATCAATCCAGTTTGACGATTAATCGTGTCTAGGATATGATCACAATCCTTTTCGGTGGAACATACTGGAATACACCAATTCACCGATGATCAACCGATATCGACTCAAAAGATCAGTAACCAATCCGTACTTACAACACGTGTTACATTGGAAAATTAAAGACTTTTCACTTCGATCACAATTAGCGCATTGTAAATTGGTGGAGTACAAGTCCAATATGTATTCCACCAATTCATCTTTGGCAGGTTTATCCTCCGTCAAAGCGGTAGTTTTTCTGTAAGAGAAAGCAAAATCATGGAAGTCTCTATTTCTAATATCATAGATTCTGCACCTTTATTCGAACAGGAACAAACACTGTGGATGATAATTTGCAGAAATCTCGATTGTGAGAATTTCATTTTTAAAAAACTACAAAGTGCGTCGAAAATGACCTTCATCATGTCATAATGCAAGGAAAACAAGAAAATGGCGGTTATGAAATTCCCTGATTACGAATGGGACAGATCATCAGAAATACATCTGAGAGTAAGAAAGCAATGAATGTATGAAACAATCAACCAATGTACTTCGATTTGACTTTGATCCTAGGTCATGGTTTACGATGTACACCTACCCACAAATTGGACAAGCAATGTGTTGATTGCTCGTCTTCTTCTTTGCACAGCTGAGGCATATTGTGTGATGGCAGTGTAAGATGCAAGGCCCAGAGTATCTTCTTGAACACGATTCACAAATGAGAAGCCTTTCAATGACATCAGAAATATCGGGCAGTGCTTTGGACCCAAGAAGACCCGAATCGGCAATCATCTTGGCAATGTAAAAAAACAACACGGAGCTACAAAAAAAGGCCTTGGCCTTGATGGAGGGGTCTACGAAAAGGTCGCTTTTTAGGGGAAAGCAGTCACGTGATAGCAGACTTGAGAGCAAAGACCAAGGGCAATGGGCATAAGTCCATAAAATGGCGTTTCTAAGGGGGACAATCTTGAGTGTTAAGAAAGTATGGATGGACTTTGTTTTTCATTTGTTTTAGATTCTTGATGGGTGTGTTTATATCAGATGATAAACTCCCTGCCTACTCGACTATTTGTTGGGAAATGTATCACGGTCATTTGAAAATAATGAGGATAATCTGGTTTTACGAACCATGGTCGTGCTAAAGCGAGTAGCAGAAAATAGATCAGTGTACGTACATGTATAATCCAGAGTAATGGGTTTCATGACAAAACGCTGAGTAAGATGGGGGCGTCATGGACGAGTTAAATATTTTTTTTTCAGCTTTTTAATACTCTAGACGTCAAAATTCCTTTTAGATCTTATATTGAAGTCACTATATTTGCTTTTGATTGTAATGGTTATAAAAAGGTTGAAACAAGTCTTATGATCTGGTCTGACTTTAACCTACGCAATGTACAAACAGTACTTTGGTAAAACACGTATTCTTATATAAACCAATCGGAAAAATAGCCTTGTGATAACCAGCGGGAGAGGCTGTGACAACCTCAACCTTAAGTCGATTTGGAAAAACTAAGGGAAAAATGTATGCGTTTGAAATTTCAACCCCTCGCAAAGGCAATTTACCAATTCTTTCCCAAAAAGATAAGGCTCACTCTTTAAATTGCACCGCCGAAAAGAATTTTCACAAGATTTTCGATTTTTGAGGTTCCATTTATCAATTAAACTATAACATACATATATTTCTATATCTTTTGCGCGATTACATGATATGACGGAGAACTGCATTAGATCACAAAATGAGTTATAAACCCAAAAAAACCCACTTAATCATTCGGAGGTGGAACATGATTTGACGGTTCAATATTCAAAGCGCTAAAATCTGGTAGGACGAGTTGATTTTCCTCCACAAGGTCATCATTAGCGAGTGTTGATAGTGCATTGTTATCTTCAGTGCCCTCTAATGGCAGAGAAATATCTGTCGTACTCGTAGTTTCTGTGGCATGTGTTGAAGAATTCTCCGGGTCCACGAGATCCAGGACTGCCGGGATGTAATCGTGATGGTTAGGCACGGTTTCATCGGTGGTCACCATTTCACTCGTGGCAGCAATGAGATGGCTCGAGTTGATGATTTTGGAAAACTGATCAATCTCTCGGTCATTCCCTTTGAGTTTCGTCTCGTCATAATAGATTTGAAGGGCCATGGCCGACGATTGGTGACCGTAGAGGCTTTCCAAGGCTTTCAACACTTCCGTCATGGGCGGACGGGCTCGTCTGGACTTTTTGGCACAATCCAAACCCATGTAGAATAATATGTTGGCCCAGCAATTCCTCTCTAGATTTGGATCCAGCCACTGATCGGGTTGTTCTGAGCCCAGCAAAGCCTCCCGCATTCGCATGTTGCGGGTGCGATCAATAAGGAACGACGGGGACTTGGCCGTGACCAACTCAAACATGAAGATCCCGTAGCAAAACGTGTCCACCGCCGGGGTCAGCTCGTGACTGCGAATGTAATCCTCGGGTAAGTAGGCCTCGGTGCCTTTGACAGCACTCACCATCTTAAAAGACACATCCTCGGTCTCGGATCCGCTTCGGGCCAAACCAAAGTCGCCAATTTTCGGCTCAAAATGCCGATCCAGGAGAATGTTCCCACTCTTGATGTCGCCATGAATGATGTTATTGGCGTGTAAGTGAATCAATCCCCGAGCCGTGCCCAGGGCCACATTGGCCCGCTGTTTCCACGTGAGCGGCAGAGTGCCATCGCGACATTTCAAACGATCCGATACCGACCCGTTGGGCATGTATTGATACACGAGACAAGGGTCAGTGGGCGATTGGCGACTGAAGCTATACGCCAACAGAGGCAGAATGTTTTCGGCCGGATAGATATGGAGGGTTTGCAATTCCGTAATGGCTTGATTGACGCACTTTTGGAAGGCGGCATCGCCAATGAGCTTCCGCTTCTCTTCCAAGATTCGTTTGACCGCCACATCCTGGCCGTTCCAACGACCTCGGAAGACCTCGCCAAAACCACCCCGTCCAATCAAGATGCCCGGCTCACGACGAAAGCCTTGGCACGCCTGTTCCAGATCCTGGAACTTGATGTTTTTCAACATGAATTCCGAATCGCCAATGGGCACACCCGACGAGGATCGATGCGTTAACGGCGACAAATGGGGCAACTCGGCAAGGCTATTTTGACTGGCCCCCAATGCGGGGGCGGGTCCAGCCGGACCTAATGGCGAAGGAGGGCTGGGCGGCTGATCAATTTGATTTTCCGAGGTGGACACCAACCCCACCCCCGAGGCTGAGGGGCGACAGCGATCGGGCCCCTGGCTTAGATAATCTTGTTGGTTGGGGGCAGGGCCATTAGGCCAGGGTTGGGATGACCCGGGCGGCAAACTCAACCCGGATTTGGGCACCAACTTCACGCCCTCGGGTCGTGGATGAGTCTGATTCAAGTTGTCTTCCAGATGGCGGCATTCCCGCCCCGAGAGGCAAGGCGGGGGTACGGGACGGGGCCGGCCGAGGTCCCACCCACCCCCTTCCCGCCACCCATCCCCGTGGCCCGCGGGCGGCAATCGGGAGGGAATGCGGCAATCGGTCGGGATATGGTCCAGTAAGAGATCCATGGCTTGGAAGAGTCGAAGTCGATGGAGGTCTTGGTACATCTCCAAGACGGTCTTGTTGTTGTGTCCGGCGAAGGCCATCAAGGCCTTGGCCGGGGATTCCCCGGGCCGATATCGGGCCTGCGAGAACTTGGCCAACAATGAGGGCTGGAGTTGCCAGATGAGCCCGCCCAACTCCTCCCAATTGTCATTTTGATCCAAGACATCCACCAAGGCGCGTTGAAGCACGTACGGCAAATCGTAGAGGAACATCACTCACATCACTCACTCACATCACTCAGTCAGTCAGTCTATTGCGAAGCTTCAATGCCGTGGACGGACCGTGGACGGACCGTGGACGGACCGTGGACGGACCGTGGCGTGGGCGGATTTCAACGCATCCATGGAAAGATACATCACGCGCGATTCATGAGCCAATTCCACCTGTGACCCTGATTATTCTCCACGGCCACAATAGGGGCCAGACCTAAGACATCTATGGGTTGGACGATAAGGAATGATCTTTAAAGGTTGGGTGATTCAATTTTTTACTTACCGCCGGGAGATAAAATGGTGCCACAGGGCCGTTCGGGCAGTCTTAGGCGGCTTGGACTATCTTGAGCCATGTTACATGGATTTTTTTCATTTTTAGCGCTACCGTGGCCTTAACCATCAATGTAATCGTTTTGAATCAAAAATAAACTCTTGAAACATTATTCATACAAAAAAAGGATTCCAGCCAGTAGATTTAACGGTATTATCTTAAAAAAAAACAGATATTTGGCTCATGGGCAAGGGTGCCAAGGAGTTTATTCTTTGATTTGAAACTGACATTCAAGGTCGTGCTAAAAAAGGAAAATATTCATGTAACGGCTCAAGATAGTCCAAGCCGTTTAAAAGTGCCCAAACGGCCCTGTGACACAATTTTGTCTCCCCGCAGCAAGTAAAAAATGGAATCACCTAACCTTTAAAGATCATTCCTCATTGCCTTACACATAGAGGGTCATCATGGTAACCTTATTTCTCGATTTAAAAGTGCGATAAATCCAGCCGAAAGTATGAAATGCGTTGGTTTCTTTCAGTTGTACGTGTTCAGCAAAAGTTTCGTTGTCTTGTATAACAACTCTCAAATTCTTAACGCTACTACTGACCACTTCTATTTCTTTATTGGAACTAGAGACCCTAATTGGAACTAGCTACGTATGACGGGGGATTTCCATGGTCACTTTCAAAAGTCAAAACTTGGAATTTGTCGCCATTTATGGTCGGGTTATTTTCAGTCACCCATTTGTGTATTTGGTTGATCGAGGTATGCTTGCAGGTCCGAAGAGTTTTGGTCATTTCGACTGAAGACTAGTCTGCATATGATGAGATGGAAGAGCTCAATGGTAGGGTGAGAAGTGGCGAGATGAATATAGAAAATGAAATGTGGCCTAGAATTGAACCTTGGAGTACCCCTGACACTACTTTTCGAGGCTTACTCAGAGTATCTTCAACGTTTACTCGTTGTGTCCTGCCGTGTAAAAAACATTTAAACCACTCAAATGTATTGCCTCTGACTCCAATTCACTTTGTTTCAGTCCCTCTATTACGTCGTCAAAATGTTGTGCCAACTGTGTCACGGTGCTGAAATAGGCCCGAAGCAATGCAGGGGAGCTTAAACATTTGAGTGAGTTTAATGTCACCTCGGCATCATGGTTGTTAATATCAAACTCACTCAAACCAGAAGGGTTATCTTCAAATGGGTTTTCGTGGGCTTACTGTTTGGGCGCTGAGAAAATTTTGGCAAATTGTTTTCCGGGAATAGTTTTCTTTGGGATCAAATTCAGATGCACCATTGGTTCCAATTAAGGGCCCTACTTTAGGTTTAGCAATTTGTTAGAATTTGCATAGGAGTAAAAAGCTTCCATTTTGGATTCCTTCCATAATTCTTCGCTTTCAATCGAGTACATAATCTCGCAATCAGTAGCTTTTAGTTTGTTTTCGATGTTGGACTATATGTTTTTTGATTTGGCCAATTTCAATAAGCGAATCAACTTCATTCGTTTTTGAAAGAGTTTTTTCTTATGCTTAAGAACAGTTTGATCCCTTTTCCGAACAGGTATGTTTTGTTCAGGTATATCTAAAATAACGCAAATTTCTTCAAATGATTCAGTCATCCGCTGAATAGCTTCGTTAGGTTGAGTTAGCGTATCATAATGGAAGGCAAGTAACGCTCAGATAGTTGGGTCATGATGTGATCGTGGCGAATAACATACTTTTTTTTGGCTTGGGGAAATTCAGCCCAGCCTCCAATGTCGCATTATTTTGTTACAATCCTGATCTTAACTCTTTGAAAAACTTCAACTATGTGAACTATATCAATGGTTTTTGACTTAGCATTGCATTAATCTAAATCTTGCCTAAGTTTATTCAACAATAAACTTCAATAATAAATTGAGTGAAGCACCAAACCAATCCCAAAAAATTGGGAAAGGGTAAAATAAGTAAACAACTCCGTCTCTGAATGTTAAACTATTTCATGCTTTGAACTCTCATTCAAAGTAAATGGTCAAGTGACAAAATGTACAATACTCGTAAAGAACACCTAAACAGATATGATATATCATGCGAAATAATAATAAAAGAGTCTAAGTGACTCATGGTGTTTAAAATTTAGACCCTTGGGAGGCTCTATAGAATAAATCTTTATCAACTCTTTTAAATTTTTCTTAAATAGTTGGCCTGTTTTTGATACTTTTTAAAAATTTAGCCTTTTTGGGAGTACATATTATTTCAATATTTCACCTTTAAAACCTCAATAATTTCGGAGCCTCTAATGATTATTCTGTCCGAAGTCGATGGCCAATATCAAAATGCCAAGTCTACCAATAGTCTCTGGCCAGACCAACCTGACTCAATGCATGTCGTTTATTTGCCATTCTGGGAGATATTTGATCCAAATCAATCTGTTTTTGTGTTTTTAAAAATGTCCCTGAGGCATGAATAGTAACCGCTAGATTAGGTTTACCTCAAACTTGATGTTCAAGTTTGCACATTCAGGCCATTATGTGAGAAATATATTGCATGGCCATCGTACTCCAAACCATATTTGTGTCCAATGTACTGTATAGCAGGGTCGTGGGCAGATCGCAATCAAGGAGCATTTTGTTACGGAGTCAGATAAATTCAGGAGTGAAAAAAACCTGTTTCTTAATTCCGTCATCGACCATACAGAGGTTCCTCCAACCAGACACCTTATTGCGCACTCTGGTGTCGACTGTTAAAAGTGATGGAGTTTAGACAGGGGCTTCTTGTCAAAATCCCTGTCCCAACCAAACAGACAGGTACAAATGTGTCCTGCAACAAAGTCAAAGCCATGATTAATCAATATTTTTTGGCTGGGGTCTTCATTCTTCATCTTCGCCTCAACGAGATGCAGGAAATGCGGTACTTTTTGTTCACACCACCAGATGGAGTGAAATAGGCTTCTTATCATTCCGAACGGCCCTTTCATTGAACTCACATTGGAATTGCCCATTTAGTGCTAGTTTGATATCACTTCTTTCAACATGGTAAGTGTTTAAAAAGTTTGAAACAACCGCAATACATAGTGTCCTTGAATGCATTATGTCTATTCTCAGGCATTGGCTCAAACCAATAATCCGTACTTGGAGGCGATGGAGGAGGATGTCCTTTACCATTTGGGCCTTAGTACCAGCACTCATGACTTGGCGGCAATGTTTGGGGACATTCGTGTAAGATTTTTTTCAGAGGGTTTATCGCATTGCCTAACTGTGGCTCACAACGTTGCAGAAAAAAGTCCCGTGATTATAGTGATCAATTCTGGAAAACATTGATTTGTAGTCGAGTTTAAATTCACTGCCCTATATAGCCCTTGAACATGATAAAAAGGTCACATGGTTCATGCTTATCCAACTTTATTTTTCACAAATGATTTACCAAATGCCTTTCCAAAAATAAACATATATTTTTTTTGGTTTAAATCTCGAGTAAATACTTTCAGGTGATAGCATTTCAGTTCTTATTGAAAAAAGTACTAAGGTATCGCCTATAAATTTACTAGGCTTCTGACAAAGTGCTTTCATTCATTCAAGGAACAAAGCTGCAACATTTTGATTTGAAATAGCTCGATCTGCCAACTCAAATTCGCTAGTAGACCAAATATCATATAAAGATTGAAAGATATTAAATAGACGAACTATAACCTTTCATTTTAATAGTACTGGGGATTACATTCCCTGTAGCGGTTAGAAAAGCCCGTGAAAAAACAAACCAAGAAAAAAAATGAAGGAACATTTTGGTTTACATTAGTTTTGAACAATACCATATCACCCTATTCTAAGTCCGCCGGGCTCTACTTTCTTACAAAATGTGCCTTAGATATTTGTTTCAAGGCTTATTTGAACGTTTTTTGTACAATTTCAGTTCGTTTGCATGGGTGGAACACCTCAGCGTATGGAGAATTTCGCCAAATTCATTATGAAAGAAATTGATCACGTTCTCCAACCTGGAACGTGTCTCCAAGATATCTCCAGGCATTCCCACAGGTGGTATACCAATCCACCCAATATCTATAAACCATCAAGATAACCCTTGTTCATCAAACTTAGATACGCAATGTTCAAAGTGGGACCAGTGCTCTGTATCTCTCACGGGATGGGAGTCCCGTCCATGAGCATCGTCCTCCACGAGGTGATCAAGTTGCTATCGCACGCCAAAGCCCGCGACCCGGTTTTCTTCCGATTGGGCACATGTGGTGGGGTCGATGTGGACCCAGGAAACGTTGTCATCACCGAGGAGGCGTTGGATGGATTGCTCCGCCCAGTGTTTGAAAACGTGATCACCCTTGATTTTAATTTTTCTCCGGCGTTGTAAAATCATAATCGCATCTCTTTGTTTCAGATAATTTTGGGGAAAATTGTTCAAAGGCCCACTCAAGTGGATCCAATGGTGATTGAAAGCCTTATGAAGCTTGGGGAAAAGATGAAGTTCACAACTGTGACAGGACGAACTTTGTGCACGAATGATTTTTACGAAGGTAATTTGAAACACTCTGATCCAATATCTTGTGCCATGAATTGCCAGAGAAGTATGAAATACATTTCAGGACAAGGTCGAGTGGATGGAGCTTTTTGTAACTACACCAAGGAAGATAAAATGGAGTACATGAACCATTTGAAGCAAGTGGGGGTCAAGAATATTGAAATGGAGAGCACGTGCTTCACTGCAATGACGCATATGGCCAAATGCAGAAGTGCCGTGATTTGTGTGGTTCTTGTCAACCGATTATGTGGCGATCAGGTAATCGTCACGAAAAGGTGAAAAATGAGGCACGTTATAAAGTCTTTAATGACAACGATAATGCTTTTCCAGATCTTGGCCACAAAAGAAACCATGATTGAATGGCAAAACCGACCACAGCAATTGGTTGCTGCGTACATAAAACAACAGCTCAAAATTGAGACTCAGGTTCCTTCGAAATCGGAAATGTTCCGTTTTGGTGGATACGAGGATGATCAACAAACTGAGAGAACGTAATCCCACATTCGACCGGTCAAAGACCTTCATCATACAATACAACATCTCTATAGAAGCACTAGCGATGTTGACAAAACCTTCAAAATGAAATGCAAATCCTGCCATCCTTTCCAAGGCTAATGTTACTCAATTGAAAACGCTAAAAAAAAAAACTAATTTTCATATGAGATTTAGGGCTGTTGAAGAGTAAATATCTTTGCAAGTTTTGATGTACTTGCCATTTCAGTATCAAATCGAGATGAAGCAATGGCAATTTTTTTAAATCTAGAACTCATAAAAGCTTTGCTTTTACCGCTTCATCGCACTCTAACTGATAAGTGAAAAGCATCGCAATGATAGGGTTGTGGTTGTGCTTTGACTTTGTTTATTAAATGTTCTTTGAAGACGTGTTTTTTACAGATGAGGCACAAAAAATGAAATGAATCATCACTTGTCATTATTTTCCCACCTTTTAGTCCAGGATGGTAATGGTTGGGAATGATTTCAAAATGTCAATGTATCTCTCCAATTCCATTAGATGAGACTGGATGATGTCTTGACGCCTTTTCTCGTGAGGAGTGTCCCCGAACAGAGAAAGACCCAAGAATTGGTGTTGGTGGAGTGACCAATTTTTTTGAAGACCCTGTTTAAAAGATAGTTTTGAAAAAATAGCTAGTACAGTTTACCGGCTTATTTTCAATCGAGTTACCTGTAAGATAGATGATCGCTGATCCAAGCTCAGAAAGCAATTGGCTTCTCTTTCCATTCTTCTCTGAGCTTCCATTTCCATTGCATTCATTCTTTCCCGCTGATCTTTGGCGTGTTTCTTGATATAATTTGGAATTTTACCAAAACACTAAAAGGTGGGAGGTGGGGAAAATAATCTTTAGTACATGATACCACAGGATTAGAGGATGAGAAGTGATGTAGGATTTCCACCAAAATCCCCAAGTATCGCGGCTTCACGGACCAAAAAAGGAGACAATCTTATCCCTGAGCTGTATCATGGATAGATGAAATTCGTTCATTTTTTTCAAAATGTCATCTTGTTTGTGCAAACAGTATTCTGCCATTTGGCCATGATACAAGTACCGTATCAAAACTGAAACAAAACATTTTAGTCTTGAACTTTGTAAATAATTGAAAATTGAATATGATTACAATGCTCATTGATCGTGATCAGAGCTTTTGGTTGTAATGTTTGTCACCATTCTTCCCTGTACAGAGAACACAAAAACTAAAGAGGAGGGCGTCAAAATCTATTTTTTCACCGCTTTTTTTTAGCTCAGCTCAGTTTGTGATTTGATTGATAACGGTAAGATCTAGGAAAATTACATTACTTTGGACATGGATACAATCATTCATATTCGAATCCACATGCGCCTACATTAGGAAATGTATAATGAATCCCAACTCCATGACGGCTGCTAATGATGTGATAAGTTATCGATACCTTTTTCTTCGAGTAGGTTGAAACCAATCCAGAATTAAGAACTGATTGAGATGACCCGTTGACACTGTCAACAATTCTTGGATCATGTTGTTCAAACGGTTTGGACCTCATGACGAAGAGGATGTTTTCCTGGACATGATTTTTTCGCCTGTGTCTCATGGGAGTGGCTATGTGCTCTGTCACGGTCGGGACAGGTGGGTTTTTCTCATAGAAGGAATGTGAATCACCTACAAATAGTCGTAAGGAATTGAAACGGATTGCTTTCAATGTACTACGCTGGCTAAATTTGACATTTTTCCATTCTCTTGTCTCAATTAGAAAAGAGGGTACTTTTGGAAACCGAGGAACCGCAAAACTTCTTCAATACTTGTGGTAAATTACCTTTTTGTTCGAAGAAGTGCTAAAACACTTGAAGGTACGCACACTATGAATGTTATAGGAACAATAAACCACCAACTTACGAGATCCTCTGGCTGAAGCCGCTCTTCTGCTCCTCCTATGTGCTGTACTCCACATTCTTTCAGGGTTGGAAACTTCAGAATTAATTGATTTGATTGTCATCTAGATTTGAATTAAAAAGAGCATTTAGATGTTTGACGGAGTCTAGCAGAACTTTGGTACAAAATGCAACTCTTCGCATGAATTCCATTCCTCCAATAATTAATACCAAAAGGATGTGAGAAAGTTAGTTCAAGAATGATCAAATATAAATATTCCCCTGCCCAAAAAAGAGCTTATTTCATCATATTGTCTGTCTAGATGATTATTTCGAGGGGTCGGAAAAATAGTTTTTGCCTCGAGTCGCAAATCGATTACGTCTCCTGTATACGATTTATGTTTCTTTCAGATTTGTTGAATTTCATTCAAATTCGTCAAGTTCGGGCTCCTGTCATTCAAGCAAATCACAGCATTACGTAGAACAGTTGCAAAAATAAATTAAATAGTCGAAAAGTATCACATCTTGATGACTTCGTGTGTTTTACACTCTTGTGATATGATTCCGGTGTTTGGCAATGGTAGTTCCTCCATACCGATCATCATTGCCAGTGGTCGAATCTATTCCAAGTCTTCCATTATGCACTTAAGGCCTCGCTTAGAACGCGATGATTATGTTAGATGAAACTCGCCGATTGATTACCTTGTTGTAGGATATGTTTGACAACGTCTCAATCTTGATAATGAGCCAATATGGAACTCTAAGAGGCACGGTTTCCGTAAAGCTAAACTTCCCTTGCAAGAAACAAAAAGCGGGTCTTCAGTTGGGTGGCATTTCTTGTATGATCAATACATTGATTAAATTTTCGCCCAGATAAACATGCAACCCCCGTCTTGAGGGTGGTGATCAAAGAAAGCCACTTGGTTCTAGCAGTCTATTTCCAAACGAACCGCTTAGTGCAAGAAAGAGACGTTCTGAAAAGCTCGATAGCCTCGTAATAAAACATCATGTCATGAGCCAAGCATCTAGCCTTTATTCCTTTTCAGTATATTATAGTTATGGTAAAATGTGACTTGCTCACTCAAAATTGGCACGTAGAAGGCTTTGAAGAGACCATTTGATTTCTCGTTGTCGATAAAAGGGAAACTATGAACGACCGTCCAGTCGGGAAATTGGGAGTAATTGGGCTCGAACTCGGACTCCTTTTCATTGTCTAAATCAACCAGATAGTCACAGTCTTCGATGTTCGTGTACCTGTCCATTTCTTCCTGATTGAGGTCGTTAAATATATTCCTTGTCTCGTAAGTTCCATTGACATGACTAGAGTAGGTGGCGGGCAATTGACCTCTGAACTCGGACCGAATGAATCTCATCGCCCAATGCTGGGAAGGCAGGAAAAAAGATGAGGGAAAACGATGCCACTCTTTCCCGACACACACTTGGGTGTAAGTGGTCATGGATTCTTCCACATCCGGAGCTTCAAACGGTAAATGGCTGATTTGAAGCCAGGCATTGAAGGAGCCGCCATAGTTCTTATACAGAGCCACCGATCTCGAGAGGCCCAAAAGCATAATACAAATGACCATAAAGGCACTTCCATGGGAGGTGTGGTCGGTATAATGTCCCTTCTTAACGTTGAAAACCCATTGACCGGCCACCTTCTCCAGACAATCGATGGTGGTGGCGGCTCCAAAGGCAATCAACGGGTAAATAGGATACAAGAATCGCTCCTCTTTGTGAGGTTGGTAGAAAAAGATGAGAATCCATACGTAGAAACCCATCAATTGCAACAATCGACTGGCCAAGTTCGTGGAGGGTGAATTCTTGTTAGCCCACCCATACGTGAGCAGAAGACACGGCCCCGACACCAAGGATAGAGGGAACGCGATATTGAAGTTGAGGCTGGCATTAATGAGATAGAATCGGAGGTCGGCCACACCTAAAGCCAAGAGTATCCAATTGTTTCACAAGTGCTATCGAAAGTGTGAAACATACAATATTTACCATAAAGATCGGGTCCATGGCTGGTGAAAATGTTGTAGCTGATGATGTTCCATGGAGCCACAACCGAGCGTCCGTAATAGGCGCTATCCAACCAAATCTGCGGTACCAATAACACAACCGTGGAAATCGCCGACCACACTACAAAAAGTGACCATCGCCGACGCCGCACCAGAACATCCAGAGCAATGGGCAGGCCCAAAATGGCGGCGAAAGGCCAACTCAAGAAGGTCGATCCGGCCGTACAAAAGATGGCCAACGGGTAGTGACCCTGGGCCCAGGCGCCCATGGCCACCATGGACAACCACATGGACGTGGAAGCAGGTAATAGGGCACATCCCGCAACAAACATCCCGGCACTGCCCACCAGAATGGCTAAAGTCAAACGGGCCACATTGGGTCCGATTTGTTGGCGAATCCCGCGGATCCAATAGACTTCGGCCCCCGTACAAACTAAGGCCAAAATGCATCGGACGAAGAAGAAGACGTAGACCGGAGGCGGGTTGAGCAACTTGTCATATAGCCAGGCCGGTACGAGATGCAGCAAGATGTAGGTGTAAGAGCGAAGGGCGTATTCCGGCGAGTGTTCCCAAGTCTGAAAGCCCCGCCCATACAGAAAGAAATGCAAGGGTTCCCAATAGTTGTAGGTTTCATCGCAATCCCCAATGTGCGACCACAGACCCGAGGACAGGCGCACGATCAGCAAGATCTTGAAGGCCGTGTAGCTCCGAGGACACCATGGACCTGGCTCTACGGCAGTATACGCACTATTGACCGAGGCCGAACGGGCGGCTTGATCCCGTTTCCGTCTCGGATCCGACCCTCGGGCCGACGGAGCGGGCTGACGGGCTCGCCGGGAGTGACGAGCGTCGGCGGGCACGCCCATGACTCAATGGCTGGCCAGCTCGACAAGAACAAGGCCAGAGACCAGCCGTGGGACACTGACTTGAGAGCTGAATCGCCCCCGTTCACCGGCTTTAGGACCGAGAAAGCCAGGATTTCGGCCGATGGGATCAATCAATCAGACAATCAGTTTATCTTCGTTTGTTGACATTTATAGATTGATGTAAAGGCATGCAATAAGCGTGACCAATTTCCAGGAAATTTCATGCAATGCCCCAGAAATGCCCCACGTAATGGGGCCACATGGCCCAATCCTCCCAATGAAAACCCGATTCATCATCAATAGAGACGGCCAAAATATACCATATCAATTATCTGTCATAAAAGGGGTTCATTCGCTTACATTGTATATTTCGTGTTTTCATGGATATTTTTATGCATATTTTGGGGTTTTGGCGAAAGCAAATTTAAATATGGAGGAAATATGCAAGAAGTGTCCCCAAAATATGCTCATGAAATATGCAAAAGTTCTTTATAGCTATTTATACAATGGCAGGGGCATTTTTGGCGTGGAATTTATAAAAGTGAGGCTTGAAGAAAGTCAAAAAGGTTAAGACTCAAACAGACTTTTCAAGTACGATTTTGGCACTCTAGTTGCCTGATTATCAATTTGTAGCATTGTGCTGAACAGACGCATCATGGCCATCCTCAATAGGGGATGTCAAGTAAAGGAAATTCAAGGAAAAATGTGGTCCGGCCCCTTGATTTTGGGTATTTTGGGGAGAGAGAACTAAGACAAACATCACAGTCAACTCGCACCATTCGCCCATTGAATTTTCAATAATTCAGTGATTTTGAGCGAGTTGTGTTACACAACCCTACTAAATGAGCATGTTTGGTGTTAATCAGTGAACGCACTATCAAATTGGCTCAATACCATAATGCTAATTGCCTAGACAAGCATGTAAAATGGAAAAAATTTCAAAACCCAATGCATGCACAGTGCGGTTTGGCTGGGCATGTTGTCTTTGATTTTACTCCATGGAATAACGTTAGTTGTCCATGAACGCGTTTACTTGACTAGCCCTATACCATGAGTCATCCATCACAGGGCTTTTTTCTTACCCACGCCATACATGTTTTCCGTTTTAGATTGAGTTGATTACATAGGAATACATTGACGGTAAAGAGAATTAAATTAAGCCATAGGGCATAATTCTACAAACCCTCCTCAAATATACTTTACTTTACAATATAAATCTTGTATATTTCCCCCATCTCTAGTCATGAGTCAGTCGACGTAGCCTATCTTGACTTGGCACAGGCTTTTGACAAGGTAGACATGGCCTCTTCGTTAACAGGCTTCATGAGATTGGGATCCAAGGCAAGGTTCTCGATTGGTTAAGAAGTTTTATTCGTGTTAGGAAGCAATTAGTTAAGGTCCAGGTACACCTTTTTAGGTCCTCTCCTTTCATCACTTTCATAGCTCTGCTTCTCAAGCTCAGTTGTAAAGCCAGGAACTCTTCTTATGCTGATGATACAAAATTAGTGTATGGTAGGAATGGTCAAGATTCCGGTGGTCTGATAGATTACTAAGAGTAATATGGGATTGAATGGGATGACATGCCGTTCAATGACATTTGGGTCAACGCCAATCAACACTCCGCTCGTAGATAATGGAGGTAAAAATATTGACCTGGTTTCGTCCATGAGGGATTTAGGTGTAGTCCTCCAAAATGATGGAAAGTTCGATGAGCATATCCAGTTCAAAGTTGGCAAAGCTTTTCAAACATGTGGTTGGATATATCGCACGTTTAGGTCAGAGATAGTATCACGATGTAGAAGTCGCTTGTCCAGCTCCATCTTGAATATACCTCGCCCATTTGGGCTCCAAACTGTTCAGCATGTTTGCAAAAGCTCGAGCAGGTCCAAAGATGTTTCACTTGGAAGCTCTGGTATTGGGAGAGATTAAAGAAGTTGGGACATTACAGTGGTCAGAGAAAGTATGAAAGGTATCGTTTTTAAAAGCATCCATGGACTTTGTCCCAACCCAGGATTTAGGGTCAATTGTAGTGACCGTAGAGGCTTAACGTGCATTTTGAGAGCACCTTCAAGCCTTCGAGAATCCACGCTAGTTAGAATTCTCTTCTTTCTCAGACTCCTTCATTGTTCAATTTGCTACACTCAAATATTCGTAGTGAGTATATATTGTAGGTGCTGATGCAGTAGCAGGATTTAGCTCAGACTTGGACGAGTATTTTCACCAAAATTCCTGATCAACCCTATAGTATTCTTGGATTATCTCTCCATATGTCTATACCAAAGGTTCGATGCTTACTCTGCCATTACAGCCTTTTTCCCCGTTCAGCTGACTAGCAAATAAACACTTGTCATTCTGCTCTCTCACCTACTGGATCGTTCCCATTCTTTCCCCGCATTTCCGCTTCGTCCACTTCCATCCTTACAAACCCTATATTCAAGGGCTAACCAGATCCGCCAACTCCAAATCATTGGTCGATTAAATCATATTTAAAAATAAATCGAAGCACATATTTAGATTGCCTAGTTTCAGTTAGAAAAAGGGACTCTGTTATAGGTTATACTGTGGATTAAACAAAACCAATGCTATTAAAAAAACTTGATCATTGTCTAACACCTAATCATGTGCCTCACTTCCTTCTAATTTTGATCTTTAAAATATGCGTGGATACAAGGTGGCGTAAAGTCCACCAAGGGTCTCTATCCAACCTTAAAAAAACTAGCCAATTTTTTTATTGGTTCACTGTTGGCAATAGCCCATCGCATCGGGAACGGAAGGCGGGTCAGGAAGATTAAAAGACCATTCAAAATCCTTCAAATGCATCTGGGTTCTTTTTTGAACGCGTAAAATTTGGCAGAACAAACATAACAAAAAATACTATTTCAGCCCTCAGTCCGAATGGACATCCTCTTGGACTTTGGCCACCATCGGATTGCCGTCCTCCTCTTCATCTTCGCTCTCTTCCAAGGCCGCTGTCGGGCTTGCCTCGCTTCTGAGGCCATTTTCGTCCGATAAAAACGTGTCAATGCTGTTTTTAGTTTCAATGGGAATGAAGTCATCAACGTCGGGCACTGATGACCGCCTAACTAGCCCAGGGGTTGAGACTAGGGTCTCCGAAGATCTTACATGTGACTCGACGGTCGGGCTCTGACCCCGACCCTCATCCCTGGGTGGCTCCACTTTTCCGGGTTCGATATTTACCTTTGGATCGCCATCCGGTACGACCACTACAGGCGGTAAATTGACCGATGCGTGCAGCTCCTGGGCCCGGTTGCTACACCCGGGAGCGCAAGTTTCCAGTTCAAATTTCATGGCCCGTATCTCGTCTTGGTTAGTGGCCAATTGTTGTTCCAAATACCGCCGCTGCAAGGTCAGATAGGGCAGACTGAAGAATTTGTGCAGATATCGAAGTCCTAGTCCATTCAACAAGGAGCATTCGGTCAGACACAGGGTTCGACCCGCGGAGCTTTCGGCCTCCATCCAGATGCGGATTTCGTCCGTGGCAATGCAGCGTTGGTCGACTAGGTCAGTGAAATTAGCCATGATGAGGATGGGGATACCCTGGGGCACTTTGGGCACCTCGCGTTTCACGTAATCAAACGTCCAGGGTTTGCCCACATTCAACATAAACACGGCCCCATGAGTGCCTTTATAAACGTCCAAAAACTCAGCATCCAAACTAGCATCGCAAACGGCGGCCGTGGCAGCCGTGGCGTCGGCGGCGGCACCGCCCGTGCGATCGAATTTCAAGGCATCGACCTGAACCTTGCGTTTCTTGCCCCGATCGACCACATCCCACACATCGACCTTGACGATATCGTCCGAGGCCTTGTGATTCCAATGGATGGAGGCCACTTGGATCTCGTGGGTGGGTTGGTGGGCGGATTGGAAGCCCTGGCCTTGGAGGCGCTGCCAGAGCACGGTCTTGCCCGTGCCGTGATCGCCGCGAATCACGATCTGCAGATTACAATCCACGCCTCGAGCGAACTTTTGCTGCAGTTGGCTGTTGAGCGGGCTGGTGGCGTGGGCCAGTGGGGAGCCGCCCCCTTTGACGGCGGGGGGCGTCCAGGCCCCGCCGCCATTGGCCTCGCCGTGACCGGGCTCGGGCGAGCGGGTAGTGAGCTTCTTCCAGGCCGTGATCATGACTCCTTTCCTAGGCCTGGCTCATACGTGTTACCAGATGGCACATCTGGGATGGATCTCAGGACGGAGTTGGGAGGGATCGAGAAGAGATGATGAATGAATGCATGCATGCATGCATGGAGAGGTTGCTGACGGTCACGCACCCTCCTCACTCACCGCCCCACCAATCACTAAAATCTGGCCAGGATCTCAGAGTCAACCATAGTGAACATAAATCTCAGGTCTTTTTTACCAAGTCTGCATCTGACAGTAGGGGTCACGTGAAGCCATCCTGAGGTCGATAGGTAGTCAGTCAGTCCAACACCATCAAGACATGACCAGTAATTAGACAGGTGCGGTATGTGCTAACTATAGATGTTCTTTATAAAGTCATCTAACGTTATATAACGAGGACTACTACGACAAGCCAATCCCATTACCACCCCAGACCGACTGTTGGTTAACATTACATAGGTTGAGCGTGGTAGCGTCCCAAGAGAAGAGCCATCCGTTTCCACGTGCCCCTGAAGCGGGCAAGAAATTGGGTGGAGACTAGTGGCCACCTTGGAGAACGCTAACAGGTCGGTAAGGTCACGGTGCAATGGCTAAACAATGACGACTTTCTGAAGTTCAGCGACCAGGAGGAGCCCTTGGTTGCGGATGGAAACGTTCACGGAACCTACATTCCTAGCGGTTTATGTAGTTCCACTTTTAACATCAATTATTTCTTCTTTGCTCTCATGGGTTTGAATGATTAAATAACAAAACATTGGCAGCCCTAAATGTAATCCTTGTGCAAGGACAACGTCATTCCTGGACAAAGACGGTAGGGTGGGGCAACGTAACTTTTGTCCAGATGAACCGAATACATTTTCCTTCACACAAGTTGGACTTTAGTTAGCTCAGAAAGCGTTCGCCAATTTTAACATCAATCGAACGCCTGCGTTCAAAGCAATGAGGTCCTGAAACTCAAATCGACGTGGGCAGAAAATGACTTGCTTAGCACCACGTTGGTAAGATCTTACCAACGTGGTGCTAGCTCATTCAATTTGTGCTCTCCGTAGTCCGAGTTTTAAATGCCCAAAACTTTTGACACAGACGTTCGATTGAGATCAAACTGACCATTGCTTTCTGAGGCTATAATTGAGTCAACTAGTGTACAGAGAAATACATTTGATTGACTGGAATTGGAATTATTCATTGTCCCCCACCCCCGTCGCTGGCCAGTGGTGAAGTCGTCCTTGCCTTGTGCTACTATCAGTTCGCTCCAGGACAAAGTAGCTTTTGTGGCACAGAAAACACAATTTTTATTTTGTTTTGTTTTGTATCTAGCTCTTTTTTAGTTTTGGTTTGTTCCTTTACCTTCTAATGGGGCACACCTAGGCGCGTTCCTGGACTTTTTTTTTCAAGCAAGTCCTTATTTTGTGATTTTTAAAGTTCTATTCGTGCGATCAAAACTTTTTCAATTTTTTAATATTTTTTTGGGAAAATAGATTAATTTTTTCCTTCCAATTTCCCGACTTCATTTTTTCCTTGTTAAATAGGGACCCTTTCATGGATACGTTTAAGAATAAAAAGACTGAGATAACGTTCGTATTGTCATTGGACGTTGTATAACTCCATCCAGGGACAGGAGTCGGTCCCAATATATAAGTTGGCTTTTTTTAAATATATTTTCAATAACTATTCCTTAATCGGGACGACCAAGTCGGTTTGTCCATGCCCTTGAGATTAAAAATCATAGCCTTAAACTTTCCACCATTCAGCTTATTGTTTTGGCCAAGTATCCGATCTTAAACCTGACGCAAGGTATTTTGTTGGTCACTAGTTAGAACGGAATTTCTACCAAAAATTATCTTGCCATCATTGCCATATGGACATGAAAAGCCCATATTTCGTAGCATTTACACCATTGAAGAAATGTAACGGAATGAACGTTGCCTATTAAAAACAGAAACAAACAAATGCAAATTCGTTCTTACTAATTGGAATTATTGTCCAACTATTTGAAGTAATTGGGGGGGTCAATGTTCAAAAACATTTTTTGCGAACTTCCTAACCGCTACTGGGAATAAAATGCCCAGCACTTCAAGACGAAACACGTATCAATTTTATTCAAATTCACATTTACATATTTTCTGATCGACCAACGAATTAGAGTTGGCGGATCTGGCCAGCCCTTAAACTTAGGGTTGATTAGAAATTTTGGTCAAGAACTTGTCCAAGTCTGACTTGAAAGATGCTACCGGATCAACATCAACAACACCTACATATTCCCTACGAATATATGTGGGGATCAAATTGTACATAGCTGGAGCCTGAGAAAGCAGAGATGTGGACTTCATTGTTCTAGGTAACTAATCTGGATTGACGATATTCGTACAGATGATTCGTACAGTAAAAATTGCCAATCTCATCTCTCGGCCATAGAACTAGCCCTGTTATCTTCATTAGGATTGATCTTCAACGAACAGTTAGATTTGATGGTTTCAACACCTACGTAGTATGCCAAATCATTTTTGTTTGTGTTTCGCCATGATTAAAAGTGATCAAGTGTCTACAGTATGAATATCTGTATTACTCTCAGTGGTGGTGGCTTACAAAAATACATCGTCCAGCGGGCCTGTTGGCCTTTTGGTGTCAGATCGAGGGGCCTTTTCCAAGACCATGGTCTTAAATCGCTCATTCTCCAAGGTGGTCATGAGTCGGTTCAAAGCATAGATTTCTTGCCGTTGACGTGTTGTCACTAGCCGGGTGTTTTGAGTCTTGATGTCTAACGAGAATATGGGGGATCTATTGTCCGGGCCAAATGTCCTTTTGGGTTTGAGATCGGGGTGTTCCTTCCCACTGATCAGGTCAGTCTTTTTGGTTGACGGTTGAGCCCGCTTCCCATTAGTCTTGGTTCTTGGTTTTTTCTTGTGAGTGGAATTGGCGCTAGTTCGACCCGATGAGGTTGCTGAAGCATTGGAGGACTTCCTATGATCACGCTGATTGGCCCCGAGTCCATGGCTGAGATTGGGTTGAGACGAGCTCAGTGCTCTGGAAATTTTGGTCACGCTGTCTCGTTTCCGTTTCTCGCCACCTGGCTGATTTTCAGATTTGGGGGCCTTTTTGGCCTTGGATGGTTTGGGCGTCAGCTTCGACTGAGCCGAATTCAATGCCGGTTTACCTGACGAAGTTGCTGTTTGTGTGGTGGGTTTAGTGATTGATTCCAGAGGCTTTTTAGGCCCACTCATCCTTCCCATCCCGTTCTAGAAATGAAACGGAAAATGTTTTATTGGTTGAGTTTATCATGTGATTTGACTCTCTGGTTGGTTTATTCCTGCACAGTCGAACTTCGATATAGCGATATTTTTGTTGCTTACTAAATACTGTATTTACTCGTACTTAATAGCAAGTTTCGACGATGTAACGATATGTTTTTCGGTGGCGGAAAATATCGTTAAATCGAAGTTCGACTGTTTTAGCTTGGTATATGTAAATTTCAGTTGGTAGAGGGCAAAAAATTGTAACTTTTTTTTGGTTATAATACAATGCACAAAGTCGGAACAAAAGACATTCTGGAACGCCAAGTGTGCGTCAGGTTGCATTTTACTATCACGAATCGACTGGGATTATCTTCATAAATAGGCGAAGGGAAGACTGAATGAGAACAGTAGGCAGGTAGGTAGGTGGTATCTTCTACCCAAAACCAATTTGCTTAAATGTGGATCGAGTAATTGGTGCACTTTGAACCAAACTCGCTCGAAAATGTACAGATAGACACTTGTTCCATTCGAGTTGGTCCCATTTCTAAATATATGCCATTCACCCACCGTTTTCAATTACAATTTGCCAAGCCAGTTAATCACAGAAGTACGCCTTTCAAATTTAATGCAATTTTTGCCATTTCGATGATTAGAAAAAATGAATTGATATAAAGAATTCATCTAAAGATATAGAAACTGTACGCACATACATTTGGCGAGAAGAATCTGTGTTTTCTTCTTTGGGTGGCTCAAAAGTGGGGGGGAAATCCGAAATGCTTTCACTGAAACATTGTAAGAGGTGGCCAAGATCTCATTAAAACGCCTTTCGTTCGTTTGGTATGGGAAAAAGAAGGGGGGGGGAGGGGGCGACTTTTCTCGCTCCTTTCAAAAAAGATCACATTCCTGAGATTCTTTTACGCTTTGTAGTTGGGTGTAACATGGACACTATTTCGAGTCTAAATATCTGGTGTCTCTGATCAAACAACTTCAAGAAAAGCCAAGAAAAACATTAGCCTCATGCCACCCTCGGGATAAGAGCTTTTTCAGTTTTTTTACTTGTTAACTCGAAGTACCATTTCCCCAGAAATTTCTCGTCAGTGTCTTTTACAGTCTTGGTCCCTCTTCGCTTTCCAATCTCATCTCCTCTTCTCCGTGAATGAATTTTGAGTACAATTGGTGTTCCGCACCAATTTTAAAGAAATCCATAACATGGTCCGTCGTCGGTTTTTTCAGGGATAGGATTTTATGCCCCTTCGTACAACAACCCCCTAGCAATAGTAACCTCTCCAATATGGCCTGTCTGCGAACGAGAGAGAAAGAATGCGAACAAAAAGTATCCCCGCATAGATAGAGCGGATAAGAAAACTTTAGATGCCAGAATTTGAAGCACTTTTCTCCTCGTCCTCGCCACTACTCGTACACGTTCATACACGTACTGTTGCGCTCGGTCTACTCTACGGCAACATGGATCCAACCTTATGTCCCTTGGGATGTTTTATCCTATGTGTGGTTTCAAATCGAATTCGGAACTTTGAGATGGGATAACCTGTCGACAATTTCTCAGAACCTCGGGAGCATATATATCTTACAGCCATATTTCATTTCGTCGCTCGTGGGCGAGAGGATTGAAGTTGAACGTTTTTATGGGTGTTCCACTCTAGATCGTTGGCGTTTCTATCCCCTGGATCGTTGGCAGCACTATCCCTGGGGATTAAAGTTCCTTCCTTTCACATTGTTTGTACCGGGTTCCACAGAGACGGGTCGCAGTCTCTCCCTTCTTGATTGCGACAAGTGCTGACACTTGGAAAAGTGAACTTGGAGTGTGTCCATCCAGGTTCGTTTTCTTTGGACATGCCTCTAACTTTGCCTTGGCACCCTCTCTGCTTGGCATCAAAGGTTTTATTCACGCATTCTTGGGCTTCTTCTACACGATCCCATTGCCATGTGGAAATTGAAAGCTTAGTTAAGGGGGCATGACCCGCATTCATTCATATTTGATGATTAGAATCAAAACTGATCCATTTCCATCCACGTGAGATAGTTTGTTTTTACCTGGATGGAGAGAACAATAAAGCCACCAAGGCTCGACAACAAGTAACGAGATCAACTCAAGTTGGAGCCAAGTTGTCGAACTTTTCCCGACTTTTTGGGGAACCCCAGTCAAGTGGATGAGAAAGGAATGTCAACATAGGGTGGTGGTGGTGGTGGTAACCAATGAAGCCTATAGTGGGTTCCACTTGAGCCAGGAAAAAAAAAACTTGAATCCCCCTCGTCTTTTTTGCCCGTGTTCCAGAAGAGACGTGGTCCAGCTCAAGAAATTCATCTGCTCGTCAGAAAAAGAGACATCCATCATACTCGGACCAAATCCGGTTGACGGCCTCCACTTTGAACCCACTATCATTCACAATGTTCCCGTCCACGTTGGTTGTTGGTTTACTCATGTGAAAACTTGTCAACTCCACTCTCTCTCGCTCTCTTTCTCTTTCTCCCTATTCAGATCCCTTCGAATGTAGCTTTACTTTAAGTTTGGCCACCACAACATGATTTTGATCTTACTGGGCTTTTGAGAACTCTTTGGAGATTTAAAGCCCCTCTTTGGTGAATAATCTCTCGGGAGTCTGATAGCGAGGAGCAACTCACAATCATGGACAAGTACGAAGTGCGAAGGTACACTCCGCGGTCGGTCTCCTTGGTGGGATAAGCAGAACGTGGAGATTTCCGCCGAAGGTCTTGCTTATTTGGGACGAACGAAGGGAACTTACCCATAAGAACGACGTGTGAGTTCTTGAGTTCTTCTGATGAACACTTTCGGTCCGAATGGATGACAAAGTTAGTTTGAATTAAACTTACCATGCAAACGGGTCTGGGTGTAAATTTTCAAACTTAGATCCCAAATGTAATTTGTCGAGGCTCGTGTCGTTCCACTAGACGAAGCTGAAGGAAAGTTGTCCCAAAGTTTTATTGATCAAACAAACGCGACTCGTTCTTGCACGTCGTCAAGTACGCGTGCAGAACTATGGATGTACCTCGTACATTCATTGGTACAATTAAACGGACGGGGTGTCGAAGGAAATTAAGATATGCAGAAATGGCATCATGTGGAGGGAGCACTTACTCGATCTCAACCAGTCGGAAAATCATGGTCTTTTAGCCCTGGAGAAACCTGCAAATGGTCCATTCAAAAGACTGACAACTGGCATTGTCGATCACACTGAATTGGTGAGCGGGAGTTATGGAAAGTCATCTTGCCTTGAACAAAGAGCACCACTCACTGTCAATTTGAATTTCTTGGCAAACAAGACTTGATTATGAATTCGCAAATATGGAACATCTTGTTGAGAGATAAATTGAAAGAGTCCTTATTCCCACGAGCTCGTTTTATATTCCATATTCCTTCGAGGTGCAGGCCATGAATTTCAATGAATTCCACTACCATTTGCAGAGGGCGCCTTCAGATTTCCGTACCAACTACTAGCAAGCTAGCCTAACGCTTGGATAGTGTTCAAATGGTTCACAATGAATCCAAATGAAACTACGTCTTACCGGCACGGTTTACTGCAGTTATGTTTCTGAGCCGTTAATTGGCTACATGTTGGTTTGCGTGTAATACTGTGAATAGAGAGAGCATCCACAAAAGTGCAAATGTTGCTGAGCAATTAATTGTGGTGCCAAGGTCGAAAGGTTTAGTCTAGTCCGGAAAAAGATTCCGGCCATAACATGCTTCATTTACGCATTTCGATAGACAAAGTCATCGTGCGATATCAGATTTGTTCTCCGTCCGTAGATGTGGATTTAACGTCGACAAGTTTCCTTGAGAAAGGTCGAGGGGAAGAATCGGACTGAGGACAGCTCTCATTTCAGGAAGCTGAGTCAACTACTGCACTGCATACCCTCTCCATATTTGGGATCAAAATACTAACTCGTGGCAACTAACGATGCCTAAACTCGTTTTTTAACAGGGTGGCCGGAAATAACGTCCGAAAAAATGTAATTATATTCATATCCACACAACAAATTCGGAGCGTATCACTCGATGTGGTCTTTATTTGGGACCACCAGAGCCTTGAAACTACGATGTACTTGATCAGAGTTGACACAGGAGGACAGCAGAGCCAACTTATGCTGACACCCCTGTCTCTTTGATATTAGACAATTAGTACCATTCGTTTGTAGAAAACCTTGAAAAAAAGATGGTCCAAGTCTTAATACTAATCCGGGAAATGTTTATTTCAATGTTCGATCTAGTCTTTTTTCAAAGGCAAAGTTGAACTCGCCGTTTTCTATGGCCACGCAGTATATTTGTTTGTCACTTTTATCAGCATTTACAACCGTTGTACTCAATCAGTTTAGATGAAATGGCCCATTATCCACACTTCAATTGGTTTTGTTCCAAATTTGAAGCTAGTTTTTGAAGGAATTTACTCATTGAGAGATCGATGGAAAAGTCTGTCTTTGATTGGTTGAGTCTTGAATCAATTCAAAACAATTCTAATTGAGTGAGGACAAACCAGTTGAAGACGAGCATTACCATTTTTCTGTTTCATTTAACTCAATGACTTTGCCGTATGGGGCTACTTTTTTATAGGCGAGTGTTAGGCTCTGAAGCCCAATCAAACCAGCCGGCGGTCTACTGCCATGATCAACTTTTTGTGAATATATATTTATCATCTAAAGCTTTCCCTTGGGCTGTTGAGGAAGGAAAATCGAACCTAAGGATTTTTTCATGACAGGAAACTATCCCAAACCCACTAAAGCGTCACACCTCCTCCCTGTGCTCTATTTTGCAGAGGATCTAGATACGTGGATCAAAAAAGGTGATGTTCTTCTGTACAGGCTAACAGACAAAAGCAATATTTAGTAGTCCCATTTCGAATGGGTTTCAAACAAGTAGTCCCCAAGCTGGGGACTGTTATGAAGCAAATTCTTATTCCAGTGGTTACTATCAATTTCTGGAGGGATCTCATGCTTATGGTATTGGCAGGGAAGTGTGAGACAACTCATTTGTCTCCAATGAATGGCATAAAATACACCTTTCAAAAGCGACTGCATATTCTAAATCAATTACTGACGTCAAAAAGACGGCTATTATTTTAAGTTACGTCTCCCGTTTAAACTATTATTGTCTAGCTTCATCCTGACAAAAAGTCCCGGCTAAAAGGGCGCCCTCTATGAATAACCTTTTCATCACTATTTCTGCCTCAAAATAGGGTGTGCCCGCCCTTCGCCCTTCCCCAATACCATCATCCCATCGCACCGGATTCTGGGATCCCCAAGGCCGTTGAAAGCCTACCGGAAACCCTCTCCGCAACTCGCCGCTAACCTCCGTTCCGTGTGGAACCTCGAGGAAAAGGTCATCTGATGAAAGGATGTAGGGAACAATTCCAGAGGAACTTCGAGTCGTCCCACCCCAAGCCCCAACGATAAGGATATGAGCGCTTGGATGGAAAGGGGGCGGGGAGAAGGACGGAAGATCATGAGCCTGTCCCGTTACTCCGTAAATACAGTATACGTGCATTAGTTGACATGGTTACTTCGGGTAGTGAAAACCTGTTTTAGAATTATTACGTAACCCTACGACAACCCTAGAGATTCGATTCCAAGTAAGTAGGAAAATCTATGAAAGCGTTGAAATATCTCCTATCCCTTGAGATCGCACTACGTATACTTCTAGTAGCGCAATTATTTTGATAGGCGCAAGCTTCCCCAAAATTGAACATTTTCTCGTGTCCGGTCACACGATTGAACAACTCTTGCAAAAACACAAATATGGACGTACGTAGGTAAAAGTTTCACAGATGTGAAGTATTCAACTGGTGCTGCTTTTTTCATTGTTTCTGTCTTCTGATTCACGAGTTCCTCACTTTTATACGTTCCTCCCATTTGCCAAGGACAACTTCGCCATGGGACGGTGATGATAGGGAAGAAAATGAGCAATTGAATTAGAAACCTATCGATTTCGATCCCACGTTCGCAAACCGAATTGGGTCTTCTAATTCGCAATTCAATCACACCTGTATGCAAAAGTTACGAGCTCTCAAAGCCATCTTTGAGCAATAAAGCGCAAAATAATTGAGTTAGAACAAAAATGCAACTGTTTGGTTGGAATAATACCGGTACAGTCTCCATCTAGAGATAAACCTTTCCTTGTGATTGCCAGTGCTTTTTTTTTTCTTCCACCTTGTCTCCTAATACTTTATTGGGATTTTTCTCATATTTTGGGGCTCAAAAAATATTCTTGTACATTATTTTTTTTTGACCATTTTTCTTTCTTTCCTGTGATGATACGTAACAAAGAGAAAGATAACTTCTGAAACAAGGACTTTATTCAGTTGTTGATCAAATCGGACACAAATCTAATCATTAAGTGAGCAAAAGTGCTCTAAGCAATAGCACTAGACTCTCGAAAAGAATCAGTTGTATACTGTACCGTAACATCGGAATCACTTCAAAAGTGTCCTAATGTCAAGCATTGCAATAAAGAAGATTAAATTTCTTGTCAATAGAATACAGTAACTCAATAGATCACCCAGTATATAAAATTGTTGTCCAAGAATTTGGCAACAGAAAAAGGCAATAAACAGGACTAACAATGACCTTTTGGCCATGGCAGTAACTTTTTTGCAATTCATCGCCTTTTTTTGGTTCATTTCAAACATTTTTCTCGACTTTTTCACACTTGCAATTGTTTTTGCATTCTTTATACTCTTTCGCACATTTTCCAGCTTTTTCTCATTTTTTCCCGACTAACAAATAAGTTCGGCCAAAATGGCAGCTGGTTTTTTATTCAAGGTCTGTTAATCAGGAGCCAGCATGGACATGACAAGAATCAGCTTCTTAGGGATAGGAGGTTCAATAACCGGTGCTTAAAGATATTATAATGTAATATTCCTTTTCACCTATGTGTTGCTTGAAATGGAAGGAAAAATAGCTCCTCCCTCCTCAAACGCATTGTTGCCTATGTTTAGGAAAGTTTATTTTTATGCAAATTTGCTGTCAATAAAGACCATATTTACCTGCAAGTTTTGGCCGGCACTAGTTTTTTCGGAGCCTAGAAATCAGCATAAGTTGCTATAGTTATCGTTAAAATTACTGATTTTAGTCGCCAGCACTCTTAATGAAAGATTGATCAAAGATGTGCCCTTTTAATATCTTCCTAACAGAAATTGACCCCTTGTTCTGGAGGCCCAAACATATGGCAAATTATGTCTACTAAGCTTCTGGGTCTATGGTCTATGGCTAGGCCAAAACACAAAATTCTTCGAAATCGACTAACATGAATGAGAAGTCAAAAAGTAACTCATTAGTGCAAAGTAAGAACAACTTGAAAAGTACCTGAAAAAACACGGTCTCAAATTCCCCACTGTATAATTCAAAATGTGGCCAATTGAAAAAATCCAATGTTTCCAATTGGTCTGCGAAGGAATACCATTTTAACAACACAAACGAGCGAATCTAAGAGGTATCATGAACAAGGCAACGATATTATCCTCAAGTGCCATCGGTTCCAACCCTAGTCCCAAAAGATAACATATATAGCCCTGAAAAACAAATATGTTCCTTGTTTTTAGTAATGAAGCACATTGATCTAGTTCTGCCCGCTTCTTTTGGCCCATATGTAAAGGACCATTTTTGTCTTAACCTAGAAATTGAAGTCCGTCAGTTGGACTAAAAAAGAAGAAAACCAAGGTTGACTCTAGGCGTAAATTCCGGTAAATGAATTAAGAAACTAAAAGCTGATCAGTTTTGATCACATAGCTCATCAATTTTAACCATTCCATTGGTAATTCAAGAGGGAACGGAACTTTACGACCATAGTCCCTTGGATTTGAATGTGTGGTCAAGGGTTGAACCATTCCCGAAAAAAACTTTTCCAAAAAGGCGATACTTTACCGTTAACATTACTTTTTAGAAAATTGGTTAAGAAGTCTCATTTGTGGTAGGAAGCAATTAATTAAGGTCGAGGGATTCCTTGGTAACATCCATGATGTCGTGTGAGGTCGGATGTTCCTCAGGGCTCCATTTTGGGTCTTCTACTTTTCATTATCTTCATTGCTCCACTTCAGAAGCTTAGTAGTAGTAATGTCAATATCTCCTCCTATGCTGATGATACAAAATTAGTTTGCGGTAGGAATGGTCAGAATTCCGGTTCTTTGGTAGAGGTCCTAGACCAAATCTACTCTTGGGTTGTTGCAAGTAGTATGGAAGTTAATGGAATGAAATTTAGCTCATTGACCTTTGGGTCGACGCCATCAGACACTCCACTATTAGATGATGAAGGCAAGGGCATTCAGCAAGTCTCATCCATGAAGGATTTAGGTGTAGTCCTCCAAGATGATGGAAAGTTCTATGAGCATATCCAGTTGAAAGTTGGTAAAGTTTTTCAAACATGTCGTTGAATATCACACGTTTAAGACCAGAGATAGTGTCACGATGCTAACTCTGTACAAGTCGATTGTCCAGCCGCATCTTGAATATGCCTCGCCCATTTGGACCCCAAGTAGCACAGTAGGATTGCAAAAGCTGGAGCAGGTACGAAGATGTTTTACCACGAACATAGAGGGTATGAGAGAGCTCTCGTATTGGGAGAGGTTAGAAAGGTTG
>NC_081445.1:7054605-7076643 GCF_007210705.1 Tigriopus californicus | reverse complement strand
AAAAAAAAGTGGATAATGGTATTAGTATGAAGAAGTAGCACACTAAGTATGACCGCAATCATTGCAATGGTTGCCGAATTATACTCAATTATGTTATTCATGATGTGAGAAATTTTGGCAACGTGATAATTCATTTACATCAATAGCCAATTGCATATCCTTTTTTTGTTAATGACAGCAGTCAATCATTTACTATAATTAAAAATCAAGTTCTGACATGTGTCTCTTGGCATTTCCCCCCCCCCCCTCTTCCATCGCAAAAACTTTCAATTCATTGATAGTCTGAGGATGCCTTCTCTGACCCGTTGCTTCAGCTCGTACCACATGTTTTTGATGGGGTTTAGGTCCGGGCTCTGCGCTGGCCACTCCAGAACCTTGATCTTGTTGTTGGAGAGACACTTGGTAACGATCTTGGACTTATGTTTTGGGTCATTGTCCTGAACAAATGTCCATCTTCGTACAAGGCCGAGATCCTTTGCTGATTGTTTCAGGTTGTCCTGCAGTACCTTGAGGTAGTCCGCTTTGTACACGGTGCCCTCAATGCGGACGAGCTTCCCAGTACCCCCAAAGCATGATGGATCTACCACCATGTTTAATGGTTGGAACTGTGTTCTTTGGATCAAATGCCTTTTAATTTCTTCCGTCAGATGGTCCCACCAAAGGTCAAATGCTCTCTCACGTGTCTCTTTGTGAGTAGAGGTGTTCTATGGGGTCAACATCCATGAAAACCAATAACATGAAGAGTTGCCTTCAGCATTGATCTTGAAATCTTGTTGCCCTCATCCTCCAGACTCTTGAAGGTAGTCTTTGATGTCACTTTTGGATCTTTCCGAACCATTCTGACCATTTTCCTTCCAGCTGTGGGTGAAAGGATTTTTTTTTCGACATCTCCCATGAAGATTTTTAACTGTATGATGTTGCTGGTATTTTTTTATGATGGCTCTCACTGAGGAAATTAGGATGCCAAACCTCTTGGAAATGAGTTGATAGTCACTACCAAACATATGGGCGTCGACCACTTTGGCTCGGAGATCCCAAGGGTACTCCTTGGCCTTGACCATAATGCAAACGAGACGAATTTCTAATTGAATGGAAATCAATGCGATGGTTGCCTTTTTATACCAGTTGGGGATAAATCCGGCTTGAACTTGCAAAGCACAATTTGACAGGATACTTTGTGCGATCTACATGTTTCAACAGGAAAGTTCGAGCATAAGTAAGCCAGTGTAAATCAAAAATGAACTAGATGTGTCAAACGTTGGCAATAATTTTCAATACCCTTTATTTTTACAAAATAAGTTCTAACTCAAAAAACGAAATAATCAAATCCGTTTAATTCTCGAGTGATGTTTTCTCATACTGATGTTGTTATCCTCAAAAAACAATTGTGCTATTTGAAACGTTAGTACACGAGTAATATAAAATTATGTCTAAAAATCAAGGGGGTGCCAATAATTTCCGCCCTAACTGTACGTCACAAATACTGTGTTGAATACTGTTGAGGTTAAATGAGAATATATGGCCGAACCTCTGGCCAATGGTAAAACTGAGTTAATAATTGATGTTAGTTGTGATGATGGAGGGCGAATATCCTATCATTGAGATACCCATCACCAAAAACCAAGGCAGGTTTTTCATTCTTTATGCTTGAAATGTCTCTAAAATTTGAGTCCTGCCATTCTGAACCCATATTGTGCTAGGGTATTCGAGGTTATTGGGCATCATTTTAAGAGAATGTTTAGGAAATTCCGATCAACTTAAAGCGGGCAAAACAAAACCGCTTGAAAATTGCTATTCCGGTAATGTCTGCGAAGGATTCGCAAAGCCAGGACAAAAACATTTATTAGTAATAACGTAGATGCTGAAAATTCTCTCTCTTCGAGAATAAGGTTCTTATAATCCTATTCAGGTCAGATCTAGGAAACTGATCTCATCCCTCCAAGATCAACGCTCAAGTCAATAAATTATATTGACATGTTGACACAAACCCAATGAATGTGCCTTTTAATATTTCTTGAGGTAGCATGTGAACACAAAAGGATGGCTGAATGGATAGAAATCCAATAGTGGGTTCTCAACAAAGATATTAAAGAAGGCGGTTCGCCTTCTTTAATATCCTTGTAGACTTTTTGCAGTAATGATACAAAACACGATCACATATTTTAAGTATGCACACTAAGCTTTCGGTTTACCAGGCCCTCTTTAATGAGATGTGGCTGTTTGTGGAACAAAAGTACTTATTTACTTTAAGGTCATAGGACTGTTGAGAAAAATGAAAGATCGACAAATTTGTCACAAACATTAATCCTTACATTACTTAATTACTTTAAATTGTTGAATAAAAGTTACAATGATGCGATTTAACTGTCATCTCTCCACTATGGCTTCAAATCATAATTTACAGCAATAAAAGGGCACTTCAAAAGAGGCAGAACACCTAATAGGGATTTTTAATTCAAAGTTCACTTCTGGGCGACTTTAACAGCATATGATTTACCAACTGTCCGTATTGCAACCTTTACAAGAGCACATCCTTGACAGTTCAATCCCCATGGCAAGAACACTGTTGTAGTGTCAATGTCATATAAAAAAAGAAGAGCATTCCTGACTCGAGCTTTTCGATTTCAATATGTAAAATGGCTGCAATCGAAACCCAAAGAGGTTATAAGTTATTACTAAAGCTAGAAAAAATATTTTTGCCATTTTTGCTCAAAATCAGTCACTTTTGAACTTTTGGAACTTTTGAGAACGAAATCCCTTCGTGGTTCTTGTGTGAGGGTATAAGTTCATATTGTATCTGATCTAATTTTCCGTTTGCCGCTAACCGTGTGACGAATTTGTGTGCCTTGAGATCAAAACTCCCTGTTTGTTGGCTATGAATTTCTGAACCTAAGCTTCAAAATGCCCGCTTTTTCCTTCGTGGTGAGTAGGTGGCGAGCATCAGTGTAGCACAGTGCATGTTGATGTGACTGAAGTCAAAGTGCTGGATTTGCTTAAATGAAGAGATATTGGGTCTCAAAATCTCCCTCTACTGGTTCAAGGGTGCAAACAAGGAGACTTTGCTTAGCACTGAAGTGTTGTCCTTTGATAGCATTTTACATGATTTTCTTTGCCTTCCCTTTCCCTTTTTTTAGCCGTACTTCGTTGATTGGGGCATATTTGTGGATCATTTTGTAACCACTAACTCAATTTTCTAGTCTTTTATTGCCTAGACAAGCAATAAAAGCCCAAATACGTGCAAAGAAACATGAGAGTCCTTTTAAAGGATCAGTTATTTGCATGCTTTCAATGAGGCTATTTCCCCCCAAAAATCAATTAAAAAGCAGATATTTGAACTCTTAAAACAAGTTATTTTTCCGAGCTTTAGTTATAACGAATAGAAATCCACTGTATCATGTACTGGTCCCTGTCGCTTCTTTTCGAACCTCATGTAGTTTCTACCAAATTAATCATATCAGAGTATATGGTTTGTTATTCCCTTTCTTTTCAAACATCTTATTTGACTGTAAAAGGCCCTTTGGTGGAAATTTACCATTAACAAAGATGAACATTGATTCGCTTACCCTTCTTCTGAGTAAATGAATGTCGAATCATACACTTTCTTGTTTCCTCTCTTGTTTACCTATGCCATTAAAATTGATTGTTTGCAATATGCAAGCCTAGTAAAATGTGCGTTGTTGATTTTCAACCTTGACTAACGGATCAAAAGACGTGCGTGATAGGATGATGCTGGTTTGACCCTAAATTTTACCCTAAAGTGGTCATTTACTTTCATTCAAAAGTTTGATGTTTTTAGTTACTAGCTGTCCGTAAAAGGTAAATATTTCGAGACGGGTTTATTAACAACCCTCATGTCATGTTTGATTCTAAACCTGGCTTCGAGTCAAAGTTCAATAGTAGAACCATTGGACTAAAATGCGGCGAGTGTCAAACTGTCTTGCAAAAACCTACTTTTCCCCCTTTGTCAGCAAAATGATCAATAATTAAGTTCTGAGAGCTATGAACTGCAAATAGCCAAAAGGGCCCCACAAACTAAGCAAATGGTTTCATCTTTCATGGAGATTCCGCGAGTTCTGGCCCGAGTCGCCAATTTCAATCACCCGAATGGTTTACTCAAGAGTTTTCTTTTGTATGGACCTGGAGTGTGAGAATTTGCTCACAGATCGAAACAATCTCGACGTACGTATACTGGAAAGGCTTGGAATGTGGATCAACCAATTTTCTTTTAAGGTCTGTCATTCTGGTCTATCCGGACGTCCTGTCAGTTGTAGCGTTGGTTTAGTAGATACGTAGGCGTTGTGTCCCCTCAAATCTCAAATCTTATGCATGTCAAGGAGATGGTTGTCCCAAGCGCACCTCCGCAAGGGGACTTACACACACAATATGTACAGTACATAAAGGCCAAAGACGACGACGAGAGTCAATTTCCGAAAAGCTCTCAGGTTCACAATGAGATATCCCAAGCACGAACGAGTCGAGATCGAGCTAAGTATTCAAATCTCTCTTCAGGGTAACCGCTTTGGACGGAGCTCAAAACTGTCACCGGAAAGCCGATGACAAGTCAGGAAGGATGTGAGAGTCCTCTCACCACTCGCTCCCTAGTCAGAGTGTCATGGAGTTGGTTCTGTGTACATTGTACATTTTTTACCTTCATCTCCACACCCACACCCACACCCCTCTGGTTTCGGTTTCGTCATTTATCCCAGTCTCTATCTCATAAAGCTCGACGACCAGGAGAGTGAGCACCTTCTTCTGTTCTTATCGTCTCATTCCCCTCGGGAGGCTTGATTTCACTCCCAACGATTATATGCAAACTTTGCCAGTTTGATCTCATCCCACCACGACTGGCTAGGATATTTGTAGTATATACATAGTATACATGAGATCCTAGTCAAGATATGAAATTGTGCCATCCCCCTTGACTCATCTTCATTTCATCGCGTTCCAGCACCTTTAAGTCCCCCATGAGTGAAGCAACTGAAGCAGCTGAAGGGACCAAAGGAACTCATCAACTAAGGTCCAATTAGCTAAAGATCAAAATTACCTTGATAGAAGAACTTGGCAGACTACAGGGTCCGTCAAATAAGAGCAAGCAAAAGCTTCGTTAAAGTAAAACTAGCAAGAAATATTAATTTGACATTGAAGTGTTGAGCTACGGTTTTGGCAAAATAGTCAATGTTTTGAAGAACAAGGTCTCAGCAGCACGGATCAATTCAGGATCAAGATCGTTCATAGCTCCCATAGAGATAATGCAGTATCCAAGGCTAAGGAATGGTAGCTAGAATACGGCTTTCAGGAAGATGATGAACCAGCTCTCATTGCCAGATCCGTTCAGGATTTTTTTTGCGGACTTGCATAAGAATTATTATTTTTTCAGTTTCGGGTCCAAAGAGAAACATCAAATATCCTCTCCTGGTCTGACTTGTCAACGAATTTTCCATTTAGCCAATTCTCGAGAGGAGGATAGGACACATAGCGCATCATTCCGTTTAAGCCCAAAAGAACATCCTTATGAGACGATCTTGGTTTAGAAATGATCTTTACCCAATTCCTGCTTATTATTGGTAGGTCGGAATGTTATAGGGACCCTGTACATTAGGGATATGTGTGGGCTAAACCAGCAGGTAATTGCGTCTCCTCCACAAACTGGTGCCTAGTCCTGTATAGTATATAAGAGGCTAAATGGGTGGATGAAAGAGAGGGGGGGGGATTCAAAATTGGCCGACCATCATTGTGGTCGTTATAACTTAATCGACTCGGGGGGGAAATTTGGGTACAGCTGGAAGTGGTTATACTCGGTAGAATCGTGGAAATTAATAGCTCCTTTTAGTTTTAGTGCGATGGGTGGCCCTCATCTCAGACGGATTAGATTGCCGAGTAGATAGTGGATCCATCCAAGATCTTTTCCGACTGGAACACCTAGATTGTATATAAGTTAGCAAATTGCATTATACCACCACCACACTCGAGTGGGAGACCAATTCTTGACTAGTGGTGCCAATGAGACTTTCTTGTTCCATGGGATGGGTGGGGAGGGAAGCGAGAGAGCGAGAAGGCGAACGAAATGAAACGGGGCACACGAACACCAAGAAGAATGGAAGTGAGTATCCAATGTCGTAGTTTGGTTGTGAAAACAGACTTCCCGATGGGGATCGTGTTTCAAGAGCATTGGGAGAGGAGCTAATGAATACAGATCGACCAGATATGTAACTACGTAGTTCCACTCAATTCCATTTTCTCAGCCCCCGTAATTATGGTGGATGGATAACCACGCCATGTAATGAAATCGAACCCGGAGGTTCTTCATGTCAAAAGGGAGAGGAAGAGGAAGCCGCCATGGCTTCACTGATGATCGCATGAACAATAATGGGCGTTTACGTTTCCAACTTGCTTCCCTTGCAGAGGCCAAGGAATCGGGATCGCGGTCGAGGGTCCCATCCCAAGTGTTGTTGTTTTGTCGGTGACCTCCTACCCTCTGGCCCTCGGACTGGATTCGCGAGTTCGAGTGTGTCTCTTTGGAACATAAGAGTACGTCGGCCTCTTGGACCACTTTGATGGGATGAATTGAGGAACACCCAAACAACTCCAGAACGAAATGAAGAGAGAAAATGAAAGAGCACCCAAGAGAAGAAGAAGAGGAAAAAGAGAAAGGGGATGGAAACGGAAAAGTGCGCAAAGAACTGGGCTCCATGTACATATTGAATTAACTCGAAAGGAATTTCCTTCCGGCGACAAAAGCGACACAAAAATGCGAGTTCAAAAGAGGACTCCACAATGATGGAGGAGCCAGACGGCGACAACAACAACAACAACAACGATGTGTTTGAGGGTTAAAAGGGTGGAACCCAAAATGGAACTCGTCTTAGCCTCACTCATGTAACTTCCCAGAGACTCACTCGTCAGAAGATAATACAGTTAACGATTGCCCCGAGAATCCTTTATTCTTCCCACTCAAAGACGCTTTGACTGAGATTCACCCACTTGAAAGGGGAAGCAACGAAAGCGCTGCGCCTAAGAAGAAGACTTTCTTTCCGCTCTTCTTTGTATTTACTTGTGGAATGCGTCCCCACAAATTGCTTTGGAACACATAGTTCGCTCCCAAAATACGGTATAAATGGGATACCTCAAAGTATGAAAGGTCGGTTTACGGTAAAAGTTGATTAAGTCAATTTTGGCTAATGGGGATCATCGATTGTGCTCGCTTTGCCTACAAATCGTTTTGATTGTGATAAACTGAAAGATGATCAAATACATAAAACAAGAAAAGTGAAATAAAACCCACAAGTCTGAACTTGAATAGTTCGACTTAACATAGATTATGTTAACAAGCTGATTTCATGCCTTCCAATCTCATTTTTTAGTTGTCCCTCTCCTTGTTCCACAATATTATTACTCGAAGGATCAGTAGAAACCAAAGGTCCAGCTAGCCGCCAACACCCAGCTTATCCCCACACGCCATCAGCACTTGCTTACCATGTCCATCAGTGAGGGCGTTTCGGAAGAAACAATCAAGGGATCATGCAGTGGCATGGGGAACAAGAAGACGACCCAAATTTTTCAACTGATGCAGCAGGAAAGCTTCTTCTGGCCTCTGTTGTCTATGAGGTGAAGGGAAAGGGAGGAGGGGTATTTTCCTCACGTACTTTGGGAGCCACATGCCGCCAAACGGCAAATGGCGGAGACAACGACGTCCCAAAACGTGGCACGTCTCCCAAACTGATTGATCCTGCTATTCAAGTCTTGTTTGCCATGGATTTGATGGCATCACTTCCCTGCGTCAATTGAGGATGTCCAAAGTAGCGGCGTCCAATTTGGGTAAAATTAACGAAGTTAAAAAAATCAAACGTAACAAGAGGAAAACGATGGAAAAATATCTTGAAAAAAATAATCGAGTTGGTCAGAGAGTTGTTCACGTTGTCACTCCAAGGAACTTACAGGTATCTACTTCTCTTTCAAAACTGTAAGATATTACTTCATATTTTATACATTTCAGCAACGTGTTAAAAACTTGGGAAGCAAATATTTTGGCAAGCTCACCCCTGTCGGAGATTGCCTCTAGACATCCTTGTAGAGGTTTGTTGCTTGATGGCGGGGTAATACACTGATCAAAAGTGATGAATTAATGACTTTTGAGGAACGAACAAAAACTTTTTAGTCAATGATACCCATCACTAGTCATCCCTTGTGACCTATATAAGAGATGATATTTACTTTTGGGGTGGTCTGACTTTATTAATGCCAATTTTAAAAGGATTTGCAAATCAACCATGGACCACCTGGGAATCTTGCATGCTACTAGTAATGTAACTTAGCTTATAGTGCACAACTTCGTAACGTTGTTGAAAAAGAGAGGGTTAAAAAGGCAGGAATAAAAGCATGTTTTTAAAAGAATAGAAGTTTAAAAAAAAAGATAGCGAATGATTCCCTTATATATAGGTTTGGCCCTTTGTTTGTTGCGCTATCATGAAAACCAAACTTTTTGATTCACAGCGCATGAATTGACAGTAGCACTTTCTCTTTAAACGAACCCTTCGCATGTGTGAAAAATCAGCGGTCATTTTGTTAAGCCAAGCAACGAGCATCTATCGAGAAAGGTTACGTAGAGTTTGCAGATGTCCAGCATCTTCCATATAATCTCCTCTGAAGTACCAGAAAAATTATTATCTCGACCTCCTACACATCAGGTTTAATGTGAACATTGTCTACTCAATCTTTTCGGAATGCAAAAAAGTTAATAAAGTAGTTAAAAATTCCTAAGGTCAAAGTAGGGTTGAAGTTTCTAACCCAAAGCATTCAAAACTATTCTCGCTTAAGACCGAATTCCTATCTCGATATCTTAATAACACTGTCACTTACATTCTCCTAATGAAACTCTGAATTGAAAATTGTGCGCATTTCCCATTTATGTAAATCATCGAAAAGAAAAATATTACCTTTCCCGTCAATATAGGCGTCTTTTTCTGTGGTGACTACACACTACCAAAGACTAAGAGACAAATCAGTTGGCAAACCAATGGGTGTGAATTGAATAATAAAAAAGGTAGCCGTAATAACAATAATCATAGTAATAATAATCGTATATGATAATATATATGTATATACAACAGAGAAAAAAGGGTGGGAAAACATGGTAAAGGCCGCGTCGAAATTTCAAGAGTGAAAACAAACACAAAATTACAATTAACTAACGTGATCCATGATTTTTTTTAACAATCCTGAGGGATGAAGACTTCTTCGTAAGAGGGCCGAATCCGAATCCGGTGGTATAAAGTTTGCAGTTTCGACGAGGATAACCACGCCCATCTATCCTTCACCAATGGCAGGATCAACGAATGGTTATTAAGAAGTCGCGCATTGGTCGGCTGGTTGAAATACGACACCCAGTCACTCACATGCCTCTGTGTGCCAAAATTGGTGGCGATTCACTGATCCACTTGGATTTGAGTTGAGTTGACATTTGTCTTTAGAGGAATCAATCGACACTAGCAAAATACTCGATTCTAGCGGCACGTGTACAAAAATATCACTTTGCTCTGAATGAGTAGTACATCATTGAATAATCTAATCGTCTCTGGACACGTTGATGATCACAATTAAGGAGGAGAGCGGCAGCCGCAAACGTCACTTCATGACTTGTTTCAATGCTTAGTGAGGGAATGAAAGAGTCTGTCTCTGTCTCAATGATGGTGAGATGATGGGACGAGGAGTGATTTGAAAGAGGAGAAAGGTCGAGGCGAGGCGGAGCGAGACTGGGGAAATCGGGGCATCATGAACGAGGGAATTCGCAGAATTGGTCATCAGAAGCATTGAAAAACAAAACGCCAGCCGTTAGGCATTGTTAGGCGTTTTTAGGCATTCATTGACTTGAATGTTCACTTTCTAAAAAGGGCAAGTCAGCGGTTAGGATGCAACCACTTCCGAGACATGCATATTAACTTAACAGTTAAAAGAACGATCCATGAAGGACTGGACGATGACGACGACGTCCGTTCGAGCTTTGATTTGCGGTTGAGTTCATAACTGTTTAATGGCCTGACGACTGACTGCTGCTAGTGAACCATTCAATTTTGCCAAGTATAATAATAACAACAACCCCTCTTTCACGAGCTTCAAATAATGCTCAACCATGCGGATTGATGAATGACCCCGGGCACGACTGATTCCCAGACGAGCTGAATGAAGCTTGATCAGACTATTATTTCAGCTTCACGGCTTGTTCTTGGCAATTTCGTCCTCTTCCTCATCTTCGTCGTCTTCATCCTCATCGTCGTCCTCGTCTTCGTTCTCTTTCAGCCACGTGAAGAAACCGGTGGTGGATTTAATGGCCACACCTTTACCGGCCTGCTCATTAATGTCCTCGTTGTTTTTCCACGACAAGAAGGCCTCGAGGGAAAGCACGTTTTGATCATAGAACTTTTCGAACAAAGTGTATAACATTTCTAAAAGAAGATTAGGACATTCCGTTAATAATGAACAAGTCTTTTATTGGAGAAGAGAAAAGTTTTCAAGACTTACGCCTAGGATGCTCCCATTGATCCATGAGGTGTTGAAGAGCAAAAATAGCTTGAATCTCTTTTTTCACATCGCCATCCAGATAGCGTTTAATAATGGGTCCCAGATTTCCCACTTTGTTTTCGTCCAATTTCTTCGTTTCCTCGGCTACAAGAGAGAAAAAAAGGTGTTCTTCAATACCCGCAGGCGATCAGGGCGGAGAGAGACGAGTGCAGAACTCGATGCTTTTCCCAACATTCAGCAGCGGGTGGACATCAGTCACACATTTTTCACACGATTTACACTCACATGAAAGGGAGCTCTCAATCACCGAAGTCGTTAGCAGTCGAATGAAATTAGTATCAGAGACTTGATTTCCCCATGTCACCTATGAAAGAGTGCAAAAACAGGAATAACGTACGTTCAAGCCTGGACAATATAACTTTCACTCCTTACATCGATCCAGTCGTAAATGACATCCTTGTGTTTGGGATCTGGGTTCTGCAACCGTTTGAGCAATTCAGTCCTCTTCTGATCAGCCGAGAGTTGCGTGATGGGTCCATTGGCGGCAACAGTCAGATCATTCACTGAGAAGCCCAATTTCTAGAGACAAACAATCAGATCAAATTAGTCAGACTCGATGAGCTAAAACACCTCACGAGTAAAAAGATACACCACTTACATGAGTGGCTATGAAGTCATCGACGTCGGCTTCCGGGATAAATTGCGACCACTGAAGTCCGGCCTTTCTCCACATTCCGCCCACAAACTTGTGGCCGTCGTTCAATGCCAGAGCGTGTAGAGCGGCAGCCGCATACAGTCCGGGGAAATCTTTGGGAGCTTCCTTCCACTCTGGTTTGGAGTAATTCACAGAATCGAGTAAAAATGAAAGGGAAAGTGTCCCATTCCTCACCATAGGAGCTGTGAGCAAGAGAGAAAACTCATGAAAATATCCACAAAGAATCATGGTCGATTAAGAAAGAGGCTCGTTGACCCGAATCGGTTTGTGTTAACGAGACCATTTCTTACCCAAGATTAAGGCCAAGTAATCCCAGACTTTAGGAATGTCCACCATAAGGTCAGGAACCGCACCAAGCACATTACACCAGCCTTTCAGGAACTGTGACTCTGTCAAGTAGTGCTGTTTGACTAGGACATCGAAGAGGGAGCCAAGGCGTGTCCGGGTCCCATCTGACCGCTCGAGGCCGTATTCCACCACGCAACTCACAAATTCGGCGATGTTGCTGGGATGGAACTTCTCACCGATTTCCCGCAAGACTTCCTTCATGTCATTCGTACCCAAGTACTCGTCGATGATAGGCTTGAAAATCTGGATGTCGATCTTCGGGTCACCTTTGAGGATCTTGCTCTGTTTGTCTGCGCTCGAATCTGAGGCACTGCTGACCGGCGGACCGTTACGCTTCATCTGGACATTCTTCACAGCCTCCGTTCTATCAATAGAGTTCGAACCCGGGGAGGAATCTCTTGGGCCAAAACGCGACTGGCTGGTCCTCGAAGATCCGCCATCGTCACGTGGAGCCCCGCCACTATCGGAAGTTCCCAAGGAGGCGATGGCGGCGAAGCGATTTCCACCTGGACTGGGCATGTTCGCACGCGGGGTTCGACTTCCCAAGCTCCCCTGGCTCCAGGAAGCTCCCACACGGGAGGGCCCTCCCAGATGTAAAGTAGTGGCGTCCACTTTCTTCACGTTTTTGACAAAGTCGACATTAAACATATCGGGTTTGAATTTGGGCTGAATTGTGTTCCAACCCTCATCGCTGCCTTGAGCAGAAGCACGCGGGTTCCTTTTCCGCGAGTTGTCGTTGTGAGCAAACGAACCGCGGCCGGAATCGCGTTGGGAATCCCGCCCGTCACGCCCACTCCAGCCCCGATCATCTCTACCCCCGCCTCCGCCAGCATTCTTACTCATCAGGTTCTCCAACTTCTTCTCGCGCTCGGCGTCTTGGTGAATTTCATCGATGGTCTTCGGTCCAGCGGCTTCTCGTCGAGGTTTCCACTTGCTCTGGCGCAAATCTAGCAAGTCTTGAAGCATGAATCGCACTCTACTGGTGATCTGCTTGCTGCCGATGATCTTTCTGATGTCTTCGAAATAAGTATCGAAGTGTTTGATTTCAGGATTTGGGCCCTAAAAACGCAGAATTATAGAAGATTTGTTTAAGCTACATCTCTCTTTTCAGCCTTTCTAGTTTAGAAGGGGACTTCTTGAGCTCAGAAACCAGGAATTCTATGACAATCAGCCCCTCGAAAAAGGGGGTCAGATAGAATGTTTCTCATCACGAAAGAGTAACGTTTCATGCCCAGAAATAATCTTGATAGAAATAATTTACCTTGGCGAGTGTCTTGGTGGTTTCGTCATCCAGGTTATTCCCTACTGTCGATAGGAGCCGGCAAAGACATTCCAAGGACTCTTCGTCGGTTTTGTTGGCCAATAGGTTGCGAATGCACTGGTGCATGATTTTGAACTTCAGCATGTCTAACTTGTAGAGCTCACCAATGAAACGGATGTTACCCAAGGATCGTCTTCGAGCTTTGAGCTCTTTCTCCTCGAACTCGGCCTTGAGCTCTTTCCGTTTCTCCTCTGAATCGGCGGCATCATACTGTTTCTGAAATTCTTCCTTCTCTTCCTTGTCCATGTAGTCGTTCATGAACTCTTTTTGACAACGAAGTAGCAAAACATTTCTAAATGCGATAGGAGATTTGCCGTTCATGGGCATCACTTGTTTCCCGGCGAGGACTTCGCACATTTTGGCGTAAGCCACTGAAAATCCTGGTTCGTCCACAGCCTAAACAACATTAAGAATCGAACATAGATATTGGTGTATCATAAAATCCAAATTTTCAATTTCAAATATTCACCTTTTCATAAACCAATTCCATACAGAGGTTCAATTTCTCCTCCGTGTCGATCGGCAAGGAATTGAATTTCTCGACCAAGGTCTCGAATTTCTGTGGCGTGAGCTTGTTCAGAATACCTCGCGCTCTCTTGGAAAGCTCCTCGATCGAGTCAGGTGCTGGTTTGTCACTGTCAGCTTTGTTGCCCCTCAACTTGTCGGGCTTCCACGCATTTTCCGCCACGTGAAGCTCAACCTTCTCTTGAATACTCAGCCCAGAGATGATCTTTTTGCCCGGATCGGGTCTCTTGCCACCATTTTGGGAACCCTTCTTGGAAATTCCTCCCATGGGACCCTAAAGAAAAGAGAAGGAAACAAAGGAAAAAGCCATTATTAAGAGATTTTACTTCTAAAGAAAAGAGAAGGAAACAAAGGAAAAAGCCATTATTAAGAGATTTTACTTCTTCCCTACGGACAAAATTGGATGGTATTTCCCCCATAGATTAGATAAGATAGATTTCGTCTCTTACCCGTGAGCTTGTTGCCTGAACATAGCCTGGTGTCCAATCTTGGTTGCGGTTATCGGCAAATTTCCTGACCGACATGTTGATAGAAGTATCTTTGACAATGTCCATGTCGGGAAGCTTTTGAGGCTTTTGTTTCGACAATGGGTCATTTTGGAGCATCATCAAGAATTCTCGATCGTATTGTTTGGATCCAGTCGGGTTCAAGGGCGACCATTGGTCTGAAAATCAAACACGACTCATGAAGCGTGCTGTCAAGCGATTTCCCTTCGTGACCAACACATTCACGGTTATGCTAACTCACCTGGTTTATATTCGTATTTGAGTTTGCTCATTGAGCTACTGGTCTTCGGCAACATGTTCGTTATTGCGGGATCTAAGCTGTTGGAAGAGACATTGTTATCCTCTGACACTGACGGGATGTCACTATCGTCTTGCGATCTTCTGGAGGATGCAGAATTGGGGGTTGCTGGAGGCAACATTGTCGAGTGTGCTTTGCTCTCTTTTTCCGGCTCGGAAGTGATCACTTCTGGTATAGAATTGGAATGTTTGGGCGCGGAAACGTTGTTGTTGTCTGTCAACGCAACCTTTTCTGAAGGTAAGGGCTGTGATGTTGTGGCTCGATTTGGACCAGCAGACGTGACTGAGATTTTCGGCTCCTCAATCTCAACCTTTGGGACAATTGACGAGGAAAGAGGAGGGAGGGATGAGGGGGAAGCAGTTGCTGTGGTGGTGGCTGTGACTGTGGTTGATGTTGTTGCTGCTGGTGCAGGAAGAACAACTGGAGGAGGGGTAGCCTCGTGATTAAGGGTGGAATCAACCGTGGGTTTGCCACCTCCGTCTTTTTCCAAATCTTTGAAGGCATCCATGTCACTTCCGCCATCTTTTTGATCGCCTTTCCGATTGAGTTCAGCCTTTCGAGCTGGACCCTTCTTTTTGGTTTTAGACGCCTTGTTACCTAATGAATAAAACAGATGGCAAGTGATCACGTGGGAGAATAAATCAGACACCTTCTGTATGTAGTTCATAGACAGATTGCATCTCTGCTCCCGATTAGAGGCTCCTTACGTCCATGGTTGGCTCCTTGACGACGACTTTTTGACACCACTTGCCAATCTTGTCCGTTTTCGTCACTCTCCATTGTGAGCTTCACAAGAGGTATCGTACATTGAGCTAACCTCGCACTTCACTTTTTCGAAATAACGACGACTTCTATCAATTTGATTTGAACACCCTCGTGATAGAGTGAATGATCTAAATCAAGAGTAGACTTTACCCCAATCACGACAGGAAATAAGTATGTTGGAACGAGTCAAAGTTAACATGGCTGCTTTTCCCCCCTCAAACACACTAAGTGTGGAGCGTGTTGCATGCACCCGTTTGAACGGGGCATTAATCGCATATGGGAGACGGCAGACAACTCAGTTCGGTCGAAGCATGGGGAAAAATAGGCAACACCGTTGGTCTGCTTATGGGGAGTCCATAGCTGGTGGTATGGTCAGTCCAACACGCAGGACATTATCAAGGCCTTGGTTAAAAACAGGCTTAGTGGAAACACGAGCACGCCTTGAAGGCACCCTCAGAAAAGGGGCCAACGGCAACACGGACTGCAGCGCCAATGCCTGACTTTTCGTCGGCCGTCAGTCTGGCGACGAACCCATGCCTCGTGTGTGCAAAATAGCTCGTTCACCTGAACAACCCACCGACCGACGCACTGGAAACGACTAACTAGATGTTGCTGGCCTGTGGTGGCATTATAACTAGAAGCAGCACATGTCTTTCCTTCGATGTGGCGCGGACCGACTAGGTCAGACCTCTGAAGCTGCTCGAGGCTAACTGCCCCTCTACGAGCGGACTAAAGCCGTCCATCAACTTCCTGCAAGAACTTATATGTACACGTAGGACGGAGGTCAAATGTTATCTTATATAATTTGAAAAAACTATGACGTCTATAACTTGACGAGGGTAAATTACAGTTAGAAACTTGTACTTTCAAACCTTGAAATAAAACGGGGCAGTATTTTCTTTCGAAAAAAAGTTAAAACGTGCCTGCAAAAACCTTTCCGTCAGAATCTTTCCTTAGCGACAACAGCTGGAATACATATCTTTTCATTCATTCACCCAGCCATGCCTCCAAAAGGAACGTTAGATGAAATGTAGAGGACACGATAACACGTGGCACGTCAACGATGCCCACAACATGAGTGCCAACTACTTTTGTCTAGTTCCAGAACAAGACTTCCCGAGGGAATTTCTTTATCCATTAAACCCATCAGTCTCCAAAGCAACCTTCATTTGAGAACTTACGGTGTGGGTTCAATTCAAGGACTTCGAAGAGTTAACAGTTAAGAGTTACCCTTGGCAGAGCACGAGGCTTTCAACTCTACGTAAAGTTGCTCACTTACCTTCCGAAGTTGGCGAGATTGACATATCAGGGAGTGTCTCCTTGGGCGCAGAAGACGGATGGGGTACGGTGGAAGATATCGACTCAGGGACGTTGGGTTTCGCGGATTTTGATTCCGGCCCAGACAAATCCGACGATTTCTTGGGCGAGGATTTCGACACTCCACTGGGATTGGGGGATGATTCAGAATGAATTTCGGGCTGATGGCTCCCAACCGCCGATTTTTCGACTTTGGGGGCGGGCTCGTCTTTGGGAGCCGTGATTGCGATAGGTCGGGAACTAGACACGGTTTCGGAGGCATTTGAAGGCGTGAGGATGGCTGGTTTGACTGCCTGACGGGAGTGTGAATCTGTACCATTGGAAGCCGTTTCAGTTTTGTCGGTTGACAATGCGGGGGAGACGGCCAAGTCTTCAGCCTGAACAGAAGAGAAAGGTATGAGGAAATTATTGATATACCTGGCAATGTAATGATGTTCCTTTTATGAAACAGAGGTCAAGACCCAAAGGATAAAATGACCCGTCACTTTTGAAGCTTGTCTGCCATACCTGATCGGAGGGCGTCGAGTCATTGAGGTCCACAGGTTTGCCCGTATCAGGATTGACAATGGCCAGAACTTTCCTTTCCCGCACAGCGGGCGCCACAGCCACAGGGGGCGAGGGGTTTGGCCCGCCCATGAAGTTCATAGACCCCGACTGAGGTGGCAGAGGCTGAGGCTGATGGTTGCCGCCAGGGATATTGGTCAGTTGATGCGGACCGGCCATGGCCGGGGACACAACCACCCCACTCCCGACGGACGCGTTGGCTATGGCCACCGAATTGAGGTGATGAGCCTGCAGCTGCTGTTGCATGGATATCGATGCAGGTGCGCTTGAATGCGTGGGCAGGCCGGTCGGCACCCCGGGGTTGGCCACGTGGGGGCGGGACTGGGGATGCATTTGATTGTTAGTGTGCGCGGGCGGGGGGATCGTGAATTGGGGTTGATGAGGCGGATACATGCCAGGTCCCGGCATGTACTGTGTCATTGGGCCTCCGTAATGTTCGCTCTGAACGATTCTTTGATTGTGACCCATCTGAAAGAGACCACAAGTCAGATCAGTCAGGTTCACTCATGAGGTCGTCGGAACCATAACTCGAGAGAAAAGGCTGTCCAGAATGTATGGGACTCGGGCACTGCCTTACCTGAGGCACAAACTCATGAGCCGTGGGGTTGAACATGTTGCCCCGAACTTTTTCAACCTGACTTCTATCCTTAACTCAAATCTTGAATCAAAAGTCAGGGCAGCCCCAACTCGATTGGGACCCAAGAGGGAATCGACTGGGATCCACTGGACCAAGCGTGAACATCACGCCTCACAGGGTCTTCCGAACCAGACCCGCTCAATCGCTCAATCTCTCAATCAGTCAGTTTTAGGATCTATCAATTGCGTCAACCTAATGTTGGAGGTGCTAATGAAACCGCTAATAAGTCAGGATGCCGATATTAATCGTGGTCCTATCGTGGTCCCGTGGAGCACGTGTCAGTCACTGGTCCATGCCCAAGATGCCAGGACTGGCCTTAATGGTTCAAACAGCCTCTCAAGAGAATGGAAACGCACTTTCAAATAGTCATGATGCTCATTTCTATCTGATTGCACCACATGGCTTATAATTGGTGGGGGATATCGGCTGTATTGGTCCTTGGATGATCTAGTCGGTCGGTTATCTTTCAACTCTTCCAGCTCTTTCTTTGCAGCTCCGGATAATTCAACGTGGATCCAACGTGCTACTCCGTCGGCTGCTGGGTCGGCGTCGGCAGCGGCCGTATCGCCCCCCTCATCGTCGGTAGCTAGCTCAGTCCCCCTCCCTTTAGCTAGCCGTGTAACAATCCACCTTGGCCTTACTCGAGTGCTCCCTCCTTCCCTCCCGTGCTCCTTGGTTCAACGCTGGGCTAACTGCTAAGCACTCGCCCGCTTTCGCGTGGCCGTGGGCTAGCTGGCCACCCTGCCCAGAATTCGCCACCTGGCTGTTACTGCCCCGTTTCAGCCGGTATATTCCGCAAAATAAACCCCTACTAGGCTGAATCAGCGCATGGCTGATCTGGCTGCCAGGTTTCGCTTCTCAGCTTCTCCCGCGGATGATGTCCTTCAGGGTGACTAGAGATTTGAGCCCCATGGCTAAGTGCGTTCCCAGACGGACAGACATCCCCCTCCCCACCCAAAAGACTGAAAAAAAAGCGTCAATAGCATATGTTCATACTTCCCCGATTCCCACTTGGCGGTGGATGGCCTCTCCGATTCAAGTCTTAGGCCAAATCACACCCGAGTGTGTACTGTTTCAATATGAAACGCTTGGTCAGTCATCCTAATGGAGCCTGAAAGCTCCTCTCCTGCCCATTGAACAAAGAAATGTCCTTAAAGTGCATCAACCCCGTAGACCGAATCAATTTCCACAATTTGTTTTCCATCTTTTTTCTCTCGTCTGCCTTAACCACGTGGCATGAGCTCAATTTGAAACTACCAATCAGGGTGGCCAGAATCGGAGCCACTCACTTCCCATTAGTAGTAAAATGGCTTCCCAACTTTCCATGAAATCAGTTCTTGATGCTTTCTGATAGGGGTAGATCAGACTCTTCGATGGCTACCTTAGTCGGCAAAAAAGCTGCCACTTGTAATACACAAATGCAGCCCGAAGTAAATAGTGATATCTACTTTAAATCCCGATGGCTACTTTAGGAGCTTGCCACGACACGACTTACAATGACTAAATGTGGTACGTGTGTTGGGTATGTGCGAGTTGAAGCTCGATTGGAATGGATATTGCCCCTTTTTTTGTGACTCAATCGAAACGCAATTGATGTTTGTTTTCTGTTTGCTCAGACAAAATATTGTATGTAACGTATGTTAACCACAACCAACCACTAACAATTGGTACTGCTAAAAGGGATGAGACGAAGAAGCCCTACATGCCGGCGGTGATTGGACCCAAAAACTCCAGCGCGAATGATGCAACTACTTAATTTTGAAAAATGTTCCCTGAGTAGGACATATCCTCGTCGAGGGATCAGGACTAAATCACTCGATCAAATACCGGCTGGCCCCACCCAAAATTGCGTTGAAACCTTGGTAACACCAGACAGTCTTCAGACTTCTCATTCAATATGCCGACTGACAAAATATAGGTAGCAAACTTACCCCATTCACATTGCCTTGAATAAGGAAGGGAAACATGGGTCGGGGCGATTGTGGGAACATGGAGAAGGGCATCGAACCGGCCTGACCCTGGGTCATGGTCATGGAATTGTTGGGGGCGGGCATGCGGAGCGCGTTGTGTGCCCCTTGACCCATCCCATTGCCACCCGCGGGATTGTGAGGAAAGGGACTACGGTGAGCGGGGCCACGCGGTTGACCGCCCGGGTTACCGCCGTTATTGGGTCCATGTTGCGGCCCGTAGTTATAAGGCGGTTGCTGCTGCATGGTGCTGAACGGGCGAGCCACAATCCAACGCTAATTCTACGGCTGGTACCGCTCTTTGATCAATCGATCCGCCACCACACCCTCTCTAGCTCAGGCGATGGAGGCTGATCCTCGATCCGGTCCTCGTGGGGCGATCCCGTCACTGGCAATGAGAAAGGGGTAGTTTCAACCCACGAATCGGCATCATGCGCAGGCCGTGGGCTCAGGCTCGAGATGCCACGGGGAAGGGGCGAGTTAAAAGAAATAGGCGGGGCGAGGGGGGTGAGGGGAGAAGGGAAAGGGGGGCCTAACCCCTGAGCAACGTGAAGCCCGGGCTTCTCAAATCACCCACAAGGCCATGGATCGCAGTGTTGTCTGTATCGGGATCCACCGGGTCCAACGGCGTTCACACAGAATCCAACCCGCAACGGATGGTGGGGATTTCTTCGGATTGGAAAAGCAGGCTCTCTCGCGAGTCTGGCCAGACTCTAGCCTTCAGACTGATGTGTGTGTAGTTTGGGGCTGGGACTGGTTTCAATGGCGACAAACACAACGTCGACGAGGGCCACGACGAATGCAAGAACGAGGGCGAAGGCGATCACTATCTGGAGAACAAGAATACGAACTGGAGATCGAGGAACACGATCTCGGACACACGGGGGACAAGTAGAAGCACTTCTTTTTTTCCTGGCGGATCACAAGAACAGCCACGGCCCAGAAGACAACGAACAGCAGGGGGAGAAAAAGCAGCAGCAACAGCAGAAGAAGAATCAAAGGAGGGGAGGAGGAAGAACGTGAGTCCCCCTCTCTCTCTCTCTCTCTCTTTCTCTCTGGGTCTCTGTCTCGGTGCCCTTTGCTTGGTCAGAACTGTATGTGAACAGCATCAGATTTAGCCAAACTGAGGCTGCCGTTAACCTAGTAGGAGGGCTGTGAACCGCCAGGCCGGTTCTCCTAGTATGGCGGTTCTTTTCCAGCCTAACCTGCCAGTGCCCTCGACTGTAGCCTATCCCATGGCTATCCTGAGGACAATCAGGGCTGCGGAAATTCAGTATCAAAATTTGAGACATAAACTCTCGTTGCAACAGTGTATGGGCAGAAATGCATATGAAATAATGAAAACCAACTAGGGTGAGGCGCACTCCAAGCATCTTTATTCAACTTCAATCCGGTATAGCAAAGTCATCAAATTCTGGGAAAAATTTGCCGTACGGATTTGACCTCGAACCGAGCAACCTCGGGAGATCAGCTGAAATATCAGGGTGGTGGCTGACTTCTTGAATGAACTTCGAGAGATGTGGACTGCGAACGGAAGCCAAGATTTCCGCATTTCCTAAACCATTCATCTTATTCCAAATAGCACTTGAAACTATCACAAGATCAACCAAAACAGATGAACTGCATAAAATTTGAGACCAAAGCTGTGTTTAGGGAACTCAGAAGACATGGTTAAAGTAATGTAGTAAACAATACATCAAATTCGAATTTTTGCCTCCTCTTGATCAGCTACAAAAGCTTTGGACAACATAACTTTGGAACGATCCACTTTAAAAGTAAATGATATGAAAATGATCTACCTTAAATTGAAAACATCAACGTTTCTAATTTTATTCCTTTAATTCGAAAATTGGCTCAGCGTGGCCCTGACCAAGAGCAGGCCAATTTGGCGGGAAGCTCGTTCACGGTGCATCAAAAGAAATTATTCTAAGATTTGAAAAATCCTTCAAAATGATGAAAGTCCTTAATTTCTAAAACACTTCTAAAAGACAAGTTACTTGACTGTTAGAAAATGGCTAGTTTTTACGTTTAATTTAATGGCCAGGATTTGAATTTGACACCATAATTTGACTGAACGAAGTTGAAGTTTCTACAAGAAATGTAAAAAGGTCTATGATTGGATGGAATTCAAGTAACTTGATGATCACATTGATATGGGGGCCAGAGACCCTAATAGGGCCATGGCCGCCTTTTTCTTGTATGATTGTTCATGCATCTGAACTCTAACTTGCATTTTTCTCTCGACATCGTTAATGGCTGGTAATAACAACTGTTATGGGCGCCGGGCCAAATCAACTTATCATCTTATAGTTCTACCGTCAATTGTTGTGGAAGTTTTGATTTGAATCAATGGGAATGGGGCAACCCCACATGGTTTCGTGAACGCAAATTTTGAAATGCGACAGTACTAAATTTTACCAAGTCGCATTTCAAAATGTGCGTTCACGAAACTATCTGATACTCGCAGTAGGTGCAACTGGGTACAAATCGTATCTCAAAATATGCACTCACGAAACCATGCGGGAGTGCCCCATTGACTGCACAACAAACATTTCAAACA
>NC_081445.1:7040396-7051573 GCF_007210705.1 Tigriopus californicus | reverse complement strand
GGACAATTTTAGTAATTTTATGAAAGAACCGAGTGAATTCAAGGTCACTCTGGGAAATAGGTACATAAAGCATGGTGACATAACCCTTCAATGGCACTTTTATTTCCTATATGAAATAGTTTGCAAATTTTCGTTTTCCAACATGTTCTTGACAAACTGTGATATATATTCAATCTCGTTATTCCATTATGTTTATTGAGCACTTTTTTGTTTCCACTCTCTGTTTAAGACGAATGAGTTTTTGTTTTAAGTCAATTGGGTGTAATAAGATCGGGTTTGGATCGGCTTATGCAAGAAAATCTTGGGTTCGGATTCAGATTTGTTCGGATTATGCGAAGTTCTCGGATTCGGATTCAGTTGGATTGGAAAAAATATCTCGGATTCGGATTATAGAAAATTCACTTTCGATCAGACTCAGAGACCCTTTCAGATCTGATGTACAGCTCTAGTACACAAGCAAAATTAAAACCTTTAACTGGATGACAAGTCAAGATGTTTCCTTTCTTGGTCTCGGAACCATTTCTGTAACCTTTATCATTTGAATTGAGAGCCCCAACAGAGGTTCTTCAATCTAACAGCTGGTTTTCCAGTTTCAAACTTATCACCACTTTCTTCTCTTTTTCCTCCTCAACCACCTCTTCTCTTCTTTCCAACCTACTGACACTTCCCTAAAAGACAAAGGGACCATGGTCGTTAAATATTTTCCATTTTTTGTCAGGTGCCACTCTCTTGACATGTAGCTGCTATAAGTAAAAACGTTGCCGTAAGCCACAAAACCAAATCTAAGTGGCCGAGAACGCATGATGTAAGTCATATAATGTTGATTTTGTCTGTCGTGAGTTCGAATCTCTATACTCGATGCACGGATTTTTTTTTGTTCATGGAAGAATTAAGCTCTAATCTACCACTATTTTCGAGGCCCTGGCAACCGAACTGCCGCAGGCTTACGCCGCGGCCTAGGCGCCCCCAGGCCCTTGCAACCGAAAGGTTAGGTTAGGTTAGGTTAGGTTTTACTCTTTTCTCGAAGGACCAAAATATCAGCTGACCAAAAACGGAAGATGTGCATCGGCCGTAGGGATTCCTCCTGTCCAGGCCTCAGAAGCTGTTAAGAACGATGTCCACAACAAAAAAGATCCCCAATGCGATTACGACACTAGTGCCTGGCTCCACTCCCATTTGTTTCACAACGAAGCTCAATATGAGAATACCACCAGAGGCGTTAAGAACTTGCAGAATCCACGGAAGGACCATCTCCGGGCAATAGTTGAGATTACTTGGTAGTTTTAGGTCAAGGTCCCAAAATACTGATAGGTGCCAATGCTGCCAACTCCATGTGCTCCGAATATGCCAGAATAGCTCTTAAAACATGCCAAAACATGCCAGATAAAGATCGGAATATGCCAGAAAACATGCAACAAAGAAAAAACATCCCACATCTGCAATATTCTGCAACATGTGGAGGTCGCCATTATAATTTAGCTTGAATCGCCATAATGGTTGACCGTCTGAAGCAAGATTTCAACGATTTAGAAACAAAACTTAAGGGTATTAGGGCAAAGCTACTTGGTATGAACCAGAAAAAGTTTAAGAAAAAAAGTTAATGATTCCATCAAAATTCCAAATTTAGTTTACTGGTCAGGTTTGTTAACATAATTTTGTTCAATTAGCCCATTTGACATTATAATTTCCTGAGCTTAAATTGAGCTGCAGTGATTCCTTGACCTATCAATTCCCATTTTTACAGTAAAACCTAACTCTTTCTATATCTTTCCCAAATATTTATTCAAATTTCCGAGGAAAAGTTTACTTCCACGTGTGCGGGAAGATGATGGGTACATGGATATAGCTAACAGTCCTGCTCTCTCTTTCTCTATAGAGACGCGTAAAGAACTGGCTCGGATTTCAGCTTTGTGGCGTAGCCAGGCTGCGCCACAATCGTGGCAAGAACTACCATGATTTTAGCATAGAGGAAAAACTCCTAGAGAGTGCAATGAGAGCTTGCCAGGCGGACTCTTTGTCAGAGCAAATGAATGTCAACTGACTGTCTGCTTGGGTACAGTTCTTGATTATAGAGGCGCGGCTTTCCATCAGCTAGAGTTGCACCTGTCCACTGGTTAACGATTCAGCTACAATAAAAAACCTCAACAAACTTGATCTTTTTTCTTTTATGTTACTTCTTCTATGATTTTAGCACATCCAGTGCTTCCAAATCTTCATTGACAAAAAGTGTTTGCTATTTTTAGGACATGGTTTGACAATTATCTTAAACCATTTAAGTACAACATTCATTTGCTAGAGATATCATACTATGGCAAGTGATAGTAAAATGCTAATCAGGAACCATAAGGTGGACTTGATATTTTTAAGCAAAACTGACTTCATTCCACCTCCAATACCAAACACACGTACGCAGGATACACCGTCATTTTCCCTTTGTAGAAACACAAAGTGAGAACGGTTTTGTTTATCAATAATCTCGAAAAAACTAGAAATGATAAGCGGACAGCACCTTTATCACGAAATGGTCCCATCAAAAATGGTGGAAGTCTGACTGTATTGTTGGGGCGAGAAGGGAACCATCATTGGCCTTAATTACAGGGAATGGTGAGATCTTTGAGGGGACCAATGCATTGAAAAACAAAAAATATTGGTTGGCCATGTTCTGTGAACAAGTCCAAAGAGCCACCCAAATTGAAAAAAATAAAATCATCGGAGGAGACATGAACATAGACCTTAACAAATGGAGCATCACACCTACAGAATGTTGCCCCTCTGAAACATCTTACACGAGACAATAATTACGACCAACTTAGAGGTGATCAAAACTGGACCAATGTTCACAGGTGTAGATCAAGATGACACAATCATTACGTCCCACCTAGATCACATTTATTGCAGAACCATCAAGACAAATCAAATCCAACTTGTATGTCTCAATGGAGGGATCATTGTGCAATGCTCATATGTTTGCCTCTTGAACGGAGCCATGTAAAACAAAGCATTTGATTGGTTCAGTAGTTCTATTAAGCAATGATGTGAGCTTTTGCATAAAAAGTGTCTTCCAATCAATGCAAAACTTCTGCATAATATTTTCAGTATAGTCATTCAATTTGCTTGAAAATATAAAATCATGCTTTGTTTGAAAGTAGTATCTTCAAACAATGGTTGACTCAATTGAAACTAAAGTATTTAGGTAATTTTTTACAACATACTTGTCTTCAACAACACTCAATAAGTCGATTATATAGCTCTTGCTTTGTTCACTGTTCAATTGCTCCTGCGTTTTGGGTCAAAGCTTTAATTATGCCAGATAATCCACGTGGTGCTCGCATCAGATGACGCCACTTTGTAATCCAGCACTTTAGCCAAACCCTACAGAGTTTACGTATGAGAAAAAGCCTTCGGATTCGACCTCACCTCCTGAATCACTCTACTTTGCTTTTTCAACTGATCCGTCTCAATGGAGGCCATAATTCTACCTTGGATCAAATCCAACTTTCTTTGAAAGCTAGCCACAACTACTGGATTCAAATTGCTCTGGAGCCTTTATGCTAGTTTGCAACTCTTTTGCAACAAATTCTTCCCAAATTTCGGAATTTTAGACTGTGCCCCGTCTTACGGAACACATTCAGAGATTGCTAGATTTGAACAAACTCCTCAAACACTAGAATCATTTTGTCTAAGGCTACATCCATGGACGATTTCTTTTCAGCATTGAAATGAAGGCAAGCTCCCCTAACCTTTCTATAATCAACGGCCAATTTTCCTCTTTGAACTTGAACTTAGCCAGACCGACCTTTTTGGCCGATCCTACTCTAGCAGGCAGGCTTTTGAGTAATGGTCGACCCTAGGGTGAAAAGAGTACGACAGTGAGGTCAGCGCACCATCGCGGTTGAATTTTGAACCTTCAATTCCGTTCCAAAACAATGAGTTTAAATGGGTCCCAGATCCAAACCAAATATATTTTTGCAAATGTTTGTGCCTTAAGGGCTAGGTCCAAGGGTTGGATCTGGTACCCATGTAACCTTATTGTTTTGGAACGGAATTGAAGGTAGAAAATGTATCCGCAATGGTGAGCTGAACTCACAGTCGTGCTCTTCTAAATACAGGGCCGTAGTCCACCCTATCTCGAGAACATGATGATCTGACAGATTACTAGGCGCCACATGGACATACTGGATCAAATCAGGGTCATTGGAAAAATCTAGAAAATACCAAGTCAAGAACTCCATTTGCTCTGGTGGCTACACCAACAAGCTGGGAGCGATTGCCCAAGATCTCAAACACTTCCAGCTTTTCGAACGACTGAGATGTTGATTTCGAAATGGGAATGTGCCCATCTGGACTCCCCTCTCGCACTACAATGCTAGCTGGAAAATTGAAGTCCCCTCCAAAGTAAGCCTTTGAGCAAACTGACCGGTCCAACTCATCTATGAATTTGAAAGCTAATAGGAACGAGCTTACTGAACAAGAGGGGGCCTATATATTGATACAATGGACAGATCAAGACCTAGGGGGTGACAAACTAAGATATCTTCCTCTCCATCAGACAGTTTTACATGACAAAGGTCATTTCTAACATACAGACATACGCCCCCATGCGGAAAAATGGGATTGTCAGGGCGAACTCTATAGCATTAAATTAGATTGCAGCCAATCATGACTAGTTCTTCATCTAAGACCTCTGGTCAAAGCCAAGTTCCTGTCATGGAAACGAATGACACTTGCCTATCAATAGATGGTCCTTTAAGAACCTTGATCTTTGTGATGTATTTTTTGGAAATAAAACAATGGACAATTAACTAAAGCCCTTTTACGGGCTAATTGTCCTTCAATGGACTGATTAGAGCCATCAATATTTGACTTGGCTTTCTAACCTTAAAAAATCCTGCTTTTGGACAAAAGTCATATAGCGGAGAACGAGAGAATCTTTGAGGAGATGGAAGAAGAGGGGGAGAAGGAACTTGTAACGCTGCCACCTGAGCATACGATCTAAAAGAGTCGTTGGGCTCATGACGACCAGTGGGGGATCAGGGCTACAAAGTTTGGGCAGAAGAGAGGTTAAAGGAATTTAGAGGTGAGGTTGTAGGAGAGGAGGGGAACAAGGGGAGGGAATAGGGAAGGAAGAGGAAGGGGTGGGGTAAGTCTGTTGAGAGACTTGACAATGAGGTTGAGACAACTGCTGGTTCCTCCTCTTAGTGCCCCTGTGATGGGCCTTGTGCGTTTGAAATTGAGGCATACCTAGTGCATGAATGATCTCATGCACATAAACAGCTGGAAATAGCTACACCCCAGCTTGGAACATCCTTTCTCATTGAACTTAAGAAGGCCAAACTCTCAAAGTTTGGGTCAAAACTCTGGATGAGCCAATTCACAACCTTTCCCTGCCTTTTTACATCTTGTGTGTTGATGAACATCTCAAAGTTTTCAAGCATTCTCTGCTATGCTCTCGTTGACTACAGGGGGCGTTTCTATCAAATCAAGAGTGTCAGTGCCTGTGTCCCTTTTGTCTACATTTGACTTGGTCATTCCACACCCAAGCTGTGCCTGTGTGTGACCCATCAGATAAGAGCGGCCTCAAAACAACAAAGTACAAGATACAAGACTCACAGCATAAGATAAAAACCGGGTACTAGAACAACAAAATAAATGTTCATTTTATCTTTTTCCTGAGGCGTAACATTGTTCTTGATTTTAAGCATGAATATATATTTTTTAAAGATTGTCAGTCAACCTTTCTTAAAATCAAAACGAAAAGGAGTAAAGCAAAGCAACGAAAAAAAAGTAAGAGGTTGCGCAAAAAGTAATCTATTTCTTCCGTAGATTTTCTTCCTTTTTCCCTGTTCTTAACGTGGGATCACAGTGTGCCAAAGGTGGCCACGCTAAAATCGATGAAACTGTATCATTACAAAATTGACAAAAACTGGATTTTTGATTGCTCCTTCAAGCAGATGTGCAAGATTCCCCAACAATTCATGTGAACTGATCTCATCAGATTAGATGAAGCAAAACAGACTTAAGAATATCTTAGGATTGGAAAGCTCTTGGTCGCCCTGAAAAATATGGCAAAGCTTGCCATAAGAGAATGTCCTGTACTCTGTTTAATGAGTCAAAACCCAAGTTTTGAATGCAAGTATAAAGTTTGTAATGTCTTAAGGACTAGAAAAAAAATGATAAAATATCATCATAACAAGTTTACTGTTAAGGTCAGGTCGGTTTAGCAACACTGACATTATGTGATTATTGAAATATTTGCAAGCAAGAAAATATCTTGAAATTTCAAGCAAACAAGCAAACAAACAAGGAATGGCCTATTTGAGCACGACAGTACTGGCCAAAATGGCGAGCGGATGCTCGCTAACGTCCAAGCGTTAACTCAGAGGTATGAGCTCTTAAAAAACTCGCCTCTGCTCAATAACTTTTCCTCAATTATCTACGAGTGGAGTGTTCAAAGTCGTTGCCCCAAAGGTCATCTACGCACACATCTAGTAGAATCTCATTCCTTTCAAGACCATTCTCGACGTCCCAAGTGCAGATTTGGGGCAAGAAATATTATGAAAAGGCTCCCCTAAAATGGAGCCCTGTGGGACTCATGACTTGACTTTGTATATGTATGCTTAATATGAATAATATTGGGCAGAATTTTTATTTTCATTCTTGCGTTAAAGTTGAGTAAAGTTGAATACTAAAAAAATATCCAGCTGGAATTGACGCGGATTCGTCTGTCAGGGCCTTGATCGAATTTGATTTCATATTGCGTAATGAAGTTCATTTTTGCATTGCAATAAAAGATCTCGAAACCCTCAAGTGTTTAAAGCGTATGTTTACCACCAATGGCTCAACATCGTTGCCATTTGACTCTTTGATCCAAAGCTTGTTCGGATTTATGTTTTATAATATACAATATACGTTCGAGGATTGCATTAATTTCGGGAATCCATAGAAAGTTGAGATATTTGGTATAGATGTAAGAAGTTGCTCAGTAGTAACTTTCTCGAGTGCCTTGTTCTTTGGGTTTGTTGCTCCTCCATTTTGGCGGTGGAAGATCTTCTCTGGCCTGATCATCCTCAATGTCATCAGAGCAGCACCTGCCACAACATGCCGACCAACAACAAGTCAAACCGTAGCACAGGCATTCAATAATCGAAATAACCGAGATGCCCAGGAAAAATGCCATCAACCCACCCACCTCTGCTACAAATTGCATGCCGTGCTGAGGGAAATTGTGAATTCTTTGGTACTCCATGGAGTTCAAGAAGAACTTCAGGACGATCACGTTGGTGTTTTGCCCATTCGGAGGAATCTTCTTTTGGATGTCGGCTTTTAGGCTGTCCGAAATGGGCGAATAAGAGGGAGAAATCGTGTAACTATCCTGAATACAATCCTGGGGACAAACTGCGTCGATTTTATCTTTCACACCTTGGGTCACCGAAACCGCTGGGAGCTTGCTTGATGAGGACCCATTGGATGAGAGGAAAGATTTCTGAAATGTCGCGGATTCTATAGGCGAACATTGCTCGGGTCCTGGACTTAGTGGGTTGAAAGTACAATTTAGGAGCTCCCGTGCCAAGATCTCATCTTTGGAGGTTTGACAGTTGTCCTTGGAATAGCCATAAGCACTTGAAATCCCAACTAGAAATTGTTCCACAGCCGAATTTCGAGTTCCTGGTTCAGTACATTCCATCCTCCCAATCAAGCTGAACTCAAGATCGGTGTTATCGACATAGTTGCGAGAAATCCCAATGGTAGCAAACGAACCTACAATATATTTTGAGGCTTTCACAAACAATTTGGTCCTATTTTGAGCCATACTTTCGAACCTAATTGCACGCTCTGGGCTCGTGTTCTCATTGCCGTTAGGATAGAGGTGTGTTCATCCACCACGGCAAAGTTTACTCCTTTAGCTCCGTAGATATTGGAGCTGGCTAAACTGGCATCAAACGCTTCAGCATCCTCATGTTGCGTGATAATGGTGAATCCATTTCCTTCCCCAGCCTGATCGACGACGTATTTTTCAAGTCCTCCACGGGTCGAGTAGCAAGTTCCTGTAATAATGTATGTCATGTTCAATTTGTGCGATCCAAGACAAACAATCGCAACTTTCATGAGTGTTCAAATGAATTTGCCAGATCATACCAAGATTGGAATCAAAAGGTATAAATCTCCAAAATCATTACAGCTAGCAAACTGATAAAGGTAAGTGAACAGTTTGTTTAGTATATCTATCTGTACTGACGAAAAGGGCTAGCCTATCTATTTTAAGCATGTTGCACGTCACCGAATTGAGATAAACACAAAGCACAGAACACTAATTTCTCCAACTTACATTAGAAATATCCCAAGCGTCTCTCTGCTCACTATTTGACCGTTTATCTTTCATATTCTATTAACGAATCGCTAAGCGCATAGATTTGATCTTAGAAATGTAATCCATACCATATTGGTTGACGGTGGGCTTGTCATCAAAATATTGTGAACAGCAGTTTATACCGGAGAGTACACGACTGCCCAGTTGACATTCCAAAATGAGTTCCCGGCAACGAGGAGCAACATCCTGAATAAGCCTCTCGTAGCTGCCGTTATACTTCGAGGCGGCCAAGGTGTTATCTAAACCGTTCCTTATTGTCGTTATGATTGGGTCGTTTTCAACTAGCGATGGTAGCGATAAACGGGGACTCAAAGTCCAAGACAAAAGGGAAGCTTGATCCTTGCCGAAGGTTGTTACGTTCGAAATTTTGTTGAGTGTGAAGGCCTAAGATGATGCGATCAAAAATGGAAATTGTTTAGAGGACCCATCAAATACGGCTTTGTAAACTTGCCTGTCGTTCGCAAATGATAGTGACTGGCCAATTTCTTCGGACGGGACTTTCACTGCTTATCCTGGAGTACACGGAAGTACTAAACACATAATAGAAATAAAAAGCCACACAACAGATAAGGGCGATCGTGGAGCAAAGCACAATCACAATCCAAAACACTCTCCAGCATTGGGTGCGAGTCAACGTCCAATGATGGAAACCGTGGGCCGAAGTCCAGAGAGGAAAACCTAAACGAAAGTCAAAAGTTGACGATAACGAACCAAATGAATTGCTTAGTCACGTGATTGAACAAGAAGTCACATACCCGGGTTTTGCTCCCCACACACTTCATCTTGGGGATCACTGCCTGGCATATCCTCTGAAATCAAGAGCCTCCTTTGTGCTGTATCTGATTTCTGCCTTCTCGTATGGTCTTCCCAAGCGTTCCAAATCATTGTGGTCTTTGTTTGTAGCAACGACGCCCACGCCTACAGGAGTTAGTACATACCCTTACGGACACACGGTGCGACAGATATTCAAGGCCTTAACTTGGACAGAGCGGTTCCTCCTTACTCCTCTGGAGACCATTCGTGTGCCTAAGCATGCAGGTAAACAACTACAAAGGGAGCTCCCTTAATCCCTATCTAGTCACTGGTTGTTGTTTGAGGAACTTTGATTTACCCTTCGTCACTGCGACGCACCCATTGTGATCGAGCTTGATGATCCGTTTCAACTTTGAGGTGGAGAAAGCTTTTCAATAATTCATACATACCTAGACCCTGGCACAGGCTCGATCAATCTGTCCGTCAAGAGCCTATCGAATCAAAATGAGTCATGTTGTAATGAGCATTTCCTGGAGCACTCAAGGTCCATTCGAAAGGGACATGCACAATGCAGTAGCTGCATTAACTGAATGAATTGAACGGCTAACAAAACCAGAGACTATCATCACCTTCGTCTTTTTGCCCAACAATTTGACTAAAACGAGACCGAAGTGAATGCAATATTAATCCATAGGTAGCAAATCGCATGTACGTACATTTGATTGGGAGAATTAATACCATCAACTAATACCTCGAACGCAATGTTTGTTTTTGCTCAAACCAAAATAACCACTAGGAAACAGGAAGCTATTTAGGAAACCATGCCTGAAGAGCAAATTGAGCAGAGTAAACTCGAGGGTTCAAATTCCAGGGTCGAATCGAATTTTAGTGTCCAGTCATTTGATTTGCAACAGGAGACCGGGAGTGAAATTTGCAATCATTCCCAAGGACCAAGGACAGTTATGATAGTAATGTTACGGCACCATCGGGACAAAAGGTGACAACTTCCGATAATGGTTCAGTCCGTGAGTAAGCGAGGATCATGAATACAAAGCGAGGCTGTCTCCAAGTTCCCAGAGCTCAAATCCATGAATTGACAGATGACAATTGAATTCTCTCACAGCCTCACACCCTGGATACCAGGAAGTAAGGATGTGAATCCGAAAGAAGTCCCTCATTAGATGATTACGAACGAGGCAGATGGTCGATTGGTCGCTCTTTTCATCATCATCATATTCTCGCCTACACCAGATAATCATTCCAGTGTACTGCACACGCCTACCCGACATGTTCCCCTGGTGTTTGAGTACACGACGAGTTTTATGCAATCTTTACCCGTAAAGACAATGCTGAAAACTATTGTAAAAGAGGTAAATAATGGAGAAATCAGGAAATGATAATAGCAAATTTGATTCGTTAGACAAATGTCATGCTTTTTGAGTTAACGATGATAACGTCCTTAACGGACGCAAAATCTCTGTTGTGCCTGGCTTTCGCGCCTAAATTGGAATCATCTCTAGATTGTAAAGCGCTGCATTTGTCGAAGTAAGGTTTATCTAATAAAAACAGCATCATGCTCTCATGTACATATAAACGACTGATATTTGCCTCAGGACACATATATACATCGTGTATATTTATATCAGTAACTGAATTATGTAGTTTTTGCGTTGAATTCAATTGTCAGCTATTTTACACAGCTACTGATCAAGACTAGTTGTAATTATGAATATGAACCTCTTATTATATTTGAAAGTTTGATAATTTCCTTTGCTTTTCATAGGTAACATTTGCATCTTTTTTAAATATAACAGTTTTGATGGAAGCATTTGGTTATTAAACTTTTACACAGATGCATATCAATCATTAAGACAATGCAGTTTTTCATTCCACGCTTTTGAGGTAGTTAATATTCCAACTCATCTCAATAGGTCTAACTGCCATGACTCAAAAAAGTGTTGTTTACGCAATCATTTCGTTATTTTTTCCGCTCTTTTAAAGCTCATCTTATAAAAAAAGGATATTAATTCAACATTTTTACCGGAACAGAGACATC
>NC_081445.1:7021717-7040355 GCF_007210705.1 Tigriopus californicus | reverse complement strand
ATCATTTCGTTATTTTTTCCGCTCTTTTAAAGCTCATCTTATAAAAAAAGGATATCAATTCAACATTTTTACCGAAACAGAGACATCGAGTCATATTCCAATGGTAAGGATTATTCAATATCCTTGCGATTATGTCAAGCTTTTAAGACTCAAAACAAGGGAAGGAAAACCGATACGGATACAGGACTAAATAACAAAATGAAGAAACAAACTATGCGATTTAACGAAACATTGATTACATTTTTGATTCACCCACTATCTTTTCAATGGTACTACAAGCTTAAAAAGATCTCTATGGCAAAGACATGATTTTGGATTTTCAAGCTGTTTCCTGCTTTCGTGCTTTTCCGCTCGTGACTAAAGCTCTCTCATCATGCAGGTGACCATGGTCATGTCATGTCCGTACACCGTGCGAGTACAAAAACTCCACCTTATGCATCCAAGGTAAGTGCGAACGGTAATCTCACATGATCAGAGCTTGCTCGTGGTAAGCCCAACCAGAGTTATGATGGAGAGTCAGTCGTCAGTCCCCTCTTTTGATTTCTTTCCGGTCGTCCGTCTCCTTTGGTTTTTTTAATGTCCGACAGTACACTGCACGTTACCATCTATCGCACAGGACACACACTGTATGTACATCTGTACCGAACGCCCACACGCCATAAGGGCAACAAAACCTGTGTGGTAGGATGTTAGAGACAAGTTACCGCCAGATCTTGGCAGGGATTTGAAATTCCCCTCGCACTCAGCGTTGTATCCTCTTCTTCAACGTAGTCTACCACGTACGGACTCCTAGAGATATGGACTTAATACCGGGATAATAGTTGATCATCGCCTGAACTTGTTTTGTTTCAAACATCTTGCATCTTGTTTAAAAGCCAAAATTGACATTAGATCAGATCACAATGTCTAACGAAAGTTAATGGATTGCCGTGGCCAAATTTGGGCCCAAACTCTGTCTGCCTTCAACGACTCAGAAACTGTATTAATTGATACATAAAATTTAGATCTTTAGCGTGCTCTCGGTCAGCTTTATATACTTTTAACTATAGAACATTTAAAGGACCCACTTAATTACTATATGTTATAAGAAATAACTTACCTTTAATTGCCACGATCTATGTATATTTATTATGAATGCTTTTATATGATCAAAAGGACTCAGAGTTGCTGTGACCCGAAAAAAGGATACCTGCTCACAGTCCATATTTCTAGCAGTCCTTGACTCTACCTACATGCCGCAATACTGTACTCCATGTAGCAGACGATGGTTCCACTTGATGGCCTCACCTTGTCTAGATACCTCATATAGTCTCCAACGGACAGACGTAATCAACTCATTCATTAGGGTGTCGAGAGCAAATATGTTGTGAGTCGGTGGTAGCGGGACGTTCCTAGGTACGAGTACTTATGAGAGTGGGAAAGTTTCCGGGCTCGGGGTGAAATAGACATCTGAAACTAAAGGTTGGTCATTGCATTAGTGTAGGTGGTCGGATTTCGGTTGGAGATAAAACTGTTTGAATCATGGAACGGTAGACAGACTTGATCTTGATTTCCTTGAAAGAGTGATATCATGAAACAAAAAAGACCACCCTCGCCTCTCACGTCACATCTCGAAGAGATGTCAAAATCACTTGAAGTGACCAATGGTAATAAGTCTCTTTTCGGGTCCTCACTAACAGGGGTATGAACTGGCTTTAATGCCACTGACCACGACAAATTTCGGGAAGTCCTTGTTTGATTCATGCTTTGATGATCCCCAAGCTCATTTGATTGCAATCAGTTTCACCTGCTCCTGTCACCCTCGCGCCTAGATCCTAAATCAACGAGCGATAGTCCTCTGAAGTTCGGTATTGTGGCATCTCTCGAAAGCCGTCGAAAGGGCAGCGAGCTACCGTTCTCGCCTGGGAGTCGTCCATACATTATAACTCATGAAATGGTTGTTATCTATGGTCGTAACTACTGATCTGATTGTGGTGGGGGCTCGACGGCTGCGTTGAATTGGATCAAATGGGAAAACACCAAGCGCAGAGGAACATTAGTGGCAACAATAATTTCAATGATCCCCTAGCTAGGACTAGCTACTAGCGAGGTTTGCTCCTCGGTCGGATGTTAGCGAGTTCGCTCTCTCGATGTCTATGTCTCTCTGGTTCCGGGAGTCTGACCGGCTCCTTCTATGCCGTCTCTCACACCATATCATCAAAAGCTCGTCGTTGGTTAAGTGAGATTTGCCCCAGCAATCACGGACATCATGCGGCATCAGGCATCAGGCATTAGGGTTGGACATCATCCTTGATGTGACTTCCTGAACATCAGCAGAATAGTTGAGAATCCTCAGAGCAAGTGATCATACATTCGTGACATGAAGCCTCTGGATGCAGATTCTAAGACCCAGGTAAGCCACCAAATGAAGTAAACTGGATCATAACTAGCTTTGGAGAATGAAGGGTTGGGTATTCTCCTTTGGGATCACATTTTTTTGAGCTGAGCTTTCTAGGATGGCAATTGAATTGGACACGACAATTTGCCTCGAGTCTTTGGCTTTGATCCATTGTAGTATTCGAGCTTCGATCTATGTTACGATTCGGTTCTATTAGTCAAATACAAAATAAGTAAGCTTGGACACGATAACCTTTTGCCTGATCAATCAAAGCAGAACGAAGCAATGGTCTCTTTTTCCCTCTTTCATACCTACTCACACAATAACCTTTGAGGTGTTGAAGAGTAAAGCCAATAACCATAGCTGGACCGAGGAAGTAAGAGAATCTCAAGTTGATTTTCGTGCCATTGTTTCAAACTATCAAATGTACACGAACCATATACATAAGGTATCGAGCACCTGGGGATGTCAGATTTTGAAAATTTTCCGATCATGTTCCAGCCACCCCATGGAACTAGAAGAGACGAGGAACACGAGTTGTGACCTTTTCTGACTCGATCAAAGGCTGACCGTATCCAATTGATTCACAATTGGAGCTGAATGGCCGGTGGTTCCTTTTCGTTGCCGTTGAGACTGAAGACGACCTGCAAGACGTCTTTAATGTGAGGGACATCAAGTGACAAGACCAAGAGTTTTCTTCAGTCGGTCAGTCAGTCAGTCAGACATCCATTCACCCCTCGGGTTGTACGAAATATAGTGCTGGGTTGGACATGGAGTCGGGAAAAACGTGGTTTCAAAGCCCACTCGGTCTTCAGAATTCCTTCAAACCTTTTCAAGAGGGTCCACCGGTTTCCTCTAGTAAGTCATTGGTGAGCTCATCCGCATTCACCCCTCCCCCCACCCACAGATTGTCCGCACCCTCGTGGAGTCCATTTCATACCTTGAATATGATCCACCGTCCAGTTGGGATCAAACCCATTGCTCCGGCTCCGTCAAGTCCCTGGGGCATGCTACCTTGGAATCCCATGGAATTGCGGGCTCGTTTTGCTCTCCTAGATTCCCTGAGACAAATAGCGATTGCCTCGTCGATGCCCAATACTACTGAAGGGTATCATCCTCCACTGCCTCCTCCTCCACCACCTCCTTCACTTCGTCCAGTTCGAAATGAGAAGAATTTCTCCGCCATTCCGAGTCTTTTGACGGGGATCAAGCCCAATTCTTCATCTTGTTCAGACAAAGGTGCACACCTTTGCACCCATCGAAAAGTCAGCCCTTTCACTTCCGCTTTGGACTTAACATCGAGTCTTAGCCACGAGAACAGTCTGAGAAGGGTTTCCAAGGGAGGCTCATCGTTTCTGATTAAGTATTCATGCAAGTATTGTGGAAAAGCCTTTCCCAGGTCTGCCAATTTGACACGCCATCTTCGCACTCACACTGGAGAGCAGCCCTACAAGTGCAAATACTGCGAAAGATCATTCTCGATCTCTTCAAACTTGCAAAGGCACGTTCGTAACATCCACAACAAAGAAAAACCTTTTAAGGTAATCCAACCCTCGAACTTTAACTATAAACCATGTTCATGTTAAGGATTAAATTGCGGTTGAAAATCAACAGAGGTTGCGTGAGTCTTGGTTCATTTGTACCGCCCGGTTTCCCGCTTTTAATTCTTACTCGATTTATTTACAGCGCACCACTCATTCTACAGAATTTTAGCCGGGTCCAAATAGAAGTTGTAACATCTATTAATGTCCGAAATGAAGAGATCTAGCTTACTGATGTTTACATTACTTTACCATAAACCACTTGTAACATTTTAGATAAAGCCTGGGCATCTTGTTTTGAAATTAGAAAGAAATTGATTGATTAGTTGCCAAGTTACACAATTCTAATATTGTCTTACATTCAGTTAGTTAGATTTGGAGATCTTTAGAATGACGTAACTTAACGAATAATCAATCGATGAGTTACCAAATTCAGGGAGGTAAAGCCATTGAATAAATATGTCCGTAACTTTCTTCACTGAGTATACGGAGTCTGAGCTACTACGTATGTTATCTCAAAAATAACTCGTTGTAAATGTGATAACATATAGATCAACAAGGAGCTACCGAGTATCCATAAGTTTTATGACTCTTGTTTTGATCCAACCAACGGACCTGGAGGATATGCACGTGATCAAAGTAACTAGCTCAGGAGTAATTGGCATGAAAAGTTACACCTTACAACCTTTCTGAAACGCTTTTTAGTTGATTTTATGATTTAGTTGATGAGCTGATTTAGCCTCATTATCTAGTTGAATTCTAGACTTTCTCATCTTCAACATCAAATGTCATTTCCCCAGACAGACTTTTTGGTCCAATTTCTAAAAAGAAATTCTTTGAAGTAACTGGTTCGGCCTTTCCTTCTTTCAGTGTTCCCTGTGCGATAATAGTTTCTGTCAACAGAGCAACTTGGAACGTCACATGAAGAAACATAACATCGACTACAGAGCCCTTGGAGCACGAGGAGTTGTTACAGAAGTTAGAGGAACAGGAGGAGGAGGAGAAGAAGAGGGAACCGAGGAGAAAAGAGAACAAGTCGCTATAGGACAAGTTCCACGAGTCACTCCTCCACATCACTCAACAACACCATCATCATCATCATCAACAATTGCCACAAGTACTCGCCTCCACGCTGTCTCTCTGTCTCACAGGCAGAGTCCCTAAACTCTGAATGATTGACAGGGAAATCTCAAGGGTGAAAAATGCTAATTATCCTGATGTTTTCGCCTTCATTCTGATGGTGTCCCTCCCTACCCTGTCATCCAATGCTCAAATACACATGATTGTTTCTAATGCCTCTTGGTCCTCAGAACAAAAAAATAAAAAAATAAAAAACATGACCACATTATTTTAGAAATGGGCTTTCTTAGTAGAATCTATATCAACACTTCCAACTTTCGTTCAAGAGGAATATGCGCGAAAGTCTCGGTCACCACCATATGCTGAGTTTCCCTAGCAGTGATTTTTTGATCCCATCTCACTCGAGAGAGCTCAATATCCATTAGATGATGTGAGTCCTCGTACGTGAGTGAGTGAGTAAGTAAGTGCTCATCTCATCCAACTCACAATTTCAGTTGCTCTTCCAACATACTTGGAGGCTGGGTACGTACTTCTAGAAGAGCAGTCCAGCCTGAACCATAATAAAGATGCCGCCTTTGAGCCACACTCACAACCAACCAACCAACCAACCAACCACATGTGCATGCACAAATCACTGTACGGTATACAGTAGAAGAACCCCCGAACAGCAGTTGCTCGAGAAGGAGGAGAAGAAAGCGGTTGTTCCACTTGACCAGTAGAGCGAAGATTCTGAAGAGCCTTTCGCCAGGACAGCAACAACAAACTGGAACTGGAACCACTGGCAACGTTTGGAATGCTCCCATCTTGGTACTCTGTAACACACCAATAAGAGCAGAGATATTACCCTTCCAATTCTCCTCCTCCTCCTCTTTCTTCTTCTTTTGCTCCTCCGATCCTTCTCGTCTTGTTAGGCTGGTTTTCCATCTTGAGTGTCCATGTTCCCCGAACCTAATGGTGTTTCTTTTCACTCCTCGGCCAAGACGAAACAAGGGACGGCAGTCATGTGATGGAACATCATCCATCCACTTTTCACACCACGCATCACCACTCCCCATGAAATACACTTTCCGTTCCATTTTGGCCCACTTTGAAGCAAGCAGAATCCCAGATAATGGAGTGGAACACCATTTTGGAAAAGGGTACACGATCGTGTATTGTTCAATCAAGAATACGCAAGGATGAATCCTTTCCGTAAACAAAATGAACTCAACTTTCCCTCGTACAAAGAACCGCAATTAGTAACAAGTTTGAATGACAAGTCTGGCATTTGATTTGCGTTTTTATAGCCTTGGCGTCGACAACATGTATGCCCTTTGTGTCTGAAGGGTTTTCTTTAAGGAGCAGTTTTGGTAGTTCCTTGGCAAATCGAAGAACTTTGCCATGTTCCAGGAGCTTCTGAATCAAACCGTTGAACCGAGATGCCCCATACTCTGACGACATCTGTCGACAAGTCGTGGTATCAAATATTAGAAACCATTACGTTCTTGGACCAAAATGTTCCAGCTTAGGTCCACGCTTAAATTGTGCCCTCTTTTGTTGGCAATCCCAACACAGAAGGGCCATTAAAACTCCATAAGCTTGTGCACCGTTGTTGAAGAAAATGTCGGAAGGAACACTTTTCTCCCCCTTTAAAAAAGGCGGAGAACACGCATTAAGGAGTAATCCTATCTTCAAATATTTCACTTTGTTTCCAGCAAGTCTATGGTCCCATTATGGAACACGAGCAATTGTGGAGCGTGAGAAATGTTTTCACTCAGACGAAGACAGAGGTGCTTTTTGAAAGAATTACCAAAATAATGAATGAATGTCTGGAGTTTATAAGATTTGGAGATACACTATAATATGAAAGAGGCATTCCGAACTAAGATGGTAGAAAACTCTTTGGATCCATAAAAAGTGCTCAAGTCTTGGATTGTGGGTCTGATGGAGAAAATGCGATTGACTTTCTTGAATAGGCCATTCAACACAATGGAGCCGAGAATTGGCATAGATTATCTATCGAGATTCTATTCGAACTCGAAACCCTTTTGGACTTCCCATGAGACCATTGCTCTTTCATTGGAACCATTCAATACGGACCATCAATAAGAATGGGCTTCTATTGAAAGGCCAGAAATTGGACAAGGAGATGAAATGGAAGAAAAAGTGACTGCACAGACTCCTACCAACGACAACGACGACAACACGAACGACGATAACTCGGTTCCCAAGCATGGAAAGATACGATTTGCTCTATCCAAAAAACGAACTGGAGCCTTTGAGCGCCACCCTTGGGACATGGTCTTTACTGGGTTTAACAGTCAACAACGAAAATCTAATGGCCGAGGAGGGATCACATTTCAAATGGAGAAAGGTGCCGCGAAGATTTCAAACATTGAAAGATAACGAACGCTTCAAAAGCCTGATGAAAAAATTGCTTATACACAGGTGAACTAAAACTCGTGCCAAAATTTGGCCTTGGCAGTGATGAAAGGAGACGTCTTTTCACCTCCCAATGCAATCAGTGTTCTCAACTTTCGAATATTTGACCGCATTTTATGAACCAGTGAACATTCAGGGCAAAGTTACTGAGTCTTTTCAGTCTTTTAAACATCCCCAAAGGAAAAAGTCCACTAGAAGTTCGATTTGATACATGTGCCCACAATAACTCAATGAAAATGAGAGTACCTCTCGTAATAAGGTGTTCATAGACAATTTCAATGAAATAACATTGTCATAACTTGGCTATTGTTCATGGACATTTCATATCATTTTGTGTTGACCACAATTCAACAAGAGTTCCACTGGAGATGTATCCGACCGTAGAAACGTTGGGCCCTTCTCCGGGAATTTCCTTGGTCGTGATGAATGTCGTCGTAAATCAATCCCCTCCAGAGAGTTTGAGACGTCTTGAACGAATCACAATGCAGTCACTTCACCAGCTTGTCCTATGCATATTCTAACCAATCTTTGCTACGACTGAGCACAACGAAAAATCTTTTTAAAAACTTGGACTCGCATTTTTTTAAAGTTAAAATTCCATCTGTATTGCTAAGGTTGAATCAATATAATCCACAACAATCCAAAACTCTGGAAAAGTTCAGTTTACATGTAGTATATATCATTACCATTTTAAAAAATGCTCTCCACTGATATCTTGATCCAAGATAAACAGTTGAGCAAAAGTAGTTTAGTCTTCGCGTTCTTCGAAATTTTGCCCGTAAAGCGACAAATGGAATCATCGTTATGAAACTAACAATTGGTGCGTTAGATCGAAGGTGCATGTCTCATAATAGAATCGTAACATTTATGGAATAGAGCAATTGGATATGCTTCGTCGAACCAGGGAAAAACCTGCTTCAAAATTGGTCTGTATCGTGTGTGTTCATTCATATAGCATTTCTTTACCACAGCCACGTGATCATGTGTGACCAATGAACATTATGGAAATTCAATTTCTAGCAGCGCAGGTAGTGCTTTCACACGAAAATATCGAAGCCACTTATTGCTTATGAGCTCGAGGGTGGGTATGAGGAAAAAAAGAGTTTCACATCTGGCCCGATCCATCTCAGGGGTGCAAAATTGAAACCACTTTGCAACATTGAGCGATGTTTTCATCGATTTCTTCTATTTCAATGAGCCTTTAGGTTTGGAAGATTCAGTTGATCCCTTCGGAGTGTTGTTAACCTATGATCTGTTGGTGCATACTCTCTCCAGCATCCTGAAGTGGAGATCAGCTTGTTTGAAGCTGATCCGTCAAAGTGTCAAGGATTCCTGAAATCGCCCTCATATTTCTCTTTCTTCTGCTTCTTCTCCTGCTCCGTTTTTCCTTCAATCGCTCTTTCCCCGTTCGACGTTTTGGAGCTCGTCTTGAAATCTCTCTTGAGGTGAAAATTTTCTCAGGATCGCTTTCAACGAAGACCATGATGACATCTCAGGGCGTTTTCATATTCAACATAGAGAAGAAAACTAGAGTGGTCAGCTGGTCAGCTAGAACGGATTTTTCACCTGGCTACAATTACTCCGATTGAAACATAAAATATTATTGGATTTGTTTATGGATAAAGAAGACAATTTTTTCGAATGATATAGACTATGAAACTTGGGTGGATTCTTGCTTCTGTCGAGTTCTCCTCTCTAGAGGTTATGTCTCTATGATGGAAACGCGTTTGTGTGTGTTCAGCCGGTGGGGATGTCTCAAAATTCCTTTTCCCAATGGGTATTATTGCTAATTTGAGCTAGTTCATGTGTGAAGACCCCAATTAGCCTCTCTCTTTTCCATATTCCTATTTCATACTTGAATGAGAGGGACAGAGAGCAAATCAGAGTGGAGAGCTCAGATTAGAACAGCACTTTCCTTCTCAATTCTCACATTTAACATTGCAAGAGGCGTCCCCCATTCTTGAGACATGGGAGATGACCCATAATTAGGTTTGGCCAAGACAACCAATGCCGTTAATATATTATCTATCCTTGGCCTGAAGCGCTTCGGAGATTTGGAAGTAAAAGAAACATTCGAAGTTAGGATGGGGAAGGAGGCTCATATTCCCATTTCGCTCAAGGGCAAAGAGCTCAAAGAAAAATGAGTCTGTCTGTCTGCATGTTATTGAATGATTTTCCAGTTGGAACTTGTAACACGCCGATCGGGTAGTAAACGCCATGTGTCTCTGTCATAACAATAAGATCATGGTAGATTGCAAAACCATTTCCTCTTTCTCTGTGTTGTCTTCACTGTGGAACGTGGCGTGCCTTGATGAATGAGTACGGAACGCACATTGTCCCTGCGTTGTACTATTACAAACGGTAGTGGGCTAGTACATTGCGCATATGTACTGTACATAGTACATGGATGCATGCAGCAAGTGTTCCCACTAAAAGTCCGTAGGGGTGGGACGGGGCAACTCATCCAAAGATCTATTCGTCCCCCGGGGTAGTAATGGAGATCCTTTGGCGATGGAAATGGAACACAGTGTGAGTGTTAGTTGGACCAGATTGAACTTTGGCTCTCGAGGAAGAGGGTCGAGCAAAACCCGAGCGAGATTGAGGGAATGAGCGAGAGGTCGCGGATGGTGACGATTAGTCGCGCAATCTGGTGTCAAGACCAGCTCTCTTTGAGGCTCTTCTCCCACCCCCTCAAAAGCATCAATTCCCCCCACACCATTGCTACGTATTGTACTACACCCACCCAAAAGTGGCAACAGAGGTTCTCTCCATTGAGTCACTCGGCAGAGGAGCTGTTGAATCACAGGGATCCTGCGCCAACCTACGCTCAACCCAGATTGAAAGGCCACCACGTGCATGTGTGTGTGCGTGTGTGTGTGTGTGTGTGAGTGAGAGAAAAGAGATCGATGGGAGCAGAGAATGGAAGAGCAGCGGGGGTCAAGAGCCCGGGATTAAGTGGTATGGATGAAGTGAGTTCACTGGATGGAGCGACTACTAGTTACTCGCCCGTCGAATCGGGAAGGAGGAGCAGGGTGTCAGGGGGAAATTGTGCGAAAACTACCACGATCACGGATAAATCTAGGGTTCGACTAGCCAAGTGCGAGCTTTCGATGTCCACGACATGTTTTTGGGTCGGGAGGGGAAGGAGGAGGAGGAGGATGGTGTTGTTGCTATTATTGAAAAACATGCCAACAAACAACGAGGTTTATCAGATGATTACCACTCTATCAATCTGAGCTTTGTGCGGATCAGTGAATCAGTTAAGAGATCTGTATGTATCAGTCATGATCATACGCCCAAGCTGCAAATCACACATACATTTATATAAACAGGTTTGACGGTATAGAAATATTGTAGTACTTTCTATCGAGATGACTGATCACACCCAGTGGGATGAATCACATAGTGTTCTAGTGTTCTCCAATGATTCGGACGGGCTATTTTAAAAAATGTGTCACATTTCAACTCTTTTTGGACAAAGGATTCAATAAACGAACTATTGCTCCATGAACATGAGATAATTCCTAATTTTATGAGCAACCTCACTTCTACCTTGACTAATGAAGCAAAATCAGGTAAAACTTATGAATGATTCGAATTATTTTATGGAACAAAGTGGTGCTTGGTTCTCACTAAAACACTTTTGAATCACCAGAGACTTCGATATAGATTCCAGGCAAGTGTGAGTTCAGGCTGTGTAAGTCACCAACCATGTACGTGTACGTACTTATATCTTTCACCACCGACTTCTCATTAGGAGGTTGGCGAAAATCTGGAGATTCAATCAATTCGATCATCCCTTCAGCTCATCAAGGTCTTGTATGACTCTGTCACTCCTACATCATACTTCTTGACATCATCAAGCTGGCCATTAAACCAATAGTTGGGCACATTATAACCCCTTACGAAAGGAGTAACAAAAAAGTCTCTCATTATTTCAAGGTTTTATATCAGAGTCTTCATGAAAGTAGCCTATTCTGCCAATGCCAACCCGTGTCAATTCAGTCATATATCACAGTCCTTAAAACCATAGAAAGTTGGGAAGTTAGGGCTCAAAAAAAAGTTGCCACTGAGTAAAGGGAAAGAGATGGCACCCGAACGAAGCGTTCCATACTTCCTTCTGCACAGCCATTGATCTTATGCGACTGGCTTGCACACAGTGCACAGTAATGGGCGTGATAGTGATGTTGTTGGCGGTGATGTTGAATCTGTTGGCGGGAACAAGCAAAGCAGTCAGCCTGTTTCAAACTTCTCTCTCTATCCCTCTTCTTTCCTTTCTTTCTTTCTTCCTTCCTTCTTCCCTCCCTACCCTGCCTCATTGGGTTGTAACACTATTTCACAGATGTGAACAATGTTTCTGTCAAAGTTATTAGATAGTATGAAGAGTTATGGCTTCAAGTATGAGTTGGCAACATCTTGGCTCCACATAACGAGTGAAAGAGAGAAAAGAAACACAAACAGTCAGACAGTGCCACACCGTGTATGGCATATAGACAGTAACGTGTATATTTCAGCAATTCAGAGGAGCAAGCAAGTATGTCCTCAAAAAAACAACAAGGAGAGTAGCATTTCCAATCGGAGATTCGCCCACTGATATTTGACCCCGACTTCAGGGAGATCGATCTTGAAGTGCAATTAATGCCCTCACTCGTTCTCCAAACACATTCATCGATCAAAGTGTCACAGCACTTCTGAAGACACGTTCGGTTGAGACTAATGTGACAACCTGACAACGAGGATTCGTTGCCCTCCACCGGAATCCAAATCACTCCCAACGTCTTCGTGTCCAATGAAGAAATAGAAGACGACTCTGAGGAGATTGCAGCTCATCCGATAATTCCTTCAAATGACCGGGATCACGATCCAGGGACGGGAATGATGTGGATGTTGATGATTTCTTTCTCACTTTTCTTAAGGATTGGCACGGATGATCGATGGAGGCAGCAGCCCAAAGATCATCGGACGAAACGGCATTTGACGTAATGATCACGATGACAAGACCAGACGAGACCGGTCTGCTGTCCTCTCCAAATGAAGATAAATGGAACAACAGTTTGTTAACTTCTCCATTTCTCTCCTTCCTAATTCCATTCTGTCTTTCTTCTAATACAAATAAGGTGCTTGAATCAAAGTCAAAATTCTCCTACGAAGTTCGGATGAAAAGGCATTATAGAGGTAGCAAAGGAGCCGCAGTTGTGGGTTTGCTTCAATTTGCTCAATTACTTACTTGTAAATGGATGATGTACTCGGATGGTTTGATAGCCAACAGAAAATGGCCGAGCTCGACAAAGAATGGATAGCTGCGCGAAAGAATCAATGAGTGGTTCTGACCAACAACCCATTTCAATTGCCAATTGAACCTGGACTGTACTGCACACTAGACGTGGAGATCCAAGTAGTGGTTCGAGTGGATGGCGTTTCCTCAACATTTGGGATCATCAATATCAGAAGTGAACAATTGTCCAAAATTTGACGACAGGATTTCTAGCCTGGGAAGGGGCAAATGAATGGGCGATAATGCACGGCTAATTGTACCAAATCAGGCTAAACTCAAAAGAAGGTGACTGGACCATTCGGTAAGGAACTAAAAGGTGACGGGTGGTTTTTAAACCATGAAATATCCACAACCAAACCAAACCAATAAAATTTCTCAGAAGTCATGAAGAATGGAAACTAGATGCATCTAAGATTTCGTTCGGCAATTTGGTCTGCCACCAGTCCAAAAAAAAACCTCATTTCGTCACGGTTTGAGTTTCCTGGGCCAGAAAAAAACCTTGGTTGAAAAAAATCATTTGTACATATTTTTTTGAATAGCGATGGCAAACAAGCTGAATGTCGGCACAGGAAGTCGATTCGCACCTACAGAGCTTTTGGCCCTCCAAGTTGAGTTCACCGTTTAGAGCCAACCAGTCATACAATGGAGGAAGCTCTCTGAAAGCAAGGACAGGTTAGGAATAAAGAGACATGATACATCAAGGAACGTCAACTAGGATACTCTCATGCATTAGTTGATATGTTGTACTGGGTCTTGCCATTCATTTGGGTTGGCTTGAAAAGCTTTCCTGTTCTTTGTACGCCAAGATTGAGAGATACTCGTACCTAGTTTCTCCACGACCTGAGCTTAGCACAAGACGACAATTGAACGACGGGTCGTTGTCTTGGTGTTCGGAAGCAAGCCCAGTCGACCATATTTTTTCACATTTGTATTTATCTAGCGTCATTGCGTGAGAGTAGATGATATCTACTAAATTGTCGTAGATTACGGGCTTTACTGCATGCGTAGACCTTCAGTAAACAGCGTTGGCCGGGTGGGTGGGTCGCGAGTTCCTAGTTCCAACCAACTAAGGAGAAATCCCCTCCTTCCTTCTCCACTCTCAACTGGCTTTGGAACTCTTTCCCTTGATTTCCCATGTTCAACCGCCTGAACACGAAAAGATCAAAATAAAGATAAGTGTACCCGGTGTTGATTTCTTTCCCTGATCTACCTAGGGTTGTACATACGAGTAGCCTACCACCGCACAAGTACTGTCCGTAATGCAATCGGCATTAATCCCTTCAAACCGGTATTTCCCAGTGCGTTTGATCAGCGAATCCAAGTAAGATGGTAAATTTTTTTCGTGTTTAGTAAAGTAACTAACAGTCTTCTGGGTTATGTCAGAAGGCCTCATTTTTCATGCATATTTTAGCTCTTGGCGTCAAACTCGAAGGAAGAAAAAGAAGATATCATCAGAAACTTTATTAGAAAGAAATCCTCCGCAATGAAAATTGTGATGGCTGCACTAGCCAGACTTTGGTTGCACATGAGACTAATGAGAGCGAAATAATGTCATTATCAGAATGATGGCGCGGATGACGAGGATTATTAGATTGATAAAATGGGCATGAATTGTATTTTTGTAATGTCGATGCCTATTAGGACATGATTATGATAGTGATGATTAATAACAATAAAGCTTTTTTATCCTAAGATTTACATGTAGGCGAAACAAATAAACTATGAAACCGGTGATGAAAGGAAGAGAAGGCGAAGAAAGTGGTCATGGGAATGACTTGACGTGGGAAGCGGGGACAAGGCGACACCTCTTAATCCAACTCGGAAGTTCAACTAAATCGACCAGGGTCTCATAAATAAGGGAATACATTATTATATGTGTCACGGTGCAAGTTGTCCTTTGAACTCCCAAATAATAATGATGGTAATAATAACGATAACAACAGCAATGGAAGCATCTACTGCAAGAGCGGCAGCAGAAGCCACGTCATTGCTGAAAGGTGCTGAAGTCAATGCTTTTTCGCTCTTCTCTTTTCTGGGTCTTTGAATGTACTGAGCAAAATACTGTCTCGTTAAGGCCACAGGGAGAGCTACAAAAAGTCCATAGGAAGAAGGGGCGTGGGAAGGAGGGGGGGGACCGTACATCCGCCTTGGCCGTACTCCGGGGGGGCGGGGCAAATTTGGGAAAAGACTGAAAGGCCTGTATCTTTCTTTCGTTCTCTCGCTCACTTTCTTTCTCTCCAAGACTCGCAGAGGAGTACAAAGTGAATGTATAACTAGAAGGTTGGCTCTCGTTCTGGCTCTTTAAGCACTTGAAAAATCTTCAACACGCAACAAAATTAATCACCTACTGTGAGCAAACGCCCATTGCACGGACCAGTACTATCAACACTATTACTTTAGGTATACCACCGTATAACGGTGCGGAGAACAATAGAAGTGAGTGTCACTCGCTGCCAACGACAGTAGCAGGGTTGGCAGGAACCATAATGGACCACCGGTAACTGCCACAAGCCATGTTCTTTCTGGTCCTCTGAGGAGGTCTCACCGAGGGACGAGAGTTGACATTGCGGTACAATGTCATGTTGAGATAAGAGGAATCTGATCTCAATCGTTGGTAGGCATTGGCTCGTTGTTAGCAAACTTACAATACAAGCAAGAAATGAGCGTTGATCTTCCACCCAACGATCATCGGCGCTTTACGTACGTAGGGTATCATGAGCAGATATATGTGTTATCGTTGGCGCCGCCTGCCTCTCTTTGGTCCTCCTACGTCTCTTTTTGTTCTCATTCTTGCTCAAGGCTAATTTCGTCTTCTTCATCTTCCACGTCAATGTCAGCGTCCGAGTGTCTGGGCGAATACTCCGAGGAGAACGGGTGATGTGGCTGGTCCGTGACTTTGCCCATAAAGGATCGGATTTCGTCAAAGTATCCCTCTTCTTCGGCTCCCCGGGGACCTTCAGGCGAGTCGACGATGGCCGAAGGATCCGAGCAGGTTTCGTGCTTCTTCAAATGCCGGTCAAGATTGGTTTGCTGCCCAAAACTTCTATCACAGAGAGGGCATTTGAATGGCTTTTCCTTGTTGTGGATGTTCCTAACATGGCGTTGAAGGTTAGAGGAAATCGAGAAGGACCTCTCACAGTATTTGCATTTGTACGGCTGCTCTCCTGTGTGCGTTCGAAGATGGCGAGTCAGATTGGCAGAGCGGGGGAAAACCTTTCCGCAGAACTTGCATGAGTAGCGGTCCTTGTTACTTTTGGAGCCCATCCCCGCAATCAAGTCGGGATAGCATCGGGAGGGGAAAAAGCTTCGCTCCTCCAAAGCCCGACTGCCTGACATCATCATGGACGAGGGAGGAAAGTACGACGGAAAACGAGGGGGAACAGCCGCGTTTCCATTCAGGGTTCCATGATCGGGGATTATGCCTGGAAAAGGGGTGGCGGCACTTTCTGCTCCAGAAGAGGGCCGGTGATGCATTCGATACATGGCTTCTAATAGGAAGGGGTGAATGGGTCGTGGAGGGTACGAGGCCGGAGAGGACGAAAAACTCTTGGGGCTAAAATGACCAGCTCCTTCCAAAGCGTGTGAGTTGGGGAAGCGATCCCCGCCGAACCTCTCCTCGCCAACTTGATGGTGGGGATGCTGATGGGGATGATGACGGGTCTGTTGTTGATGATGCTGATGGTCCCCTTTCCGAGCTAGAAAGCCTTCAACCTTCTCCTTGACAGGCACAAAGGCTTTCCCTTCTTTGACTGGTTGAAATCCTTTGGGCTCTATTGGTCGCTCAGGGTCACTGCTACTCTTTTCAAAGTCTTCACCGTCTTCCTCATTGTTATCGTTATCATTCTCGTCATCATCGTCTTCTGCCATGTCGTCGATTTCTTCGTCTTCCTCGGGTTCTTCAATTTCTTCCTCGTCTGGCTCAGATCCATGAGAGCGCTTTAAAGTGTCCTCCTTCACGGGCCTAATACCTTTGGGAAAGCTCGTCTTTCCAACGCTGGGTTTCAAATTGCTACGCGAGAGGTCTAGAGCAGGTCCAATGTCACTGGATTCAGATGGCTCTATTTTGAAGCCATTCTCCGACCCTTTAGACTTCAATACGAGCTCTGTTCGCCTCTCGACAGCCTCCTCGTCTTCGTCCGTCTTCACGGTCTCAAGATGTTTCTCCTCCAGGGACACATTTCGGTTCACATCCACGTCCTCGCCATCGTCCTCGTCATTCGTTCCCTTGCCTAGTCTGACTGATTTGGAGTAACTTGGGCTCTCTCTTTTGGTCTCATATTCCTCGTGGTTGACGGTTCGATTTTCTTCGACACTTCCATCATGTGAAAGACGTTTTGGGCGTTCTTCGATCAGGCGTTTCTTGTCCAACCAGGGCCGCTCGATTATTGCACTTCTCTCTGAGGCTTTCCTCTTCAACGAAGAACTCGGGGGTGAAAGTGATTGAGGCCGATTGCCATTGGTGAGGGATCCAGATAGTCCCACTGGGAAGCCATGAGCAAGACCAGGCTGAGAGAGCAACTGTTGTTGATTGGCCAATCTATGCAATACATTGGGTAACAGAAGATGTGGACTTTGAAAGAAATTGGCGAAGGGATTTTGTACTCCAGCCATGGCCAAGGCAGCCAGGGCATTGGTCGACTGTTGTTGTTGTTGTTGTTGCTGCTGCTGTTGCTGCTGCTGTTGTTGGTGATGCTTCTGTTGCAAAAAGTGAGCAGCGGCGTAAGGTGACAATAAACTGGCCGCAGCCGCTTGACTCATAGCCAACGAATGACCGTGACCGGCATTTAATCCCAGACCCGCACCGCTTGCATTTGAGGACGAGGTTGGGGTTGCGGGAGTACCCAAGGACTTGCCGAAGCAAACCGAGCTGAAGTCGTGGGACGACGTGTCAGTGCCCATCTTGGATAAGGGCGAGGATGCTGCTGATGACGTATTCATCAACTTGGGGGATAAACTCCCCCCATTGGTTGAAGAGGAGTGATGGGCTGATGCCGCTAAGGCCAGGTAAGGGGATGGCGTGGAATCACAAAACCGCCGATGCTTGGAAAGACTTGTGACAGTGCTGAAGGCCTGGCCGCACTTGTGACACTTGATCTGCATCCGACAGTTGGCGTGCATACGCTTATGTCGGCAAAGATTGGAGAACTGAGTGTAGCTCTTGAAGCAGACTTCGCAGCGGAAGGGCTTCACCGAACTATGAATGTGCGTGTGTTGTTTCAAGCCGGAGCTCGTGGCGAAGGTCTTGCCACATTCGGGACAAGCATGGCTTCGGGCTCCCACGTGGTTTGTACGGATGTGCCGCTGCAGATTGCTGGGATCGGTAAAGACCTTGTCACAGTTCTCACATGGGAAACGTCTGAATTCACCATGAATCATCTTGTGACGGAGTAAGTTGGGTCGCCAAGCAAAGCTCTCTGAGCAATGCTCACATCGGTATTGGCTCGGGGTGTGGCTGTGAGCTTCAACCATGTGATGGTCCAATCTATAGAAACCAAAATGACCCTATTAATCCATCAATGTAATGCTCAATACCAAATGCAGGGCTTACAAAGAAATGTCTGGAAAGACCTTCTCGCATTTAATGCACTTTGCCCCAGATTCGTCGTCGTCCTCGTCTTCCTCCTCCCCGTCAGCCGCGTGAGTCGTATCTTCGCCTTCTGAATGGTGATGCTCATCGCGGTCGATTGTTCCATCCTCGCTAGATCCTTCAGGTCGTTCCAGGAGGTTACTACCTTTGGAGGAGTCTAGACCTAACCCATTTGAGGAGGCATTGTCGTTCTGGTCAAGAATGATGGACCGCTTGGGCCCCAACGCAAGCTCGGTTCCTTCCCGAATGTCCCGAATAGTTTCATAGTAGATCTGAAGTAAGGAGACATCTTTTAAAATCAATTGCTCCCTGCCTTGTGGATGTTCGAATTCATGTACCTGACCCTCGACCATTGTA
>NC_081445.1:7009038-7021681 GCF_007210705.1 Tigriopus californicus | reverse complement strand
GTTCGAATTCATGTACCTGACCCTCGACCATGGTATAAGTGATGTTTTGTTGCTCAGGATTGTCCTCTGGAACGCATTGGACATGTTTGAGCCAGGAGCCGTATTCAGAAGCATCTAGGAATCCCCGGATTCCTGCGGATGGCACCAAAACCTATAACAAATGAAGGAGAGTGATGATGATCACCATGAATGCCGACAAAAATCTTCATCAATTGGAGGGATAGTGATTGAGACATGATTATGGGCCGACTTTCCAGCTCAACGACTGTACCATGTCGTCCCATACGAGTGCGAGGCAGTCAGCAGCCGGTGTTGAGCTCGGCTCCAAGATAGATTCGTTTCACTGTCAGTTAGAAGCGCATTCTTTGCTTTTGTTGGTTTTTCCTCCCCACGACCCTGTTCATTGGCGCTCCTCGGAGACAGCCGTACTGTAAAGGTAGGCGAGGTACAGGAGGACGATTTCAGTTTTTTTGACACCCCACCCAGAACATCTCTCTCTCTCTCCCTCTCTCTCACTCTTTTGTCAAAGAAGGAAGACTTACTTCATGGTTTGAAATTGCTACCGAAACCAACCAGCGACGTCATTCACAACCACGGTGACGATCATCAGACTCGACTCCGAACATCACAAGCAGGAATGGGAAAAAAGGAAGAGAAAGAGGAAGGTGACAGAGCAAAGTAGGCGGATGGTGGTGGTGGTTGCTTGGCATTGCCGTGGTTCAAGAGAACCAGAACCTGCAGCAGCAATACACCAGTAGCAGTGTCAGCTTGGTTTTCGCCGACGTCGATGTCAACACGACCGAACTGAGAACATGGAATAGCACCCATTAGGAAGCTCAAAAGTTATAGGGACATCAAAAGGCGGTCACCAAACAGAAAGACGTCGTCAAAGAAAGGCGGAGAAGAACCCCAATTGAGTTTGTTGTTAGTGCTTTTTTGTCAATGAGAGTGGAGACATCTCTATAGAGATGGGAGCAGCTTTAGGCAATGGCAGTGGGCACCCATAAAGCTCGTTAAAGAGACCAACAATTTTCCACGGACGAAAAACGGAGAAAAGAAGAAAAATATATCGTTATTTTTCCCTAACCAATAGCCAAACCTGACTTGACAGACAAATTCTGAGGGACAGAGAATACTAGCTAGAGATCAAGGCAATCATGAGTAGATGAGTTGGAAGTGAAGGAGGACTGCTTCTCTTTGACGGCTTGCCAATGTACACACATATCTTGTTCAAATCTAGCATGCACACAGCAGGGACGAAGCTGGCCTAGAAAAAGTAGGACAGGAGGTGTGATCCAGAACGGAATTCACACCTGGCCATCAAACCTCGTCAACAATTGATGGGATCTTGGCCATGAGATCTTCGAGCACTGATTTTGTCATGATTGTTGCTTGAGCCACCAAAATCTCCTGACTCATGAAAAAGCACGATTTATGGCCCATCCTTATGGTTTGGGCCATCCCCGATGATCACCCTCTTTGACACTCAGTCACCAAAGAGAGATCCCTAAAGCGTTCACCCATCCATCCATCCATCTATCCATCCATTCGTCTATCCACCCATCCATCCATCCGTGGTAGAATCCTTCAACGACATCTCAATGAGTGTGAAGTGGATGGAGAGAGAGTTTTTCGTCTACCAAGTTCGGTGTCTATGTACAGTGCTCTATGTTCGCAGCACAAACTTTAGAGTTCAATACGACACATATACTGTATGTACGTACCGTGCGTCCGGCTTATTTCACTATGTACAGTGCAACGCACTGTAGGTATAGATAGCCCAGGCACATTCAAATGTCATCCATTTGACAGGTCCTTTTGGAATATTTCTCCTTGGTTGAGAGCCGTTCTGAGAACCAACCACCGCTATCCCCTTGAATCCATCTAGGATGGTGATGAATTATTGATGCTACTTGCTCTCTTATGAAAAGTCCCGCTCTTGACGTACCAACTACATACGGCTACTCGCTTTAGGGTCTATTCGTGGGTCTAATAGTAGTCCTCGGCATCGTCATATCATCAGAATCATCATCATCACTTCAACACTTTTAGATTAGAGCAAAGTATTTTTGAGCTGCTTGCTGCCACGATGCTCAGTGGGTCACTAGTTTTTTGCGCTCCCATTAGAAGCATCTTTAGGTGGCGCTCTTTCTATTTTCTTTCTGGGTTCATCCACTGTACACACTAGATGTACCCGCGGAACGAACAGTACTTGTCTTGGTCTGGCTTTTGGAGATCTGAGATCGAGAGCCAGAGAGCGTGAATAAAGCTTTTTGAATGAGCATCTTTCTTTCGGTCGAGAGGACGTCGTGAAAAGATTCCAAACATTCAACAGCTCTACTACCATCAGCTTATCAAGAGTGAAGACCAATAATGGCCAGATCATCATGATGGGTTCTGAGAGTAAACCCGACTCAATACACATTTACTTTGATGGTTTTCATCATCAGTACATTGCACATAAGTGTATATGAATTGTCAAACTCAAAACCACAGCCTTATTTGAGTTCAGGACTACTCGGTCCGAAGGGACAATCATGTCATCTATTCTTTGACCCGGGGACAGTGACACAGTGGCGATGCGTCGGAAGCCCCATCTTTGAGGCCACAATGAGCTTCTAAATTGATTGTGTTCTGTGTGAACAGGGAGCGAACCGTTTTTTGTCCTCTGAGCTCTTCATCGTCACCCTCAAATCTAGCCAACCATCTAGCCTATCAGCCACCCAGCCAATCATCACCAGCTTACCAAAACGGCTACATGAGTTGGGTCAAAATGCCAATAGATCGTTCTAGCACGGCACTTTGGTAAAAAGTTAGCCATGCATCTTTATGAAATCTCACCAAAAACTTAACCAATTTAGATTTTGGTCATAAGTAGCAACGTTCAAGGTAGATGTTGGACAATCAAGCAATAATATACTTTGCCAAAATTTCTATCAGTGTCATTCCAATACAGATCGAGGTACGCAGTAGCTGCCTCGAAGTAGTCGGTCGGCTTTAAGTGGTGTATAAACGTAAGCCCGCTAAACTGTCCCCTCAATAATCTCCATCATTCGGCTCGAGATGATAGGATTCTCGCCGGATAGTGGGGATCCTTGTTGTATGTATTGAGGATGAAGGCGATGATGGTGTGGTCGAGCATTGGGGAGCATGAACAACAAGATCATCCATCCATCGACACCTCGACAATTCAATTCAATACCATCCTCATCCCCAGCTCGATTTTTGGTTCTTATATGGATACCACAATCATCCCTGTCCAACCAAACAACTTCATTGTCACCTCACCAATGCGCCAACAGAAACATCAACCTTGAACCATCCCTCTTCTTCACACGCACTCACACACCCCGTGATGGTAGAAATGGCCGAGGTGTTGGGATAGATGATGATGATGATGTTGGAAGAGTCGGTGGTGGCCACCATGTTTTGTTCACGCTTGGGATTAATCTATTTGTTGGTATCACTCCAAAGAAAGCGTTCTCGCCAACCAAGGTTGACCAGGGCGATCTTGTCACTTTCATTCTCGCCCCATCATGTCAATCAAAACGAAGAGACCCTTAGGCTTTTGTCAAGAGCCCTTGGGAAAGGGAAGAAAAGGGAAAATGTCCCCCCACCCCCCACCCTTACCCCCACCCAAACCTAACGGAGATACGAAAACGGTACTTTAGCCGGTGTAAGGATACCAGATGGACGCGTACGCAGTTGGTTAACGTGAATCGTTTCGACCCCTGTCTTCTCGTTCCTCTCCTTCGTCTCCCACTCTTCGGCGATTCCCATGAGGTTTGCCTAATAACCAAGAACGGCTTTTTGTTCACACGAATGTTGTCCAGGTTGGACCATAAACCTTTGTGCGATTGTGACACTCGGGGGTGTCGACAACGGGTGCATGTGCTTTGACTCTGCAGAGAGTATGCACGTACTTTTCTATGTACCTACTGACGGTGCTCGGACCCAGAAAGAGAAAGAGAAAGAGAAAGAGATAGAGACATGCGCAGAGAGAGGGAAAGAATCGATACCCTACTGGCCCTCCTATTCGAGATTTATGAAGCAAAGCAACTCCCATGTCCATTTACTATGCATACACAATAAATTCGAGGAACAACAAAGCTCATATGCACGTGCATCAGCAAAATAATGCCACTATCGCCCTTGGTCAATGCTATTCGAACAAGTTGGCGCAATTCCTAGATATTTGTCATAACTCATAAACCACAGCATAAATACGTAGATCAAAATCTCGTTTTTCCTTCCCTTTCTCGTGGCTTTTTTTCTGAACTATTTTGGTGACGACGAGTCCGATCGAGGTCCTTTGTCGCGTTTGGCTTGGTTCGTTGTGCTCAAAGCAATGATATTTGTAATGTATGAATTGCCTGGGCATAGGTAGACAGCGACAAGCATTTGCTGACTCAGGTTTAAATGCAACCCGATCTCCTTACCCTATAGAACAAAGAAGGCACTAGTCACTGGCAGTTGGACTATTCTTTAATGATTCCTGACAATAATAAGATCATTCCAAGCTAATCGGTGGAGTACACCCCTCGTTCACAATCTCTCTCCCCTGAGCTTCATGGTGATAAAATTTAATTTCAGTGACTCCAAAGTTAGTCACCGCGTTTGCTGCTTGCTTGGGTCATGATGATGATGGTGGTGTTGATGATGATGAGAAAGAAGCATATTAAATTGAAACAGGTATAATAGTAGACGAAAACAAAGAGCAAGAGAGGTAGGGAGGGAAAGAGCAAGAGGATTGGTAACGCGCGCTTTAAATGTACCCAGCAAATCAGAGCCGCCCAATTTGAGTCAGGCATTACGGACCCTCATTAAAGGGCCAGCCTCAATAACAAATGCGTGACTCGTTTCTCCATTGATCTCATACAGTTTGGATTTTCCGAAATCAGGAACAATCAAAACGAAGACTGCCTTAGGTGTGCCTTTGAGAATGGAAGAGGTGGGTGGGATCCTTACCGCGAAGATAGCAACGATTTTGTGTCTCTTTGGCATTTTCGGGATATACAGGCTGTATCATCGCCAAAAGAAGCAATAGGCGATCTCTAACTTGTTTTACTAATCATCATCATCATCATCCTGCTCAGGCAAAAGCAGAAGGGAAGAGGCTATTTCATTTTGTGAGTGCGATCAAATTTCCAGCCGTCAGCAATCAGCTCAAGCCAGCACCAAACGCTCTTCGTAGGCCAGGGATAAGAATTTTAGTCGGGTTTGAGTTGAACTCAGCTCGAAGATGATTTATTTAATTCCTTGTGGACTAGTTTTCATCTCTCGCTGGCAAAATCTCATTGCATTGAATTGCATGACAAAAGCGAAGATATTTCCACAAGTATGACCAGAACAACGTTCTCAATGTTGTCAGTCAGTTTCGCTAGTGAAGTACGATGAAGCCTTTGAATATTCCATTCAAATGAACAGAGTGAGTGAGTTAGTTTTAGCTGGCGACTCACGTGAATAGAAACCTTCGGGAAACCTTTGGGGCTCAAGGGAAAACCATATGACGTTAGTGAGGAGCTGCATACGTACGCATGTATGTGGTGGATGTGGAACATCAAAGGTCTCCTTCTGGCTCCGTTGGTGGGCTCGCCATGAGCCATGAACCCGTCAACTTTTGTCCCCTTCCCCCTTCTTTTCTATCATCTTTCAACGTGGAACAACTTTCAGCTCTTGTTGGGTGGATCGAATTCTCCCAGGGAACATGGATGTTATTCTTGCGTTTGGGTGGCTGTCTTTTTTCGCCCATATACAAGTTAATTGAAATGACGAGCACAATCTGATCTAATGCTATGAACGGTATGCTATTACCATACACATTGGTTGATCTCCAAAACATTTCGATTGGAACAAAATTAAGGAACTTCTAAGACGTTGAATCTGGTACATTTCTTTACTATTTCCCCTATCCTCTACACCATTATACAACCAACATGCATGAAAGCATGCCCAACTCAGGTGGTAAAATGATGGTGGCTTCCTTCCTTTCCCTTTCCTTCTCTTCCCCTCCAAGGTGCTCCAAAAGTTTTCGTTCCTTTTCCATTGATGAAGCCTTTGGAACACGTCAACGATCAACACAAGAGAATGGATGGAGAGAATGAAAGAAAGAGCCAGAGGACTTTTCCACTTTGATGTCTTCTTGTTCCTTTGCGTCGTTGACGACGTCCGCCATTATAGATTACAAAGGGAAACCTATCCATTGTCTCACGACCTACGAGATAATAACTCCCAAAGTTCTTCTCATTGTGTCCCGTTGGGTTGACGTCCCTATTGGTAAAAGCTCGAGATACCCATTTTCCCAAGTCAGAGAAGAGAGATTTAGAGAGTGCAGTGGTGAGAAGCCACGAGAATCAAAGGAGCATTATTAATTCCCGGAAAAACGAGAAAATTGAATTCGTGATAAATCGTGGTAAAGGATCCGCCTCTTTTCGCTTCCCAACTTATAACACACTTGCTCACACATGTACTGTATAGTACGGCCGAGGGGTCCACTGTATGATGTATTCCATCACCCGTCCAGCGCCTCATGTTCTGGATATCTCAATCCATCAACGGTGCAACCAAGACCAACCGACAGAGTATCTGGCCATCTCCATTTCTGCTCTATAAGATTGGAAAGTAATCGGTCGGACTTGACTTGAGCCAAGTCGAGCTAAGCCAAGCTCAGCCAGTACCCGGCAAAACGGACACTCACAAATCATAACTCATATTTCCCTGACAAATTCCGGACTCGTGACCACAAGCGACCCTGGACCAAAGTTCGACTCCCTCGTTTCCCCCTTCCCCCCTTTCCATTTTGCCCAAAGATCTCATTCCTTTTAAACAGGTCGACCGAAAGTGCAGGAGCAGAAGCAGCAGCCTTGGGCTATTAATGGATGCGACAAGCGCAATAATAATACAACAACACAACTAGATTATCGGCAGAAGCTCACAATAAAAAATGGGTCGAGAGAGGAAAAATGGGTGAGGAAAAGTGGAAAAGGAGGAGGAGACGGCGGAAAGGACAAAGATGATGAAGAAGACGACGTCGACGAGAACGAAAACGGCTATTATGGCACACTCACATACATAAGCGAGAGCACAGTGTTGGGAACGGCTCTTGCCTTTGACCTCTCCCCAAATAGAGCTATTAACCGATTTTTGAAATATGAGCCAACGAACTCGCGACGTACGTAGATATACGCGTACACTACGTGGATAGTGATGGCCATGTACGTAGTAGGAACGTGGGTGAGATGGATCCGACTACTCAATCCTCAAAGAAAACAAGGTGAGCCGCTAGACGTGACACCTCCCACTATACGCAGGGTACTATTGGAGTAGAACAAAGTTGGAATTGAGGTAGCGCTAGTTGGTGGGTCATAAACCATGCATCCTCATTGTATCATTCGCCTTGAATCATCAGGTCAACTTATATTAGACACGCATAAACGACATCATTAGGAGATTGATGGAAAAAAGAGAAACAGAAAGATAAATATCCAGACAAAGTGAGTATTGTCCTGAACTACATCCATATCCATTCGGTAAATGTAGGGCTCATCTGTGCGTGTTGGAGACTCATCCAAGTTACTCGGAAGCTTAACACCGAGGGCGAACGAGGATTCAAGTCCATTTTGTGTGTTCCAGATCTGCGGGGGGTCCATTCAGCATCGGTGGTGGTTTATGCTACCACAACCAATTCCCCTACCACCCAGCTCGCTAGCCAACCCCCACATCACTACCAACTAGATACTTTTAGTAAATGTCAGCACATCAGCTCTCCTTAACGTACGCACCAACGAGGCCACCCTAACGAAAACACACCTAGCCCATTGTGAGCCAAGTGAAGCGATGTCAGGGTCTCATGAGGATTATGGAAAAGGTGTTTTGCAAAAACTACCACTAGGATCGTGCACGCCTCCCTCCCGACGAATTAGACCATCTCGGCTGTGCTAAAGCTATGGTATGGATCGGTGAGTGGGAGTGAAGGAAGTCACTAAGAAGGAAGACTCGACCATTACTGATGCGAACAGGGTAGTCCCAAGTTATTCAACCATATGTATTTGCAAATATGTTAATGAAGTTGTGATGTAACTTCATGATGTAACTAAAATGATGTAAGGCCTTCAAAAGCGCCCATGAATGAGAGGTGCTTTTCGAAAGCAGAGTGAGCGTTAATAACAGGTGAACCTATTTACATGAAACTTGGTTTGAGTATTTCCAGATCTCTTTTCTTCAAATAGTATTAGCCGTGCATCATATTTGTTGATTGAGCTCAAGGTAATTTCTTGTTAAGCATGCATGGGATGCTAAATTGAGGCAACCCTGTACACTGCATGTACATGAGGCACAGACTATCTCACTAAAAGGAAAATGGAACTGAACGTAGACATGGACGGATGGATCAGGAAAAGAGCCTCTTGGTCGAAGTGGTCACCCACCCACTGCGAGAAACGGAATAGGATCGCGTGCGAAGGGCAACTTCACATGCCCTGCTGTACTACCATTCCAACGACAAGAACTTCATGCTTGCTTCGCCGAGTAGTAGTCTTGTCTCGTGAACAAAGTGTTGTTCCCGATGCGGAAACTTTCTCCGGCAGACTCACTTCACCTGCAAATTTTCCTTCGACTTCGAGTACCCGTGCAGGCGAGCACCACTAGTTGGCTTTATCGAGGACATAAAGTTTTGATTCTCGAGAAGAACACATCACCCGGTGGCAAGTTACGAGCTCGCTTCGTTCACACTTTCAAGAAGCCCGACAGAGGCTCAAAGCCAGTTCGTCAGCCACCCTTTTCTCATCATTCATTCCGTCAAGGGAAAATGACGGAATGGGTTAGTTAGCATTACTGGCCTGTCAAGAGATTGTCAAGTCATCTTAATTACTCATCGACTTATCAAAACCGACAACCTTCACTTGGTTCACCTTCTCCTGGCACTCAGATTGATGGTGGGAGAATTGGATCTGACTTGACAACCACCACAAACACACCTCCATTCCTGTTTAACCATGAATAACAGGGATGTCTTGTTTGAACTTGAATTATTTGCAACATCATTGATACACATGACCTGCTGAATTTCTCAAATTGAACGACAATCAAAGCTCATGCCTTTACCGGTCAGCGCATATGTTTGTATTTTCATAGCATTTTGGGTCAGACTCCTGTTGATGTAGAAAAATATGTTGGTCCCTATTTGCTCGCTCAAGACGACTCTCAACTCATCCATCTAACGGTGCTTGAGACCGTGGGGATTTAGTTGCAACATTTATCTTCCGTTCCTCAGGGAGATTAGCTTAAGAAGCAAAAGAACTACGCTTCCATATGACAGAGACTTGCTCGAGCCTTTCAGTCACTGGAAGGTGCTTGCTGGGTGGGTGGGCACTACCAAGTGAATCGGCAGAAGCTCATGAGAAAATAGGAACAATTATGATGGAGATCAATAAAACGAGAGTGTGCAAAGGGAGCAAGACTTAAGAGCCTGGATGAGGTCGACGCCAATCAAAGTCCAGGCATTCTCATCGAGTTTCTCACATCAATACCCCATAGAAAAGAAACGGTGACTAGTCTCTTCTTTGAAGTCAGACACAACCGACAATGCGATTTGAACCTGAGTCAGTCCAAGGCCACCAAGTTTTATCATTGACAGACATTAACAGATTTGAAACGAATATGTGCAAAGTGAAACTGGGCTACTTAAGCGCTACTAAATGAACCGTTGTATTAGCATTTATTCAATTCGGAATTACCAAAAAAAAGTGAAAATATATACTCAGATGAAAATTATTGGCATGTAGTAATAACCTCCAGACAACTCCAACTTTTGCAATTTTTTAGCTCAAGCCAACTAAGAGCGCACTTTTTTCTCGAGGCGTTTGATTCTCGTCTAGCTGAATAGAGGTTTGAGCAAGAAATAAGTCATGGACTAGTCGAGTTCTGGCTGCCACTTCTGTCACTACAGCTAGAAGTTATATTGCTTGATCCTCCTTGTGCCCCTCTTGGCCGACAGAGGTAGTAGTAGCAAAAGTTCTTGCAGCATTAGTAGTACCTTGCAGAGTGTTGTTGACTCGTGAAGGGACTCGTCGAATGTTGTTGCTTACTTGGGAGTTGGGACTGACTGATCCCCCTGAATGTGGAGGAGTAAAAGAGCACAATGCTGAGTAAACACATCTCAGCCTAATAATGAATACGTTGAATGGAAGAAAGAGCTCAATGCTTGCTTGGTCGTCTAGTTGTATGCTCTCTCTGTTCTGGAAGGCATATCACCACCATTTTCAGCCAGCTAGGCAGCCCGCCGTTCGACCGACCGACCGACCGACCGACCGACCGACCGACCGTTCTTTCGTCTCTCTATGTTCGAGTATGTACAGTAGTACAAAGCATGCAAGTGAAAAAGACTTCACATTCGAATATTGAGGGTTACCCAGGGGGCTCCTTCCAGCCACGGCAATTTACGCACAAGTCTTTTGAAGGTTCTTTTCCAAAGCTCAGAGCAAGTAACTAATAGCCAGAGCAATCAGTAAGCAGCCACAGTGCTGCACTTCGTATGTGCAATATTATACACCGTCATAGAAGGAGGAGTAGCGGAGAAGGGAGGGATGAACGTCCGTCCTCTTCTTTTCTAAACCTAATAGAGACATCAAATCTGGCTTTGGGTATTCACTCACTCACTCACTCACTCAGTCACTCGCTCGCTCCCTCCACCCATCCATCTAGCCAGCCAACTATAACAGCCAGCTATTAGAGCTGGGAAGGATCTATTAATGTAATGCTATGGTCACATATATATATGACTCGACGTGTGAACGTGAAATAGAGCGATGACACGCCTACTGTCCATATTATGTATGGGTGTTCAGATACACGGTTCTTCCATTCAGCTATATTAGTGAATGAGGGAGGGAGAGAGAGAGAGAGAGAGAGAGAGAAGCTGGGCTGGTAGACGCTGGTCCCTTCAATTTGGGATGACATGAGTTATGATTTTTTAACCCCTGGATTCTGCCGTCGGGATTTATTAGGAATCAAGTTCAGGGGATGAGATGGACGGACTGATGAACTGCTCGAAATCCACGATAACAGACCGAAGCTGAACGACAAAGTTCCTGTGTCCAGATCGTTTTAGACATTTTACCTAGCTTTTTTTTTAAATTTGAATTCATTTTGATACGAAAAAGAGTGTCCAGGAGCACATCGGGTTGGTTTCAATCAATATTGCCTCTCGGTCTAGCCAGCTCAGTGAATGTGAAATTGAGTAACGAATTTCATTAATGCTTTGTGACAGTTACACAACGCGCACGATATTCGGTTTGTCAGATTCCAGGCTTCAAGGTAGTTAGTGGTGTGATTGTGATGATTGCCATCGCTTCTCTCTGAGCATGGTCCCCTTGGCGGCTTCAGGGATCCAGGACAATCTCGCAAGCGATAAAATATTGTCACATTCTCTTGTGTCCTCTTTCCTGGCCGAATTGATTGTCATCAATGAACGTGGTTTATCACCTCGACCGCAAAAATTCTAACAGCCACCAGTCTGATTTGGTCCCGACAATCATCCGTTCTTCCATTTTGAAAGGGGGGATGCTTGTTTAATCTTCCGATCATTGACACAAAAGCCGCTTGGATTGAAAGTGATTCAATTGTGGTCGACGATCTCTTCATTTGTTAGGGAAACCCAACCGATTTGGCCGGGCTCACAGTGCCCCCAAGTTAGAAGACCTCTCCGTTGCGTTGGCTCTTTCATCTTGGTTGCCCTTTACCGCTCGCTCGTTCCCGCTCACGAGATGGCAAGATGGACCGAAAGATGCTCCTCAATCGCCGGCAAGACGACCAGATCTCTGCTGCTCCTCCTCAGCGCCATCAGTGAATGGGCTCATCTCTTGGCGATAAGGATGACGCCACTTTCGTGTGCGTCGACATTGGCGGCGTTGCATTCGTCTAAGGAGTCGCCATCGAGCAGATCTCTTCATTTCATTCAAGGATGGAAGTCACCATGAGATTTTACAGCTCGATTGCCAGCTTTTGATGGCTGGTTTCGAGCTGTGTCACTTATGCACCGACTCCCTCGTTTCGGTGGCATATGCTCAAGGTTTGGTTGGCACTATTAAGGCGCTCTCATAGCGTTTGCGGACAGTTTCAAAATAATTCGGGAGGAAAAAAGAAAAGAAGAGATTTGAAATGTGTCTGTACTGACACCCGCCCATGCATGCATGTCCTCAACTCCGTGGTAGGTTCTACAAATGACACCCAGCAGAAACCACCAAAGAGCATAATCGTCTGACGAACGCAAGACTCATTGAGTCAGTGAGAGAACGAGAGAGAGAGAGTAGGGACAAAGACGAAAAGACGAGGTTGTAAGCCACGATGATGGTTGGTGGACGAGTCGAGAATATTATCCTTTGACTTTCAACGCCTCACTCTTATCAAGGCAGCAGATGGGACCCCAAATACTACCCCACACGCACATCGCATCGTACATATGGGCTAGGCACCGACTCAGTCCCGGTCGTTGTGCTTGGATCAACTTAACCATCCAGTGGACACACCAGAGATCTCGTTCAAACAGCTCAATTGCATTCGCACTATTCACTCGGGGGAAGAGCGTTGGACTCGTTCCATGGTATATCATGATAGCGTGATAAATGTATTCATTCATCCCCCCCCC
>NC_081445.1:6959985-7008989 GCF_007210705.1 Tigriopus californicus | reverse complement strand
CCTCCCCTCCCCCCTCCTTCGTTATACCACTGGTTAATCGGTCTGAACTCAATTTTTGATCGCTCTTCTATCTAACCGTTGAATTGGATGGCTAATTGAGGCTCCCGCCAGCCGCCAAGTGCGAGGAGGCTTCGTATAAAAACGCGTCTCTAGGACAATCAATGAATATGAAAGAGAGAAGAAGAGAAGAAAAGAAGAAAGCCGCTTACCTCCCAGGCGAAATCTTTGTTGGTGACATCCAGCGCCCATTTCCCCAAAAATGGACCATATCGCATCCCGGATGGGATCTCATCCTTGGCCCACACGCCCAAGACGTTACTGCTAGATCGAACCTTAGACGCTCGCATTTCAATCTGGGGTGGAGGATTCAGAGCAAAGTTCATGTTCAGTTTCTCCAAGAAACTCTTCATGGCCATAGCTTGGGCTGCTGCCGTAGCCGTGACCTTGTCCATGGGTTTTTCCTGGTCATTGAGCATTCTCTTGGTCAATTCGTCCTTGATCTTCGAAGCACTTTGGACGGCACTACTGGGCTCCTGACTCGTCGTCCCAGTGAGGCCTGACATCGACATCAGCGCTTCCATTGGTCCGGATGACTCTGATGTTGGGGGCTTGGATAACGAACCATTCGCCACAGCTACGTCTAAAAGAAGAGACAAAAGAAAGATCCGGATTTAATTTTGAAATCAAAGGCTTATATTTAAGGAGGGGAGGAGAAGAAGGGTATCATGGACAAACATGGGTTCCAATGCCCTTTTAAAGGGTGTACACAGGCAAGACACTTACACATGGGGGTACGACGGTAAGAAAGGATGTGTTCACTTAAGACCCTCCGAAAATTAGAATGATATGTCGCCTCAAGAATTGTCAAGTGGGGATTTACGGATCCTGTTATCTATATGGTCTCTTCAGTTGACATTTGACAACTATGTCAACTGCGTCGGTGAGTTGCTTCACTCAGTTTCTGGCTCACAGTTGAAGTGATTTGTCTACCCACTCCACGAGTAGCAGCGTTACTTCGGACATTGTTGATTCTGATTATATGTCTTAACCGAAGCCAATCTCAGAGACAAATCTAGAGTTTTCGCTGTAGGGAACTGCTAGGGTCCCCATGAATGTTGCCAAAGTTTTGAATGAAGCTCATCCGTCAATGATAATTTTTTGAATGAACAGACCACCGTTGCTGATAATTGATTGGTAATCACAAACTTAACCCATTCTTGTCAAACAACATTTCCCCAGAGTAGCTCTTTAATGTTTAAATGATGGACAAAAATCGCAGTAAAATATCTAACTCTCCTAACTTGTTCTATGGATTGGGTAATGCGGATACCAATCACGAAGTCAGCTCCTAGTCAATCTGTTCTGTTTGCAGTGAAAGGTTGTAAAACAATAAATGTCTATCTTATCATGCTGGATTAGCGAGAGACAGACTCGTTGATGTGGTCATCAGCGACATCATCTGCCGTGAGTGGCCGACATCGACGCAGAGCCCACTGCAAGCTCGTATAATACAAGGTGACCTATACATTCAGTGGCTCAACTCTCTCTGATTCAGTGAAATCTATTTACCTTCTACTTAAGGGCACATTTTTTCCATTTTGATTATCTTCGTTACAAGAACCAATCGCAAACTAAAATACGTATTCTACTTTGAGATGGTGTAGTTAAACCTAAAATGTAAGCTTGAATCTTTGGCCGGTAATTTAAAAGCACTAAGTGTGCAGTAAAAAGGGGGGGGGGTCGTTTTTGGTATATGTCGTCATTTTTAAAATCAATATCTAACAATCCACTATTCAAGCAATGTTCACAAATTAGTCCAAAAAACAAGCTTTTATGCAGCCCAAAGTTTATTTTAGAATAGTAGGCATGTCATGAGAATTTGTCATAGGTCATTTAACATTATGATAACGTAAGTAAAATGTCCAAAAGTAAAAATTATATAATGAAATGCAGATTTTCAAAACTCTGTATTGCGGTAAGGAACTCATTGGATATATTCTTATACATGATTTTAAATACTAAAGTTATTTCCCTCAGGTGTTGGGGCCCATTCTGGGTTCAAGGGTCGCCATTAGAGGAAAATATCCACTAGAGAAGTAAGGAGAGGAAGACCTGGGATCGAACCAATGGACCCTAGTTCAACTCGGTCACGCGAAAATCAATTGCACCACAACAATAAAGGTAAAACCAAATTTTAACCCAGCTTTGGTTTCAAGTTGAAGCCTTAAATTTTGTTGTTTTACTTAATTTATTGGACGAGTTTTCGGGTGTACCCTGTTTCTGCCCTGTTTATTGTTCATTAAAGTGCGTGCGGTGCGTAAGTAGTCAAGGATAACGGATGACATAGTCAGGAATCACATACGGTTATCCAGTTTATACCCATACCTATCCTCCCACCCACCCAAATCCGATCAGCATGCCCACTGACTGCTGATTAGTCTTTATGAAGCGATGATCGAAGATGCCGAAGTGTTGATCACCTCAAAGATTCCTCTGGGCGGCATTAAAACAAGTCGAACTAAATCCAACGGATTGGGTAGATAACATTTCGGCACTGACAGAAGAAAGACGGGAAGAGACTTAAGCCTTAGATGACAAGAAGTAGCGACTTCTTAGGAATCTAAAATAGCCATTCTCAAGCTTTGATGTTTCGCCTTTAGAAGGCTTAGCTTGCTGCTGCCTCAAATCAATAGTTCAATCAAAATAGGAACACATCAAGCAAATCTGGGGCCGCGGCAGTGGTAAAAATCGGCAAAGATGTGTCAGAAAACAATGAGTCAATTTTCTCAAGGACTCCAATGGCTTTTCTTGCGTCGTGAGACAGATATGAATATACCGAGAGAGAAAGCGAAAAAGAAGCGCCTGAATCTACGTACTAGGAAAACTAAGCCTTGGAAGGAACTCCACCTGGCGAGAGCCTGGTCGATCCCTTGAAAATAATTCAAGGCGTTGTCTGTGAATTGGAACTCGCATGACGAAACTTCAAAAAGCTTTTTGTTCCTTCATAATTTGTTGACACGTTCGTGTAAATCTGAACTTGACTCAGAACTCTCAAATGCGAGCTGAGAGTTCGTCTTTCAGATCCTGGAAGTTGTTTCTCTTGAGAAAAAAGTGGTATAATTATAAAGTTGGGGAAACAGTTTCCCATTCGACTTGACGGTGGTGCCCCTTATAACGCAACAACAACAACGCCGACGACGATGACAACAACAACAACAACTTAAGCAGTCGTCGTTCCAACAACAGTAGCAACTTGGCTCAGTGCAAGAAGGTGATACTCTCCGCCCCATTCACTTTGAATATGCCATCGTCAACATCTTATTAAGTGAAACAACTTTCCCAGAACGGCTTATTTGGCTGGCACAACCAATTTCAAACAGAGCACAAACCACTAAGGTTTGCCAAAGTTTGAAGCGTGCACTTAACAACGCCTTTATTGAGAATTAACTACCTTACCGAGAGATGTTACTTTTTTCCAAATCATGATCAGTTTGAATATGTCAATGTTGAACTTACGTACGGAAAGTCATCAATCAGCCTTTGATGTGACAGCTTTTACAGAATCTCCGTAGAGCTCTTTTTCGTTTGGCACTTTTTATTAAGACAATAAATAGTCTAATGTAAACATCACACATTGTCAAGGTGATATCAAATCGTAGGATCATTTTCTACACCAACTTTGAAACTTAACTTGGTTGCGTGTTTAACTTTAATGGAAGGATCGCCGCTAGGCTAACCAAGATTGTCTACTCGCAGTTTTTAAGTTTGGCCAAAACACATCGAGGGAGAGTGATAGAAGTTGTTGAGGAGTTGTTAATGGCACTTTGTCATTCAAATTCAAAACGCTCGGCACTGGGAGGGTCACTTGCACGCCAGGAAATTTCAAATTTGACTTGTCCAACTTTCAAACTAAAGTCTCCATCCCCATCTAGCACGGTCGAATATTTCTTTGATTGTGAAGGAGACACGTTGGCGAGTGCCAAGACAAGATGAGCCAACAACTTTACTGGCCTTAGCTTTGGCACAAAGTGCATCGAATTTATCCCAATTCAGAGTTCTATGCTTGAGTTGACAGACAGTCACTTAGAATGGCGGGGGATGTACTATTAAGACAGTGCTGCACTGACTGGTCTTACCTGATTGGTTGGAGGCTCTTGAATGAATCAATCGAATTGAATGAACTCGACACACTCACTCACTAAGTTGTTGATCTTCTTCAAGTGTCGAGTACCAATCTGCCATTCAAAGAGCTTGTCTAAGAGTACCCAAGCCCACAGCAAGAGGCAGAAATAGGAGGAAGAAAAAGAAGATGATTCCGTGATTGTGTTTGTGGAAGTGATCTGGAGCACTGTCCCCGGGCAACAGATCCTCCTCAAAGACGAGCAGGACGAGAGAAAAAGAGAGTCAGTCCGAGAGACTAGAATCACTGCTCCTTCGACTGCCTCGTCTCATTGGCCAACACCAGCACCACCAGCACCACCACCATCATCACCACCAGCACCAGCACCACGAGCACTGCTTCGAGCACCTCCTAATGCACACACACCACCAGACAATTTCACCGCAAATCTAACAAGAAGAACAAGAAGACGCTGAGGATGAGTCGCACAGACGAGATCTTCCCCAAGTTGTTCTGAGTCTCCTTCAGGCTCGTCCGCACGAGATTCACGCGGACGACAGCGAGGAATCCCAACTCAAGCGCGACCACCAAGAAGCCAGCCAGCCGGGCAAGACGTCTGCCGCCGAGCTCACGATCTTTGGACGCCCCCTTGTTCCCTTCAGCGGCTGCTGCGCGCCCTGAACTGCCGGCGGCCAGGAGCTCCGTTTCCCGTCTCATCGAAATGCTCTCTGTCCGGCGGCGAGGCGGCCTGAAATGATCTTCGCGGAGGCGAGCGGGCGGATGAGCTTGCCGACCAATGAGAGGGGAGAAATCCCCGCTGCTCCTTTTGTGCCAGTGCTCTATGTTGGGATTGCCGCCGCTCTCATCCTCCACATTGACCTGACTAGCCGAACTATCTGATCTCGTTAAAGAGTAAGCTGAATGAGGATCGGTGCTGGTTAGCTAGGATTCAGGCATGAAAGGAGGGAGGGAGGAGGGGAAGCTAAGAACTGGTCGTGCTCAGATTCAGACAGTGTCTCTCACCGTCCCCGACTGCCGGCCTTAAACAATCCCCCCCCCCCCCTCCCTCCTTCTCCTTGTGTTTCTTCTCAGGCCAGAAAAGAAGAGAGGCCCCGATGAGAAAGGGCTTCAATTGCTCAAGAACTGCTTTGCTTCGATCGGATCGGGTTGTTGTTGTTTGTTGTTTGTAGTTGTTGTTGTTGTTGTTGTTGTAGCAGCAGTAGTAGTGGTAGTCGTAGCAGCAGCACCAGTGGCAAAATAAGCAATGTTGGTGGTGGTTAGTTCGTTGAAACCGATTGGGTAAGTTGCTCGAGTATCTTCTCTCCCAAGAAACCAAGGGAGAAGAGAGCAAAAGAGAGCACTTGGAAGCTCGACCAAGAGGATAGATAGAACAGCTAGATAAGCTTGGTCTAGTAGGAACGGGGATATGGGCGGGATTTCATAGAAGCCTTCAGAGGAGCCCACATAAATCCTGGAGAGCCCGGTCCAAGACTGTCAGAGCAGTCCTCATTCTATTGTGACATGCACACCGCCCAAGTGGAAAGCTAACCGAGAAACAAGCCTCGAAGAGCAATTCAGGAGGCTCGTATGTACCGACTACAACGTGCCATGCGTGTATGCTTATGTACATGGCTTTGACTTAAGCTGAGATTGCCAGCTTCCTTTTGTCCAAGAAAGAACCAAAGAAAGAAGACGAAAAAAGAAAGCTAGTGTGACATGTAATATGGTCGAAAGCCTTCTGAGATTCTCTCACACGCCATGAAGATAATGATGATGAAGACCCTACAACGGCATGGACACCAGCATGAGCAATGGACGGACAACTATGCATTACAATGAAGTTATTGATTAAGGCCGTCAAGTTAAGAAACTAAATCCATAATTATCCGTATCAAAAAGGCATTTGCCGAACCACCCAATCCGTTTGTATCTCGTTTTGGAACATTTGAACTTCTGAAAATTTTAATCCTATACATTGGGGGGGGGGGTCGAAGAGACGACAATTTTGTTGCTGTTGTCATATCTTTAAGCTCATACGCCCATGTGGTGGGCATATATTAAAAAAAGATCTCTCTCGCCAACTTATACTCGCTTAAAATCTTTGCTGTAGGTAGAGGTTTATCCAAGCAAGGTTATGTTAGAAAACTGGCTTGTTGGTTATGAGGAGGATAGAGATTCCCATTAGTTTCCGTGACTTGCTTGGCGTCTTCGTTCCCTCTCTCATCTCATTCAAGCGAGTTCACCCCTCTCTAATTTGTGTGCTGATGGCGGGTACTCACTATCCCCATCATCATCGTCGTCATTATTATTAATCATACCCTATCACTCGCTCAAATCCTCTTCTTACTCTTCCAATCCCAAGAAGGAAAAACCCGGACACTATAAGACCCTCCCTTTTCTCGAAGACATGATAATGGCTCATCCAATGAGGACGAGCTCGTCTTTCCTCGTCTGTCTTGTCTAGCAGAACGAGGAAGGAAAGGGGGGGGGGATCTATCTCCTCGTCTTGTGTCTTTAGCTCAGCACGCGCTGCTGCTGCAGTAGCAGCAACTGCTCCTCTCTCTGTCTTTTTTTTGTCTTCTCTCGTTTCTTTTGGCCTTTCATTCGGTTCCTGCTTCTCTCTCCCATTTTTGGTGAGGCGTTTCGCTTGGCCTCTTATCGGCTCCCTACCCCCCCTCCAATTCTTTTATCACGAATCACGAATCATAAGATGCTCTGACTTTCTCTTTGAAATAAAAATATTTTACGTGGCCCAACGGTAGACTGCAATTAATTCGGGTACCACAAAGTGTCCGAGAAAAGGCAACATATACGTAGTTTCAAAAGACCTGACATGCTTTCTAACTAAGACGAGAGCTTGAAAGTTATTGGATTATTTCTTGTCCCTCTCGATGTACAATGTAATTCTGGTTTTCCGGAAAGGAAAGGCAAAGCGACGGACGAAGGCCAGACCGAGAGCATGAGGAGGGGGGCAAATGGAAAAAAGTGTCGTTAAGTTGCCTCGATGGCTCTTTGGTAGGTCACCAACACCACCACCATCATCGCCTTCGTATTCGAGTTGTCCTCTTCCTCCGTAGTAAAAGCCAGTTCCCACTTCCCATCGTTCCCCCATTTGGAAGTGGCGAATCTAAAGGGGGAAAAGCCTCTTAAGAAAAGCATTAGAGGAGAGAGGGATCCACTCCATTCAGACTCAGCAGTCCACGTACGTACATCCATACGTTCCGCAGCGTGCGAATGGTTTGAATGGCAGCGTGGATTGGGGGACCATTAGTTCATCCTTAGACTGACTCTTTCTTGGTCCTGATTCTCAACCGTACGTACACCATTACGCTCCCGCACTCGCATCCATCCATTCACTTCTGTTCCCTGGCCCTGGCATGTACCGAAGCTCAAGATCTCCCCACTGACCAATTGCAGACTATCGCGTTGACGTCAATGGGGGTGATGAAGATTTAAATGATGACGACGAACACGAAGATCGTTCTACTGTAAAATCTGGTCTCCAGAGAGCATTTGACTTGTTCTTCTAGAGACCCTTTGGTCAGTCGTTTACTGGGCCGGCCTTGACAGCGATGAACTCATCAGGGTAAATACATATGGGTAATGTCTTCTGCCCGCAACTGAGATAAGTCGTATATACTTCTTATAGGGTCTTTTTTCATCTCGTAGTACATCCCGCAAGTACTTTAACATTATGCATGGAGTCTCCTGGCCATTGAATGAATATGGTTGTGCATGCTCCTTCTGTTATCCAGCCAATTTGGCATGCTTCGTAGGAGTTCGAAACGCACAATGACTTGTTGTAGGTGTCGTCGTTTGAAAACGCCCACATCATACATGCAAGTACACTGTTGAATGTTCAAACTCTCGAGATGCTTCCCAAAGAATCTCAAAAGTTGAGGAGACTTGTTGTTTGAGTCTGAATTTCCGTTTCGAATTACACACTAGCTTCAAAAGGTGAAGGCCGCCTCCGTCTTTCCAAATTCCAAGCACCTCGTTCTCTCGCGTTCAAACTCTCAAGTCACAACAATGGGAGGAAAACTAACTCAAGGAATACTCAAATTGTGGCAACTTCAACAAACTTTAGTTATTTCCTTTAATGTAAAAGCTCATCTGGTATCATCTGCCAATTCCGTTTTTTCAAAAGCAAGAGGTTGCCACGACAAAAAACTGCCCTGTCCGTCATTTATCTATTTTAACTGTGTCCATGATGTGGGGAAATATGTTACAACAGATTTCCACAATTAAGCATGATTCCAAATCTAAGCCCTGAATGGAATTTAGTTTGTTGAAGAACCTTTCAACCAATGACAATAGGGCAGTTATTTGATTATTATCTTCTTTTCATCCGATAAATCAAGCAAGTACGAGTGTAAATCTCGTTTCTCTTTCCACTTTAAAAACGGATGGCTTTGGTTTCCACCCATCTAGTATTCCCAGGACAAGCACATACTATGAGAATGACGTATTGCTCACCGAGACTATGAAGCCACTTCCTTCAACTCAGAAGAAGGGTTTGATATTTACATATCAGGTGTAAGTACCTCAATTCTCAGGGCTTGTTCGGATACTCTGCCCTCTCATACAGTACGCTTAGTCGACAATAATCCTGAATGACGGGAAGCAAATTCGATTTGGGTGTTGGAGCAAAGGGAAAACACAGAATCCGAAGAAAATATTGATCTGAAACTGAAAAAGCCAATCAATTTCGAGAGTTCGATTTGTTTGTAAATTTTATTGTTTCCAGCCTCCTTGGGAGCCTTTCAGCATTGAGCTTGTACTAAATTAATCTAAATATCTTTTTTAGCAATCGATTCACCACTTCGTTAAAACAAGCAGTCGTCTATGGACCAAGTTTCCTATCCTTATCCCTTCTTCCTTTGGAATTAGTAGGTCTAAAGCTTCCAACACAGTTTGATGCTCTTTGAACAAGTTCTGTCGTTGGTGGTGAGCCAAAAATCTCCTTCATTCATAATTGATATGCGAACTACTGTCATCAGAGATTACGAATTGTGCATTAAGCGTATGCCATGTTTGTTTCTAAGGGAGAAAATCCAGCTTTCCCCGAGTACAGAATATAGATACAACATTTTTCTTGCTTTGTCAGTGCCACAAGATTGAAGTCCCTCGGGGCGTGTCTCAGAGTCGTCCACTTTTTCCCCAAGGACTTTGATGATCTCGACCATAATCGTCTGTGTCCCTAGCACATTATAATAGCAGTCTACACTTCATTGTATGTAGAGCACGCTTAATGACTAAGTAGTCGAGAGCGTAGGAGATGGCTGAGGCGATTGTTCCGAGAAAATGAACGACGAATCCCATGGAAAACCGTGTTCGCCCGCCAAGAGGGAAAAAGTGAAAGCTTAATTTTAGCTTGGGCGCTTATGAGATTTATATCATTTCGATTGCATGACAGCAAAAGAGGGAGCAATAAAACCACAAGTGAAGTGAACTGAGCTTGAGCGAGAATGCCTTCCTTTTTCTCTCTTCCTCCCTCTCGTCTCCGACGTCCATTTCCATGCCTTCAGCACTTCCATATCAATGCTGATCATTTGATTAAATATTTTACTCGTCTACCCAGACCTCCATAGCGGACCCTGGAGACTGTAGGTGCGTGGCTTTCAAGCTCTGCACAATCTGTTCGAGTGGTAAGTTCAAAGTGCGGGTCGAAACACAGTGGCCAAAGCAAAGCAGAGTCTTCGGACAAGCGCGTGAATGGCTTGAGACGAGTGCAATCATCACCACCACTTCTACAACAAATGCCACCACCTCTTATAATGTACGGTACCTTGCTGTTGTTCATTTTATCATTTTTCTTCCTCTCCTTCTTTTTCTTTAAGATCATTATGTGAAAGTCATGCAATGCTTGATAGCCTAAATTCCCAAAGGATTCGCATGAAGTGAGACCGACAAGAAACGGTGGCCACGATCAAAAACCTCTTTGCATTTACACACTATGCCTTCAAAATGAGCAAGTGGGTGTGCGAAAGAATATGAATTGAGGCCATGGACGGTAGTGCGAGAGATTTGGAACAATAACTGCCATTGCGACCCATCCTTCAATTCTCCTCCGTATGGAACGGGGAAAGACAGCGAGGACCAAACGAATCCTTGCATGCGACCGGAGAATAACAACCATTGGACTTGGCTTTCCCACGTGAGAGAATCGATCGTGACTGTCTCTTGGGACGTAATCCCACTTCGCTAGAACAAATGATAGAGCCAATAATTGGAACCCATTGTAGACACCAACCACCCGCGCCTTGTTTCCCTCTTCTAATGGCCAGCCAGCAGGTCGACCAGCCAGCTAGGCTGGTTAGCTGGCCCGCCTACCTGCCTGCTCTCACTCTCTGACATGTTGGAAAGGGACTCTTCTCAAACTTGGCTCGCAATCTTTCTACGTAGCTTCACTTGCACTCGCTCACACTCGCACATTCGCCACCATCCCCATCCAGTGGCTCCTATGAACGTATAGAACGCTTTATGGGGGTACGGGACTGGAAAACTGAGAGAAGAGATCCACAGAATTGATGGTCCAACGACAGAGCCGACAGAAAAAGCAAAAAAACTGGACTCGCTAATGGAGGGCATCATGCTACCCCACGAAGGTTAGGTTGGGAGCCTCTCGGGATTGGATTGCATTGCATTCTCGATCGAGGCTACGAGAAAAACGAGTCAATCAAAACCATATTTCATGGGCTAGGTTTCTTGCTCCCCGAGGTTAATTTATCAATGGTTGGAATGCGCACGCTTCCGAGACTTCGGAGACGAAAGAGCCGATGAAATCATTAGCAGAACATTTAACGGGCTCAATCTGAAGCAAATTATGCCGGTTCAAGAGTTCACATGAGTTGTCGTTCCCATTTTCCCACTTTCGTGGTGGCTGGCCTCCATGGGGAAAATAAATGTGTTTCACTCTCGAAAGCTCTAGTTTTAGTCCCAGTGGTCCACGAACGATCACGGTGGTGGCTTGTGTTTTTCCCCCTTTCCGAGCTTACTTGGGAGGCAAAAAGACAATGTATCATTCAAATTATAGCTTTTGTGTGTCAGAAAGAAATCCTTCAAAGACTCGCGAGTTCAGGGTCCACGGTGGTCCACCCGCGATGGAACTCTACCAATGGTAGGGTGGGAAGGTTGGTAAGCTGGCGGACAGTGGGCTGCCCTCTTCTGGGCCATCACCAGGAGGCACATGAATGAGCCAGCCAACCACAGCCATCCAACCATCCGTCGTCCCCGTGCCCTATTACGTGCGTACATAGGGCAGAGTATAGTAGTAATAGACTGAATGACTGGTTGGCTGGCTTTTCTTTGGACGTGCACTATCATTAGCTGGAAAGACCACAAGCCGTGAGACTTGTAGCCATAATTGCTTCTTCATGTTGTTGCTTTTGGAAATGGAACGTTGAAGAGGAACAAGTCGACCACGACATCGACGACGAAGAGGAGCACTTTTTTCGTTCAAGAAACTCCATGTTTTGATGAGGTTCGTCATTCAAATCCACTCATTGCGACTTTAATTCAAAAGACAGCTCTAAAGAGATGAGGGAATGACTTCTTTATATTTTATTGTATATTGCCACTCTTACTCATGTCAGATTGCGCCTTGGCCGTACAGCAGTATATTGCCACTCTTACTCATGTCAGATTGTAGAATGAACAAATATTTAATTTAGTATATATTTCATCTAAAGTAGTGGTGTGAATGAAGTTGCAAGGGTTCAAGTCCGCCATAGTTTGAACATTTTCGATGGCAGTTGCAGGTCTTTTTAACTTTCGTAGTGAATATGTAGGCGTTGATCCTTTTTAAATCAGACCAGAACAGGTCTTTGAACGAAATTATTAATCAACCCTGGATTCAAGGACTAGCCAGATCCAATAACTACAATTCCTTGATGAATGGAATATCATGTTTACTTAGGTATGAACAATAAACACAAATGTTTCATAAATTTTCATACCTTTACCCATTTTAAAAAAGAAAATGCTCCATTGGGAAATCATTAAAAGATTGACATGCTGCAGTTGCAACTAACCCCAGTCTTCGCCTGTATTAATTACACCTCCCTCTTGTAAGTCAATATTCTGAAAACAAAAACGTGATTTGTTAAGTCTTTGTTCTTGCGATAATGTTACAAATCAATAAAAGTTTAAGACATATAATGTCACGACTATTCAAAAATAAAAGTATGTCATCCATGAGTGAACATTCATTTTACGTAAATGCCAACTCTTGCTTAACTCACAGGAATTGCTAATGCGTAATTTAAGTTTATCTGTAAATAGTTGATTTATGCACCTAAAACCAAAACCAATCAAGTGTCTTTTTGATGGCCAATGTTGGCAATGATAGATTGGTTGTTTCAAGGAGATAATAGTTTTGAATAATGTCCTTCTTCTATTGCACTAGGAAGTTTGAAGAGGGTAATTTCAAAATCAATTAAGGTGTTTGTTAATCTTTATCTATTCATGCAGAAGGCATACGGTAGTGTCTGATAGAGTGCTCGCGTTAATCATGACTGCTAGAATACAACTGAAGTTTTTTAATTGCAACCAACCTCCTTTATTACGAGGCCAATGGTTCTTTAATTGGACCAAAAGTAACACCGAACCATAGTGGAAGGATAAGACCAAGCTTGAACCAAACGGAAAGTGAGAAGTGGAGCAATAACAGTTTTTGCTCGAGTCGGTCATTTCCCACTCTTTCTCCCTCTCCCTCGTCAGTGGAGTAGTACAAGATCCTCCCTTGATCATTCTGACGACCTGAAATCCTCCTGGGACAGACTGGATTACCAAGGTACTCACGAGTCGCTAACCTGGATATGCCATCGGCCAACCACTTTGCTTTTCCAAATGATGGCCCTTCTAATGATTCTCAATCATATTACTTCATGGCACTTAAGCACGAAAATGAGTAATCTAGGTAGCTGAAGCGCTAGAACGTGCATGCGTGAGTATCGTGGTGGTCGTGGAACAATGTGTTGGATACCAAAAGAGCTCTGGGATTATCCCTCATTTAGCCTTCGGCGGTGGTAGCAATTCATGTGGGTGCCCAGCCCTCATCAGAAGCGAGTGGATCGAGACACATCGATCCAATTTAACAAGAGAGACCGAGATACCCCCGATATCCAGCCCCAATGAGGAAGTTCATGCCGTGTATGATGTTGATGATGATGATGATGACGACGACCATGATGGTGATGAGAGCGTCGTTGACACACGAAAAAGCGCTTTCGTCAAGAAGGGCTTTGGCGTCGTTGAAGTCGATCAAGCGAGAGCACGAGTTGATTTGAATGTCATTATTACATGCCAACAAAGTCATTTGAGGATTTGATCAAGCAACCTGGTTTCCTTGGCCATGATGAAATTACTTTGTGGTGGCACGAACGCTGGAGCCGTGTTCCATCCGTTACATGCATACATACATACATATATACATACTTTTACATTGACTGTACGTATATGTACATAGTACGACTCCAATCATTCTGTACCTACACACTTAGGGGAATCAGACATTCTTCACGACCTGTTATTATTTTTATTATTACGTTGCCGTTGGTCGTGCCTCGTACCATGATTGTGACGAAGCAAGTAATCATCCTCTCATGCATTCCACTCTAAGATCACGCCGACAACGACAAGATTCCCTTTTCATAACTAGGATATTGCGTTACTCGTGGGTTCATGGGATGGTGATTGCCTGGTAGACCATAATGATTCACGAAAATAGACCCTTTTTTCATTCACTTGCTACCATGTGGCTGATTCCGCTTACATTGCCCAAGTTGCTCCTTAACCAGGTTGAAAAAATCAGATCACTCCATCGATATCGCAATGCAATGATATACTTTGCACATCTCATTCATGATCATCTCTCTCTTGACTGCAAACCACTTAACCAAGCAACCAGTTCACTCAACCTGTCCGGACTGGGGGTTGTCTGGCTTCTTTTGCGAATAAATCGGAAGATGGGTGTGGGTGATGGTCTTCTTCGAAACGACCTGGCGAATAATTCATGACCAAATTTGACGGAAGCGTCTCAAATGCGTCCCTTGTCCCCTTTAATATGAGGTGACACCATCCGGCACACCAATAATACGAAATGACCCGCTGTTCGAGTATGAAACCATCTCGAGGGTGTAGAGCAGACACCTCCACCCGGGAACCACGAAATGTCTTTTCCTACGAATGTGAACGCGTGTCCTAGTCTGTCAGTGGTCCAGTGGACGACGATACCTACGAATGTGGATAGGCTGGGAAAAAAGAATAGCGCCATGCCACATCAACAGTAACACCAACAACTGCCTGCCTGCTTGATCCATTCATTCCCTTCACATTTCCCGATGGTTTGAACAATGCTCCGACACGTGCGATTCAAATAAAATTGGCCACGCTACGTACGTACGTACATACATACATACAACAGAAGATATTCGAAGGTGAGGGAGGGCCAAAGATACCCACCAAGCATTGGCTGACGACTGCTGATATTGCATGAGGTGAGGCTTCTCACCACGTACGTGATACACCCAATTGACTGGCTGTTGATCCACTACTGTATGCTGCAAGTGAATAATAGATCTGGACAATGGTCTCAATGTCCGATGAGAACGAAAAAGTTTCTCGTGTACCTGGTCGTACCTTTTCTGTCACACATGGTGTTGTCAAATGTGTGCTAATATCGCATTCATGTACATACTTTACTTACTCAATAGCGCGTATGACTTTCTTCCCCTTGATTGTTTCTCAACCGATGTTTCTGACCCATGTATTTCTTTCCATTTCGAACTAAACACCAAATGTCGAGCACATTGAAACTCAGACAGAATATCTACATACATCCCGATCGACCTTTGTTCGTGTGTCCCTGAAGACGCCCAAAACTCTAGTCTGACCACTAGTTGATAATGTAAAGAGAGAAAGAGTGGGTAGGTTTTATTCGATTTCAAGCTTCATTAACCATCTTCTCTTCGGCTGGGGTTTGAACACGTGTGGAACGTGGGGACAATCAACTCCATGGATCAACTGAGTGGCCATGGCTAAAACTGGAGTACTCAATCCAAAGGAAAACGTGTGCCGACGACTATTTGTGCGTGTACGTATGTATGTTTGGTCAAGAAGAACGAACCAGAGGTCAGTCTAACGGGGTCACATTTGGGGTGTTAATTTTCGTTCCAAGGCACTTCTTTCACCTTGTCTGTGATGATGGATGATTTGTCAAAACTGCCATTCTCGCCATTGCCTTGGCTAATAGCTACGTCTCTGGGAATTGATGGCTTTGATTTAATGGTGCCATTAATTCAACGTGTCTTACAAGTCGAGAGATTGAATCGATACCAAACAAGCAAACAGAACTCAGTCCATGAACAAAGTATTCATTTGAATATGCACACAACGTGCGACGGATGGTTGGTTATGTTGGCCCTGGATCGGTTCAAGTCCGCTCAAAACGAAGAAATTCGAAACTCTCCAAGCGGAATCAAGGGTTGAACCCAAATTAACCTCGGCTATGAAGTGAAACGAAATGACCCTGGGCGAGGTACCCCTCCCACCGTCCTACAACTTGTAGCAAGCTGCATTGGCCACATGCTAGTTGGCTCACTGCCTTTTTAAGTAGTCAGCGAAACGGCCAAGACGAAGTGGAAAGTGGAAGAAGGAATGCCGACCCCATCCTCGAGTTTCCTCACCATTTCGTCAGGTGGTGGGAAATGGTTAAACTTGCATAAGAGCTATAACTCCTGCCCCTCCGAGTACGCTACTTCTACTTCTTGATCATCGACAACGACAACGACAATAGGACTGACTGACTAGCGGTGCATTAGCTGGAGCCCGTTGCACCCAATCCAGACAGGATGTGTGTATGTACGTCTCCCTCTTTCTCTGTTGCGAGCTTCAGGGATCTTTCCTTGGGTGTGTTTGTCTGTTGAATTCGTAATCAGATGATGCATTCTTAGCCACCATTCATACAATGGGTGGGCCAGTCGGGACTTACCTTGAAGTGATTCTTGGAACTTTCCATGATTCCGCTGACGGAGAGGGAGCAATTCGTTTTCCGACAGGTGTCCGTTAGTGCAGAGAGGTGACGGTGGTGCTGGAGGACCTTGGGTCTCGAAGGTCTCGAGTTCACCCTCGTCCGACACCTCCAATGGCGAGTTGTTCAATTTCATAGCCCGCCACTTGAACAGGGAACTCGGCTCGAGATGAACACCTTGAGCCTCTCCAGATTCTTGGGTTTGACGTTGACGACCACGCCGATGCAGATGTCGGGGGTGATGAGGATCTTCGACATTTGACTTTTTCGTCTTCCTAACCCTCATCTCTTTGGAGGTGTTTAGAGTTGTTGCTGCAGCTTTTTCTTCTCTTTCTTCTTCCTCTTCTTCCTCTCCTTGCTCTTGTTCTTCTTCTTGATTGGGAATGATGGCTCCGGTGGGATTGAAACACAACACCTTCTTTCGGGCAATATTCTTCGCCCTCATCATGTCAAACACTCTTGGCTGTTTTCAATTGACTCTACATATAAAGTAAACTTGGGAGGAGAGGAAGACCAGAGAGAAGCACAAAGAGGAGGGGGAATTGGAGGCAGGACAAGCCAGAAAAAGAATACGAACACGAGGAAGAGAAGAAGGAGGAGGAGGTGGAGGAAAGAAGGAGAAAAAAGAAGACGAACGAAGGTAGTTTTCTGGAGGACCTGATCCCAATTGGACCGAGGTCGTCGGAGGTCTGATGACTGATTACCAACAACCATGAGTTGCCTCTCCTTCAAACAAGTTGGTTGCCGTCGTCATCGTTGTTGTTGTTGTTGTTGTTGTTGCGACAGCTATTGTTGTTCCTCATGTTACCTCTTCCATCCAGTATTAGCATTGATAAACAAGTGTTATTGGCATTGGCGCACATTCTTCTGCATCAGAGCAGCAACAAAAGCGTAAAAGTTTCTAATGCATCTTTAGCAATGGGGAACTATAGTGCACGTACAAAAGTTATAGAAAATGTATGCAAATATGATCAACAATCATAGATTTGACCAGCAATCACATTCTTCACTGTTTGATCGTATGCCATTTACCTTTCTGTCTTTTTGGCATTGACCATTTCAACCTAGCATTTTAACGTCAAAATCTTATTGCCACAACAAGTTATTTTTTTTGTCAATAAGATAAATGTCATCATTTTCAGAAATGTGTTGATTATGTGATGCAGCGACCTAGCGGCTATTCAAAGACGATTTTATGTTGTTTGAGTGTTACTGTTTACCATTTTTAGTATAACACTTTGAATCAACGTTATTCTTACATTTCTGATGTTCTTTGGAATTTCAAATGCCCAAGCAAAAGGGTTATAATTTTCACATCTCCAAATTATGTAAATTCTACATTTTGCAAAGTAATTCCAACTTCCATTTCAAATGTTCGAAATCTTGGGACATATTTTCTGAAAATTGTTGGTTGTCACACTAACGGAGAATAATTTATTTTTGATTAGAAATGGAAGAGCGTGTAACCTGACAAGATTTTGAGATGCAGGAGGAATGATTGGATATGTGCGCTCTAACAGCTTCTAATCCAATCATTAACGCATTTCTTTTGACAATGAGTGGATCAAAAGTATCTTCCTAGCAGTTCATAGAGCATCCTGCCTAAGGCTTGAGTTACAAACCTATATTTAGCTAAGATGACAAATGTGAAATTAGGAGCAGAAATAGCTGAATGATTTGAGGAGATGCATAGAATTGGATAGAAACAGAGATTTTGAACGTTGTCGGACAATAAATTTTCCAAGTTAACGGAATAACCCATTAACACTGGCAATTATCAGCTCAGTCAAGTTAGTACTAAATATAAGGACTAATATCACTTGAACTAGTATAAGTGTGAGTATACTTAAAGTTTACCTTGAATAACATCAGGTTTTTGACATGTGTTGCAGAATTTGTGGGCATAAAATAAATTTTTACGTATTGTGAGAGCCTGTTTTAAAAGGATGTAGGATGCATCTTTAATTTCTCGTTATTAAATTGGAATTCACGGGAATAGTTTCGCAAAGCATGATATTATAGACAATCTAATTCAGTCGGTAAATAAAATCCCGAAGGCACCGTTTAAGACATAACGATGGTTTTTTTAATGTTAGACTTCTTAGGCCATCTAAGAATCCGTTTGAAATTTTCAGGCAAGAAATGTAAAGTTAGGACTTTTTATCGTAAGGAACACATTTTCCATGGATTTATGCTTAAAAACCAAACTTAGATCATACATTTTGGGATTCTATAAGGAACTCAGGGGTTTAAAAGGTTCCTTGTGATTCATAGAAAAAATGAATCATGTTAGAGAAAGAGTTTCAGATAAATCTTTGTTCCAGGAGTTGTATCGTTATCATCTTATAATGTCATCCCATTACATTTTATATTATGGATTGCTTGATTTTGATTGCTACACAACTCAATGACACTATTTTGAAATGCGACAAGATTGCGATCTTTTTTCCAAAAATGGAACGATTTATTGTTTTTTTGTTAGTTACGTCGTTATAACTAACCCGAGGCGAGTTTTTTGAACGCTCGAACCTCTCAGTTAAGGCTTGGACGTTACCAAGAATGGGCATTCGCTCAACACTTTGGTGAGTGTAGTTTCATACCAGTTAACGTTCAAACCCCTAACTGCGAGGTAAGACCTTTAAACAACAGAGGCCAGTTTTTTAAAGCTCGTACCTTGGAGTTAAGGGCTTGGACGTTAACCAGTATGAAACTACACTGGCCAAAGAGGTGAGCAAATCCTCATTCTGCGTAAGGTCCAAGGCTTAACTCAGAGGTACGAGCGTTTAAAAAACTCGCCTCAGGTCTCTGAAGAGGGCCGAATATACTCCTTAGAATATAAAATCACCCACTTGTATGCGTTCGGCTTCAATCTTTACCAACTGTGATATGTACTTGGGTTTAGAACTCTTGTAAACCTGATTGATTGCTCCATGCAGCAACAATGTGGATTGACAACACATTAAAACAGAACTGATGATGAATTGGACTTTTTTTTTACAATGATTAATTGTGAACTTGACATTAATGAGCAAAACCCAGATTTGCATTTTATGAAACAATGACGGTGTTACAAACAATGGATCGGTCATGGGAATAATTCAACTTGCCGTAAGCAAGATTTCGCGAATGTCTTGGTCCCTTGCCACCCAGCGTCAGTTGACCTGCAAGCATGCTCATCCAGTACAGCTCCTGTTGAACTAAAACATTCTAGGTACTTGGTTTCCTATGGTCAGGATTGTTACAAGATTGTTTATCAATTGGGCCATTTGGAATGAGAGATTTAAACGAGCGACCTCTCTCTCACTATAAGAAACTGTGCTAACTACTACACCACATCTCCTGCCTTTTGCAAAAAGAAATTTTTGAGGATATGTAACAGTTACTGGTAGAATAGCAATTATGTGTCCAAAATCATGTCAAAATTGAATTCTCAATGCCAGAGGGATCTAAGTTATATCAGAAACTCAATTTTCTAGCAATCAAAAATATCACCTGCAGATGGTTTAGTCAAGACCTAGTTGGAACCAAAAGTATTTAGTTACAATATCCTTGGTGTAGTTGGAGAACAACTTAGTCTGATGATTTAGTAGAGATTAGAGAGAACAAGCTCGATTTTTCCACACAGTCATTTCCTCTCGTCTCGTCTTACCCATCTCACCACGGTGGTCAAAAAGCCTTATCAAATATTGAGGGAAATACCCAAATCTATCTTAACAGCCTTCTACCTCGCAAAAACCAAAAGGAGTAATCTTGACAATTGATTTCGTGAATTCTGGATCAAATTAAACGGTCATATGGCTAAATTTTAACAAGATTTGTTTGGATATGGCTGTTAGCCTTCAAAAAGGCTTTTGACCCATTGTGGCAGTCCCATTGTGGCAGTCGAGAGGGGTAAGCTGATCATCGAAGAATCCAGCTACAATTAGGCCTGCTGGGCTACCGTATTGGTAGAGTATCCTCTTCCGATTAGCGAATCATGGTTCGATCCCAGGCTTGCCAAGTCCAAGCTTCTTTGCAGTATTCAAATTACAGCATGAGCTGCTGCTTTAAAAGCTTAAATGGGAAAACTTGCGGTCATTCCCGAGGGTGAGGTAATAACCAATGTTGGCTGTGGCGACGAAGTGGGAATATCCCTCAATTGGGACACCCAAAAGCAGATGGCAGGTCGAGCGAGAAAGCTCCCATCTGACTTCGTAACAAACAAGACCCTTACAATTATGATAAAGAGGTAGTTGGCAATGATGGGCGTCAAAGGGAGAAAATATTGCATTTTGTTTTAAACAAGCCAAGGCAGCAAGATAGGAATGTCCAATTGTCCATGTTGCAACAAATTTGTTAAGTTTGAAAATCTTGCCAATAAGCTCTTAGAATATACCGGAAAACATGCAAGATCCAAAAAATATGCCATTTTTAATTTTTCCATGCCAGAGTGGTTCTAAATATGCCAGATGTACACTTTTTTGGGGTGCAAATATGCCATCTGGCAGCACTGTTGAGTTGAGGTAAAATTGGGAACCCTGTTAAGAGACTCCAGCGTGAGAACTGTTTTGATTTTGACATTTGGCTCTTCAAATCTCAAATGCGTAAACCAATAAAAGTAATTACCCACCAGTTATGTCATAGGCAATGAGGCATGAATTTGAAGGTTTAGTGATTTCCATTCTTTTCTTAACGAGGGAAATAAAAAAGGCGACATCGGCTGTTTGGCCTGGTTGCGGCTGTCGAGACAAGTTTGGGCCGAAACGAGTTTATTACATTTATTAGCAATACCATGGTTTTTATCATGATTATTATGATTTAGAATCAATACAGAGACACCAAGGCATGTATTCCATTCAAAGTATTCTTTCTTGCTTCCTTGTCAAATATCTGTGTTTCACCTAACATCATCTTGTTAAATCAACGAAGCTTTTTGCTGGCTTGAGCAGAGCTTTGTCCGAATCAGTTCTGTTGATTTAATGACTTGATACTTGAAATCCAGAGCTTGGACTTGAAATATTTTGAATGAGATAGATGCCTTGGTATATCTGTTTTGATTCTAAATCATGATAACCATGATAGAGACCATGGTATTGGAAATAAATGTAATATACTTGTTTGGGCCCAGACTTGTCCCAGCAGTCGCAACCAATGTCGCCTTTTTTATTGCCGGCGGTAAGAAAAGAATGGAAATTACTAAACCTTGAAATTCATTCCTCATTGAAAATGTAGATTGATAGCCCTAGTAGCAACCTCCTGGGATTATTAGTTTAATCCCCATCAGTGCTTGCTCAGCCTGTCATCTGAGTTTGGGTGTCCCAATTGAAGGATGTTCCCGCTTTGTTGTCACAGCCCAACATCAATTATTACCTCACCCTCGGGAATGACCGCAGGTTTGCCCATTTAAGGTGTTAAAGCAGCAACTCATGCTTTGATCTAATACAACAGAGAAGCTTGGACTTGGCCTGTCTGGGATCGAACACATGGGATCGAATCAGGATTAGCAAATTGGAAAGCGGATCCTCTACCAATAGGGCATGTCAAGTAAATGAAATTTGAGGAAAATGTGGTCCGGCATCCTGATTTTGGGTATTTTGTGGAGGGAGAACTAAGACAAACATTACAGTCAACTCCCCCATCCTCCCCATTGAATTTTCAATAATAGAGTCATTTTGAATGAGGTGCGTTTCACAACCCAACAAAATGAACACGTTTGGCATAATTCAGTGAACGCACTTTCAAATTGGCTCAATACCACAATACTTTATGGATCAAATATTCGCAAATATCTTGAAATTTCGATCAAATCAGCAAACAAACAAGGAAAGGTCAATATGAACACATTAGTGCATAGAAGTATCAACCTCAATGCCTTGATGCCGGAAACTAGTTCCTGTTGTACCATTCTACCTTACATTTTTCCCCCGGTTTGTTGCATCTTTATTGGTATCTTTTGCCCTGAGCATGATTTGGACAGCCCTGGAAATCACACTCCGCCCCCATCCGTCACCCTTGACCCTTTTCGTAAACAAACAAAACAAAGTCGCCAAGCATGACCGTACTATCCAACCAATACCGATCCCACCCGCTTCCAGCCACCCTCTTCCTGGTTCTTATCCAAACCCAACCGGGCTACACCTCCGTGATAAGCAAGCCTGGCCTTTGACCCATCGGAGACCCGTTGCTAGGATAGTATGGCCGTCGTTCCTGCTGGCTCAGTGGCTCCGGCGTCCGAGCCCCAGAGCGAGTATCATTGGGAATGCTTGGCCGAGATCAGGCTCAAACCCACCCCACCGCCTCCTAAACGCCCCGACCAGAATAATGATCAAAAGGAAGAGAAAGAAGAGGCATGTCTAGATGGACACTGGGTCCAGGCCTTGACCTGCTTGTGTTCTCGATTAGAAGTTCAGCATCTGGATGGGACCGAGCCCCTGACCCTGATCCCGACCTCGGAAGTAGAGGTCGAGCCACTCGCCCCCGCCTCATCGCAGCCAGCCTGGTGCCCGCCTCAAGACCCAGAATTGGAACCGAAATCACCATCACCAGCCGGCGTGAGGCCAATGGGAGGGGGGGTTCTTCAAGAGACCAATCTCATTTTGGCATAAAAGCGTAGCTGTTTAGCAAGCCCAAGAAGCTTTACCTTTTTGTAGCCACGAATGGCGTAATATTAGCTATTTCGAATGGGTCTTTTTCGAGCATTGAAATGTTGATACCATTCAGCCGCGAGATTAGGACCCGTTTCGCTCAGATCTGGCCAGTGAATAATACCCGTTTTGATCCATTTCTTGTTTTTTAGGGACAGGTTTTCTCGGATATGGCGGGTGGTAACCAGGTTGAGACGAAGCTCTCATCCCCAACGGATTTCGAAGCCTATTGGCTGGAGCATGGCCCCAATTTAGTATTAGCCGCTTGGCAAGAACAATATACGGAATATTTAGTGACGGACCCTGTAGATACTGAGGCCATGCCCCCGCTCTCGTCGACCGAAAAAGTCGTGGCTTCCCCCTCGCTTATCGCTGATTCAAATTCTCCATCCATTGAGCCGGATCCAACCAGTGAGGAGGATGACCGTCAGGGGTGGCAGGATTTGTGGCAAGAAACCTGGACCTACGTTTATGAACGCGAATATCAACGTTTCACCCCGGAGAAATCCTCACCCCACTCCGATCCGGTCGAATTACCTCGGGTAGATTCCCCGACGGAAACGACTTCGCCCTCACAAATTGATCTCTGGGCCGATGTCACGCCCGCTCAGACCAACGGCATTGGTGTCTGGCTCAATGTGATTCAAGCCATGAACGAACAAAACCCCGAACCAAAATCTGAAAACGAATCAGGTAGGTATCTGATATTTTAGCCTAGTTGTCGTGTCGTCCTTCCATGGGTAAATGTATGCACATTGCATTTAGTGAATCCAAATGCTCGAGAGGATGAGACGCCCGCCCATGTTTCGGCCGCCACACCCACCCAGACCAATCAGCACACGCTTTTCGGCAGGCAGGATGGTAACGACGAGGATGATGACGAACCTCCCGACGAGCGTCCGGTAGACTCGTCCAAACTGAAACGAGCTCACGAATTAGACTTGGAAGAGAAGCCCGACTTTGGCCTTGAAGATCCCGTTCAACGGGCTCGACGAAACCTTAAGGCTTTGGGCTACACTTTCCAACCAGATTCGGACCAGTCAGAATCTACCTCTAATTCAGTTCGTTACGAAACTGCGGCTGTGTATTTTAGGTGAGTCAAGTACGGCTTTGCTTTGTGGGAGGAAAACTAGAACCAATCACATACATCGTGTCTTGCCTTTAGGAGTAAAGACGTTGTGAAGCGGAGCCGTAAAATCGTTCAATGTCTGGAGAAAGATCGCACTCGGAAAGAGAATCTCTTGACCGCCACTAGAGATTTCCTAAATCAGGCTCAAGAAGGTCAAGAAAAGAGCGAATCGGAAGAGCTGGATTATCAAACCGCGGAGGACGAGCTCCCGACATCGATCATCGCCGTCGAATCAACAGAAACCTTCGTGCCGGTCTCGAAACCCAAACCCGACGAGCAGTTCTTCGATTGCCTGGGTGAAGTTCCAGAGAAGGTAATGAATGACTGATTACTCTTTTTGTGCATGTGATCCTCGGAGACCTTGTACTAATTACTAATGTGGACTAATGTAATCCATCTTCTCCGCTTTCCAGAGCACTCGCCGTCCACCCCGACAGAGAAAGAACAAGGCCAGACGCAAGGTCAAGTTAAAGATCGAAGCCTTGCCAGAAGAGTGGAAGGCCCACCCAGAACTGTCCAAGTACTGGAACCAACGCTACCGTTTATTCGCCAGATTCGACGAAGGAATCCAATTGGACTACGAATCTTGGTTCTCAGTGACGCCCCAAAAGATCGCAGAGCACATCGCGGAACGATGCCGCTGCGATCTCATCGTGGATGGGTTCTGTGGCGTGGGAGGCAATGCCATTCAGTTCGCTTTCACGTGTGAACGCGTGATCGCTGTGGATATTGATCCGGTCAAAATCGCCATGGCCAAAATCAACGCCCGTGTTTACGGTGTAGAAGATCGAATTGAGTTCATCTGCGGAGATTTCTTTCAAGTCGTGCCTCAATTGAAAGCCGCTGATGTGGTCTTCCTGTCTCCTCCTTGGGGTGGTCCCGATTACTTGACGTCCGAGGTTTTCGATGTCCGCACAATGATCCCCATGGACGGACATCGGGTTTTTGAGGTCGCCGCTCAAATCACCCGCAATGTGGCCTACTTTGTGCCCAGAAATGTGGATGTGGACCAGATGTTAGCCTTGGCGGGCCTCAATAACGGCTCTGGCCAAATGGAAATGGAACAGAACCTGTTGAACGGGAAAATGAAAACCATGACGGCCTACTACGGCGATCTCGTCTATCAGGAGTAAGGGAAGCAATAAATCAAAATATGTGTCTCTCTATTTCAATGGTTCGTTTGGAATTTCATCGGGACCATTTTAAGCAGTGACGGAGGCCAAGGGTGCACATAACGGGTGAACTTGGCCATAGATCGAACAAATTACATTGACGCTAAGAGTTTGATTCGTGAGGTTGGAATGTTTTTTTTTTCTTTGGGAAGGGGATAGATAAATAGGTAAAATAAGACGTTTGAATTGAATGTGTCCGTCCGTCCATTCACAATTGGAAAATTTCCTTCCAAGTCATGGACTAAGTGAGACCTCTAAGTGCTCAAAATTGATGGATGATATTGAATTGGTATTCAGGGCCGTTGTTGTCCATCTTCCAATATCGGTTCGAATTCGACTTCGAGTGACTAGTGGCTAATAAAAGAACAAAAGTCTTTCCCGAGCGTGTGAACTCAACGATGACCAAGATCGCTTGATTTGGAGGTATTGAATGATGGCTCGCACGCAGATGAGCAAGCCAAATGCCATGATGAGCCACCACAACCACGAATTGTCGGATTTGGCAAACTCCGTGGACCGCTTCACAATCATAGTCCATTTGGTCAGCGACAATCCAAATCCTGCCAAGGCTCCGTATCTGAAATAACAGGAAAAATGAGAGATCGTCGTCAAACTGCCCGCATTCCCATCCATCCATCCTCATCTTACCTGGCTGCCACGGTGTGACAAAAGCACATGAGAAGTAGGAATCCGATCCAATTGAATAGAAATGAGGTGAGGAACGCCGTGAAGAAAACCAAGTCATTGCCCAAGAGAGCGTGATCCCCCTCCAACTCGTCCAATTCCCGTCCAATCGGATCTTCTGGGTCGTGATGAGGAAATGCTGCCAAGAGTGTAAATCGGGGCAAGCCCCGGGTTCGAGAGGGCAAACGTCGCGAAGATGATGCCAAGGAACCCGATGTCTGATTTAATGCCGGCTCGTTCAAGTTGTGCACCACGGGTTTTCCTGCTCGATGGAAGAAAGCGACAATATTATACCATGCTATATACTTTGTCCTCAAAAAGAATCCACTTTATTTCACATGCTACTTGTTGAATTGCTTTGATTTCGAACATCGACATTGTAAGTGAACTTGGGTATTTATGCCGAGAGCTGAGTGCGAAGTGCTGAGACTTTACCACTGGATTTCAAGGATCCCATACTTTGGGAGTAGCATTTATGATCAGTTAGCTAAAAGAGTCATTTTTAAGTCTTCGAGGTATTTGATATCTTAGCTCTGCCAGACAATGAGATATAAAGAATACGTATCAATTTTCACCTCATCATGCTTTGTTTGGCTCAAGAAGCAAAATGTTTGAGCGAAGGAACAATCGACCTTACCGGTGGTGGATCTTTCGGATTCCTCATAGGATGGCAACTTGGCAGCCACGGAATATTCAGGTGGAGGTTCATCGCCAAGGGGAATGGCAATCATGTCCGAGGATCCCGGGGCCTCGACATAAGGCGGCGGCGGCTCTAAGACCGCCCTGCTCAACCCATTTTCATCTTTATCGTCGGGGTTTGACATGCTAAAACTGCCCTGAAGGAATACTGGGATCAGGGCGATTTGATGGGACAAAAATAAGGTCGAATTCTCTCAGTGGGAGCGACCCCAGACACGAAGACGGCCGACAAGACTGGAAGAAGAAAGAGCCTCCCGTGCTTCTCCGTGTTAGTGAGGCTGATTTGGCTGGAGAAAGAGAAAGCACTTGAGAAGACATTTGTCCTCGAGGCCGTGGACAATACAGGAGCCAAAAATAGGCGCGAACATTGTGGTACAAGTGGTTTGAAATTGGGTGATTTTAGTCGACAGGCGCTAGCTAGGCCACTTGTTACTTAATATACTAGACAGACGAGACAAAAACGAATGCGACGTATAATATAATGACGGTCGTTTTTACGAAACAGGACGTTCATCGTACAGTGTACTTGGTATATAGGTATATTTCAACGATGAGTTGAACATGAAGGAAGGAAGAAATGAGTTAATATATCTTTCTCTCTATCTATAAATGTAAGGATCGTTTGTAAGATTCGATGTTTATCACAGATGTACTACATTTTTTGGTTTGTTAACGTTAGTCATTCGTGGAGAAGTTGGATTGAATTCGTTGTTACACGGGTTAATACATCTTCAATGCATTGGCTTGTTGATGAGAACTAGTCTTAGATTGGTGCGCACACACACACACACCAAACAATAATTGAATATTTTGAAGCCCATTGTTACTTGCATACTAATAATTCGTACATTTGATTTGATTAGTCACAAAGCCAATCGTCTGGCTTCCAGAGTAGAGCGGACATAATATCACTTTCCACGAGCAATTCGCCTTCTTCACTGCTCAATCTTAATCGGCGATCCGGTACGAATCGACCAATCAAACTTCGGTAGCCTTTGCCCAAAGTCACCATCAGAGGGTGCCGTGTAGCCTTGGGCATGGGAGGAACAATTGGAATGATAGCTTGGATGCCTTCCGAGAAGGGTCGAAACACCGAAAGCGGTCGCATGCTCACCGCGTCCACCACAACCAGACAACCCCAACTCGTTCCGATGTAGAGCTTGTGCTCGAGAATGGCCATGGACGCGATTTGGCAACGCCCCGGCGAGAAATGTTCGTCAATGGCGATGGTTTTCAATGACTCGGAGCTGGGGACTAATTTGGAGCAATCCAAGCGGTTCTTGATCCCACGCTTGTCCCCAGTTTGCCATTGGTAGATCACACTGCCGGGATAGATTGAAGTCCAGATCAAGGCACTCCCACTCTCGTTGGACACACCCTTGTATTCTTGTGAGATGACCTGAAGGACTTCGATGTTTTCGATCACGGGATCATGATGATTGATCACCTCTTGGGAAGTCACGATCCCGTCTTTGAGTGTGAATACGGACAATGCTCCATGCGATTCCCCACACCAGATCTCCACACTCTTGCCCCGATTGATGCTGGTCACGCAATGAATGCACGTGGCACTGCCCAATTCCGTAATCAAAAACGTACCCTCACAACCTTCCTCGGCCCTTGGGATCACATTGGCACAACAAAGGAACATCCGACCATTGTGCATGGCTACACACACCCGCTGGATATCGGGAAGGTAATGGATTGACCTCACGGGAGCCGCATCCTCCAATTCATCGGGCTCCATTTTGTAGCTGAAGATGCGAGAATATTGAGCGGTACTGTAGGCGTGAATGAAGCCGAGATTGTCGCCGAACCACACCGCAGAGTTGTTCACCAAACACATCGAGGTCACATTATGCGACAGGTTCGTTTTCAAGATCAAGTGATCTTGCCAACCCAGGGGATTCACTTCGAGCACGTGTAGCTGAGGACGCTCATCGAAGGCCGAGCTGCAAGTCATCCAAAGCTCAGTGTTTTGCTTGCTCGACACACTGGGCACAATGGCGTGGGCACAACAAAGGCCATAGTTCAAGGCCACCGCATCGACCAGGTGAAGAAATTCAGGAGCACTTGAGATGGAGACCAATTGGCTGGCAGTGGGTCGATCTCGAGGTTGTTGGGACCAACACATGACCATCAGGTCGATGAAGTAGGTGGGATAGGCCAGCTCTTTGTACGTGATAGGGGGACGACCCCCTTCCAAGATCAGCTCCTTCACACTCTCGAAACCGGTGAAGGGCTGCTGAAGCGTAAGTAGCTCGTAGATGAACATGCCGAAGGAGAAGGTATCCACTTTCTCCGTGTACTCCTCTTCACCATTGTACTTGACAATCTCGGGGGCCATGAAGCCCTCGGTGCCGCCAAAGCCCTTGGTACCCGTGGGCAGGGTGGGCCGACTGATACCGTAGTCAGCCAATTTCATATGGACATCCTGGACGGGGCTCTTGGAGAAAGGCTCGGGTAGTTGCCACACGAGCACGTTCTCAGACTTGAGATCCCGATAGATGATGTGATGCTGATGAAGGTACTCGAGGGCACGAGCCACTTGCAGGATGGTGAGTTGGACGCTCTTGGCCGAGATCTTGTCACCAAATCGACGGTACTGATTGAGCTTTTGATCCAAAGCACCTTGCGGAGCCAATTCCAAGACGATGGACAACGGATTGGAACAGATCCCAATCAGGGGAACAATGTGCGAGTGCTTCAAGTGAATCAGGATGTTCAACTCTTGTCGAGCGGAGCAATAGGCCTTGCACGCATATTGCAAGGGGTCCCGCTCCCATTTGGATCGGTTTATTTTGAAGGCAGCCTCAGTTGATTCCCGAGCATTTGGGCCCGGGTCGATGGGTTGGAGCATCTTCACGGCTACGTTTCGATGCACATTCGACCCCCGAAGTTTGCAAACACTCTCGTACACGAATCCGAAGGCGCCTCTGCCAATCAGATCCCCCTGTTTGATGTTTTCATTGCTGATTCTCAATCGCTCGTCGAGGTCGAGGAACACGGTATCCGGAGCGATATGACCCAAAACCAAGTCCCCGTGCTTCGGACAATGGGGGTTGGTCCCTTCAAACGCCTCCAAGATGGTCTGTTCCACCAGAAACGAGTACACTTTCTCGTCCACGGATGAAGAGCTACTACCTTCTGGATCACCTCCCCCTTCGTCTTGTTCTTTGGCCTCAACGCCCACAGAGTCGGTGGTGGATTTCCTAGAGCCCCGGGGACTCTCTTGTCCCACACCACTGTCTTTATCTGAAGTGGCGCTTTCCCGACTCTGATGACGGATCTGCGCCTCTCGCTGAAGTTTGTCGGGTAGGAAACTCCAATCCTGCCACGACTGGCCATTATTGACCACCGCCTCACGGGCCTTTCCCTCGGCTAGACATCGAGGACATGGGATCAAGCGAGTCACCAACATCTTCCCTTCGGAAGTATGCAAGAAACGCGTTCCCAGCGATGGGTACCAATCCTCCAACAAGGTGTCAATGTGTTCCACGGCCAAGGCGAGAAGCTGGCAAACGGATTTGGGATTCGGATCAAGTACGATGGCCTGATAACCGATCGATTCGCCCTGATTGGTGGGAAGCACGGTCCGTTTGATGACCACGGTGTCTTGGGGGAGAATCACTTCCATAATGGAGGATTGCTGCGAGTCCACGGGGTTCCAACACTCCTCTAAGTAGATGACCATCTCGTAGTTGGAATAGTCGTGTTGACCTTGGATCTTGTGCTGAACTTGCTTCAAACTGAACAAGGTGGTCTCCATATACCGGAGCTCAATGCCCGTCTGCCAACACACCCACTCGGGCTTTTGATCCACGAAAATCTTGGTGAGCACCGGGTCTTGATTGATCTCTTCGGGGATGATGAAATAGGATCGTACAATCTCAACCACTGTGTCATCGGCGAGAATCCTCGTCAACAACCGAGACCAGAAGCCAGACGGGAAGTAGGACATCAAACAGAGGCGATGAATGGCATGTTCAGCCTCAGAACGCCTCGTCATCTCGTAATCCTTATCGCTTTCCTTGCTCTTCTCTTTTGCTCCTCCCGAAGAAGATTCGACCACGGGGCCAGATATCTTCAACTTGCCACCTTTCAACAATTGACGTGCCGGGACGGATCGGCTCCTGTTGTAAGTTTTTTCGTTGCTTGAAGCTGCACTAGCCGTCGTTGCGGCGATTTGATGTCCAGCGCGACGACCTCGAAACCCCCAACCGCGACTTCGAACGGCGATTTTCACTCGTAAATCCATTCCGGGCACGCCACTCCTCATTTGTTGCTCAGTCGGCAGTAGCGAAGGGATCAATAAAGTCCGACTGTCCCACGTGAGGGCCACTTCGAATTTGTTTAAGAGATTTACGATGTAAGATTTGGCAGTCACCGAGATCGACGCCGAGGATTTGAACACGTGCCGAAGATCTTCTAATCGCATGACTCCGTTCTTGGCGAAGGGATTGATCTCTCGGATGGTGACCACGTGCGAGAGGATATCGCACAGCCATTGAGGGTCAAGGAAATACAGATCCCTTAGGGTGGCATCGTCATAATGAAGAAGGAGCCCGTTCTCGTGGAGGAATTTGGTGGCTTGGTTGAGTTCGGTGTTGTCGCGAAACTTCAAATGGAATCGCTTCTCGAGCTCCAGGTTAATGGTCTCTTCGAATTGCTCCTGATTGAGCACGGGATCCGATCCTTGGGCCTTCAGCTCCGAGCTCAATGCTGCGATCAAATCCTCCAATGCCAAATACGTGGCTGGAATTTTCTGCTCGAGCAGACGCGTTTTACTCCCAGGACTTTTCAGATTGAAGGCCGTTTCATACAAGAGATTGGCCAAGATGCGAACATTGAATTTAGTCTTGCAGCTGATTTCTATGGAATCCAGAACTCGAGGCAGACCACATTTCTCTGGATCCGAGATGTTAATGAAGCGGCCACGGATCTTTTGCTGGAGATACTCGGAGAAACTCGGCGGAAATTCGTCTTTCACCACGTCGTAATGAGTGCCCACAATAATGACCGGGCTATTGGGTGCTCGTGCTTGGATATTGATCAACCATTGCATGATCTCATTGACTCCGCGCTCCCCATCCGTGATCTTCCAAACCACCAAGTAAAGGCTTCGCTTGGACAGGAAATACTGGTGAGTGGCGTAATACTCGGTCTGCCCACCAAAGTCCCACGTTCGGAATACGACAGGTCCAAACGAGGGGTGGCCGCGCTCAGCTCGTTTTTCAAAGGTCCAATCTCCAATGTCCACACCCACAGTGGATATGGACACGCCTTTCCCAGTCTTCATGTTGATGTTCTTGTTGCCCATCCGTTTCGCCCAATGCTCCATAGGCTTCCTTCGGAATGAGGATCCACTTTCTTGTCGGAGTTGCTCCAAAAGGGTAGTCTTGCCAATGCCCTGAATTCCAACCACCATGAGTTTGATTCTAGCATACGGTTTGGAGTTCTCGAGAACGGATCGGAGGTACCCAATGATGTCCGACGTTTTATAGGCCTTGGATGAGGTCATCGTGAGCAAAGGCTCTTGAAGCGAGCAGCCAGCAGTGTTCAAGTTCCATAATCTGAAATTCATATTCACACGATGAGAGTCACACAAATAACACCAACATAAAAAGGGAACCACGACTCTTACTTGTTCAATAGGCCCATTTGTGGGGGTAATTCGGTGACTTTGGTGTTGCCACTGATGTTGAGCACTGACAGATTGACAAGGTCATTCAATGTAGAAGGAATGGCATGAATCTCGTTATTGCTCACGTCCAACATGCTCAGGGCCGGGAACACAATACGATAGCTCTTCAGATTCGTCATCACCACGTTCCGATCTCCGGCGGTGGGATCGGATATCACTACATTATCCTCGGAATTCTGACTCCCCGAACCATCCAAATCACCACGGGAATAGAAGTTTACATACGTCAAGGCATTCCCACTCAAGATCAAGGTGCGCAGGTTCTCCAATCTCGGGTGTTTCTTGTGTACACACGCATTGATCTTGGCCACACTTTGGCGTTGCATCATGCGCGAAAACTTCTTGTTTGTATTCGGTGGGTCCTCGTCAACTTGGGGTTGCTCCACCAATGAGTAGCAATAATTGTCATTGAACGCATATCGACTGGTTTCACCTAACCAATCGTTGATCTGATTGTTGGACAAATCCAGATGCTTGATGGACTGCGGGTAGTTGGAGATGGCTCCGGATTTGGTCAGAGAATTGTAGGCTAGATTGAGCCGAGCCAAACTCGGGCACAAACAACTAAGACAGCGAGGCACCACCGTGAACGAATTATGGGCCAGATTGAGACTCATCAAACACGAGGATTCCTCATTGGCGTCCTTGATGTCGGCACTGACACGGTCCACCACGTCCACGCAACCCGACCAAAGGTTCAGGTGTCGCACTTCGGACTTTTCCAAACATTTGCGTTTCTCCGCGTTCGATTGCTTCAATGACGAAGATGAATCGTCATCCGTGTTGGATGGATATTCCCCGCTAGCAAGATTCGTGTCGTCCAGATCACTGTCAGTCTCGGCCAGAGACAAATCCGAGATGGATGACGAATCTCGAGCTGGATGAGAGGTCGAACACGTTGAATTGTCATCGTCCTCTTTCAGCGGAAATCGAGTTCCCGGAAGTTCTGACAAAAGGTTGAAGGAGAGATTGAGCTCCTTCAGCTTGGAGGCCGACCACAATTCATAGGGCAAGAACTGAAGTTTGTTGTTCGACACATCCAGACACATCAGAGAGGGTAAGCCGAACATGGCTGCGGGCAGGGTTTCTAATCGGTTATCTTGCAATTGGATCTCTTCCAGCCACGGGCAAGAATATAACGACGATCGGGCGCTCCTCAGAGCGCTGAGGCCAATCTTTCTATGGATGTTGGAGGGCAAACTGTCCAATTTATTCTGAGCCAGATTGAGGAACTTCAAGCTCTGCATAGACCAAATACAATCCGGGATGTCAGTGAGCTGATTGTTGGATAAATCCAGTCGAGTGACGGCATGGATGGCCGAAAACTGGAACTTGGGACTGAGCTTCAATTTGGGGTTGAGTCGCATGGTGGCATCGATGATGTACTGCTCGGAGATGGTGTGGAGATACCCACCTTGGTTGTGCCAGTTGATCATCACGGATGTGGAGGGGAAAATCGAGCTGTACGCTAGGCTGGAGGCCAAACCCTTGGCAAACGAGTGATGGCTATGATTGAAGTCGGAAATACCCTTCTTGTTGATCTCGTTCTCCACGTCGTGATTGGCCTTCAGGCTCAAGAGTTTGGACACAATCACATCGTCCTTGTGCTGGAGGGCGATATACAAGGCCTTATTATCATCGTCTCGAGCCGAATACTTGAGAAGCAAATCAATCATGCCCATATCTCGGTTCTTGCAGGCCTCGACTAAAGCCGTTGAGCCTCTGAAGTAAAATTGCTCATCAAATGCCAAAGAGGTCTGCGAGGCCGGATCGCCTTCGTTTGCATAAATCACGAGATTCGGATTGGCACCAGCTCTCAACAAGCGACTGACAATGGTGTGTTCCCGTCGTTTGACTGCATGGTGCAAGGCCGTCTCCTGGCCATTGTTACAATACAGATCCAGATCCACGGGGTTCCACCACTTCTCATCATCAGCCAAAAGGGAATCGTCGTTTTGACTTCCCCCACCCCGCAACTTTGAGATCAAAGCTTGGATTCCCGTCACTTTGGCCTTCTTCTGCAAACTTTCGAGACTCATATCGTCCTGACTTTGACTTTGGACCGGCACTGAGACACTGGGATCATTTCCAGCCAAGGCCGTGACTTTTCGCGCTCGTACTCGCAAGGTCAACAGAGTATCCACTATCTTCTGATTGCCGATACAACAAGCCAGGTACAAAACACTTTGCCCAGTCACATCACATTGGTTCACGTCAAAGGCCAGATCGTAAGACCATTGGCCGGTCTTGTCACGAAAGGTCCTCATTAACTCGGATCGAAACGGGTACTTGAGAAGGATCTCAAAGATGGTGCTATGACCGTTGATACAAGCCGCATGGAGCGGACTCCATTGCTCGACCGTGAGCACTTGGATGAGCTTCGGAAAGCGTCGGAGCAGCAACTCGACCACATCGCGATGTCCGTTGTAGGCGCCGATGTAGAGCGGCGAGTATTTGGTGACGGGATGACTGCGCCCGTCAGCGCCCCGTTCAATGAGATACTGGACGAGTTCCCGATGACCGTATTCGCTGGCCTTGAAGAGCAAGGTGTTGCTACCACTGCTGGCATGGTTGACCAAAGCCGAAATGGTGGGAGCATCCAAAGGATCAATCACGGCTCTTAAGGCGGTCAAATCGCCGCCAACACAACTCGTACGCAGCGACTGCAGCAATGCTAAACGTTCATCTTCTTGAAAGCGAGCCATTTCTCGAAGAACCTGAAATTGATCATGGATATATTTCCAGTCTTAATCATTAACATTACAATGAACGTATGTAAAGTAAATTCTCATTAAGAAAGGCCAGTTTTTATGTGCCCACTCACTTAAGCGAAGCAAAATGGCCTCTTGTTGTCAAATTATATTCAAAACGTGACGCCCAATATTACACGATGGTACAAATCCACGATTATTTATAACATGTGGGGTTATTTCATCCTAACATAGATAACGAGAAGCTATCCATTTATAGTGTCACGTCTCTTACCATTCTAGGGTACCGTGATTTGGAACGGGTATGTTTTTTATCAAATTGAAAAACTATATAATACAATAGATTCGTGAGGGCATCAATTGGTCAAAAAAGGCTCAAGTGGCAACCCGTCAACTGCACTCTTTTCATTTCATGAATTAAATCACAGGACACTTATTGAGTTCATGATACCATCATGGTTATTTGAATCAACAGGCAGAATGACCTAATGTTCTCACCTGAGCGCATTTCTCATGATGACCTTTCTCGGCCAGATCCAAAGCCGTGAGACCCATTTGGTCGCGCAAGAGCAAATTGGCCCCGGCCTCGCCCAGACGACGGGCATTGTGGGCGTGCCCATGCTCGGCCGCCACGTGCAACGGCGTGCGACCATCACCTTTGACCCCGCACAACGCATCGACCTCGGCGCCCGCCGCCAACAAGATGGTCAAACAACGCGAAGCTGGATTGGTGGCAGCTGCGTGCAAGGCCGTGCGGCCCAACGAATCACGGGCATCCAAACAGGCCCGCTCCTCACCGTGCAGCAAATCCGTCAACAACTCGCCGTTATCCCACAAAGCGGCCACGTGCAACAAGCTGAAAGCCCAATCCATAACATACAAGGTTGATAAAGGCGTGTTGGCTCACTTATCAATAACCCTCTCATTTCAACCCGGACCCGGCATACTACTTCAAGATGTGAGTCCAATGGTATTGGGTGAATTTAAGTCCATTGATGGAGCGGTTAGGGTCATGTCTGGGTTCGATTCGGCCCGTGACATGTCTTAGGGAGCCCTGGCTTCATCATGAAAATACCCGTCGAAGGCTAGCCTATTCAGACCCCATGAACGAATACGTGGTTCTTCACCCCTTAGTAGTGGCCGGTCATAGTTTTTCAGATTGTGGCTCACGGTCATTCATATCGTTTTTGAAAAAGTCGCATCTCCGACTCCTGTCGTCTAGTCCTCTTCACCATTATGTAGACAACGACAAAGTATAACTTTTGACCTAGTTTGAGGATTGGGGATCTGACCACCTAGCAAACAATTTCCATGGGAAAAAGAATACCACACATGATGGACCCGATTCGGGTATGGTCCGGCTTGACCTGGACCACCTTAATCCCGGTAGCCTCACAACTGGCCCAGCGACTCTCTCCGAGCCGAGGATCTCCGAGGATCCCCAGTTCGTTAGCTCGCTGAACACCAGCCAATAAGAATAATTAAGAATAATGCCGGAAAGAATCAAAGAAGCACTGACCGTCCCGGGAAATCCTCCACCTCCACCAACGACTCCATCAGACCAGGTGGACCCACTCAATCACGACAAGGCTCCACGTCAGCCACGCCCTTCATGATCAGGGCGTGGGTGGGGCGAATGGTGAGGAGCGGATGTATGGCGTAGTGATGGGCGCCCGTCTTAGACAGTCGATGGGTGTCTGTTCATGATTTTCTCCTGGTTTCTCTCTTCTTTGGTTCTTTGGGCTGGCTGGCCAGCTGGTCCGCTGGCTGAGTGGCTCGCTCTCTCTGTTTACTCTTGGCTTTCAGCCTCTCCGTCAGCTAGCTCGGGGTGGCCAAAAAGTACCCCTCAGGGCCAGAGGGGTAGGTCCGTCGGGTCCGTCGGGTCCGTCGGCCATCTGATGTGAGGTTTAGCGTTCCGGTGGTGGGCCACGACGACTCGCGGTCTGATGGCCGAACCAATGATAGGCTGTTATGGTAGACTGGAGACGTCTAACCGCACTCATCCACCGTCGCGTGTTCAATCAACGATGAAAGTGGCCGTCAGTCCATGGCAGATGTTGGTTTTATGGACATAAAATTCTATCTCGACGAAAGTCAGGCACCAGATGGTGAATTCAATTGGTCAGATTAGTATGCCAACCATCTGATCCCCGAATCTGATCCCTGATATCTAAACGAAACCGGCGAAGGGGGTCGAACTTGGGCACAGGGGTTCTGTTGGATAGGTGCTTGTTGTTTAGTTAGATATCTTTGCCCTTGCCCCCCCCCTCCCCCTCCTCAAAATGTAAACAATAACAAACGTTGGCTCTGGGAGGCACAAGACATTGGCTATGTACTATGCGTAAAAGAAGCGTTTGTTATCTGATGCTTTTTGTTTAATCACAATTATTTACTAGAAAGGAAAGAACAGCGCGTTTCAGTTTTGAAATTGTTTGATCTTGAACTCTTATCGACAGTATATGCCATTTTCGGTACGTAAATTAGATTATTTGACTCAAAAACGTGGCTTTCTGTAGATCATTTCTTCCACAGTAGGTGACTATCAAATGTCATTTTATAATGAGTGTAAACTTATACGCGGCTTTTTTCAAGAAATGTTCGAAAAAAAACAAATATTGTTGATAAATTGAACTTCAATAGGTGCTAATGAAAAATTGTCAATTAATAGCTGGTTCTTTTTGACATAAGATGCGTGGAAAAGTTATTTTTTACATAAGAATGATGAAGATGTCGATTTTCATATGCTAAACCATAATCCAGTTTGCTATAATATCGCTCCAATTGCTATTTTGATGTATAGTGCCATATCTTTAGGCAATACAATACTATGTTGCAACGAATTCATGTTCATTAACAATGCTCCCCACAGGGGATTTTACAACATCAACAAATATGTTTTGTCTTTGGAAGTGGTGTTAAGTCTGTCCTATCTTTTAATTTCTTTTTTTATATTATTAGTTCAAGTTTTCTTTGAGCAAGATGAATGTATGTATTCATAAAATATACATAAGGACTTTAGTTTTGTTGAAAAACAAGGATTTTTGGTAACATCCTTTTAAGCCATTGAAAGAAAACATTGGATTAGATTTTGAGTGTTCATTGAAATGTGTGGTCCTCCCTTGGTGCTTCACCATGGTAGTTCAGGAAACTAGCTGATACTCACAGTAGGAGCAACTGGGTAAAAATCGCATCTCAAAATATGCGCTCATGAAACCGCATGGGGGATACCCCATTCATCTGTGTTATTGTCATTCTGTTTCTTTTCAATAATCACAAGGATTTCTGTATAATCTCAATCATAAAGTTATGCTTTACATACGTTATAGTGCAGGACCCCCATTTATGCCTTCCGTGGCACAACTGATGAGAGGTTGCGGAGAGCCAGCAGATGCGTAACACCCTCTATAGGGAAGTGAAGTGATAAGTGAAGATTATTCAATCAAAATGTAATTTATTTCAGTTACCCAAACAGTAGTCTGATATTGAGCAATGTTTAGTACAGTAACAGAATTGCACAAAAAATGACATATTTTAGAGGTTTTTTGCACAAATCACTCAAAAGTTGAAAATTCAATCGTATTTCCATTCTTTTCTTAACGCCGGCAGTAAAACTAAACGACATGAGCCTGGTTGCGGTTGCTTGGACAAGTTTGGGCTAAAACGAGTTTATTACATTTATGAGCAATACTATGGTTGTCATGATTTAGAGTCAATACAGAGACACCATGGCATGCATCTCATTCAAAATATTTTTTAATTGCTTACTCACAAGTCCAATCTCTGCATTTCAAGTATCACGTCATTAAATCAACGGAACCAATTCTCCTCCTCTTGTACTGTCTGAGTGGCCAAAGCTCTTATCAATCCAGCAAAAGCTCCGTTGATTTAACAAGATGATGGTGACAATCAGGCAAATTGGTTTGGAATATTGTTGCTTGGGTTGGTTTTGGAGATGATTGCCGAGATTGTGATTGGTTTGGAATTGGTTCTACTGATATGAGACTTATCTTGCCAGAGCTTTTATTGGTAGGTTTTATGTTCTCAAGAACTAAGAGACGGTGAATATGAGTAATTTTTGGGGAAGCAAATCTGTCTTAAATATATGCCCAGCAACAAACCGTTTTTAGAATCCTGCCTGCTCATGAACCTCTCCTAAGAGTGGCCAAAAACACGGGGTTTGAGGTCAAATGTTAAGGAAAATGGCTCTAGTCAATGAAAAGATACAAGCATTAAAACCTATTTACCAAGAATTCACAACGCCTAATGATTATTTTTTATCAAATAAGAAAATATGCAAATATACCCATATGTGGACGGACTGACAACTAAAAGCAGAGGTGACTTGGGTAAGGCAACATGTTGCATATGCATCTCGTAGCTTTTAAGCTTTTAGTCCCCCTTCTTGTCAAGGAAAGTGAAATCCTAGCATTATAAGCATGAACATTAAAATGTTGAAACTAACAGGCTATCATTGAGCTTAAGGAAATGTTACGGAGGATTTGTCGATGTAATTCGAACACTACCATTCTATTGAGTTAAAATTGTCCACGTTGGCCTAAATCTTTCAAAATTCTTAAAAGCTGATCAACTTTCTATCCAGCCTCACTGAGTACTCGTTTAATGGTTATAGGTAGAGGGCTAGTTATAGGGCTTCACCTTCCTTTATTTTGAAAATTTGGCCAGATTCTTGATCAAAAGGTAACTGATTGTTGCCCACATTTGTGATATCGATTGAGTAAAATTGTTTTTCACCCTCAGCAAAGTCAACACACACAAGTATCTATCTTTGTGTCATGAAAATCATAAAAACGAATAATCTTTGAAAAAAATTGAAAATTGACATTTCTCAGCACAGCAATGACTCACTTCAAATCATGAATTTAGCAGGTCACGCTGCCTTGGAAAAGTAGGGCATTGTCAGATTAGCTGCCTTCTTGCTTATTATTAGAGTATTGAAAATACATTTAGTAAAATACATAATGGTGCTTTAAATAACTTCATTCAGAATAAGATGGTTTTATGATGAAATCTATTCTCAATAATTTTTTTAAACTCAATTAGCAACATTATGCTGCATATATAATCCCAAAAATGCAGGCTAAATAGCATATGTTTTTTTGTACGTTGCCACCTACGTTGCTACAACAGAAAAATACAGATCAAAAATTTTGATAGCAATTATTTGATGGCATTTTTTTGATTATGAAACTGTATACTCACTCATAATATTGAAAGCAATTAGATATGTCATCAGAAAAGCATATGTTATTAGTAGAAACTTACAAGCTATTATATGTTAGTAAGATTTTTCAAAAACAAAGTCTTTGCAATGGTGCATCCCAATTACATCCAAACACTATTTGTATGATGTCTAATTTTATAGTATAAAAATACTTATATGCTTACATATCTAACAGGAAAAAAAGATAAGTAAAATTTGTATTTCAATTTGAAAAATTGCCGGCATTGGTTTTTGAAATGTGGAATGAAAGTAAAGTGTCAGGGCAGTTGCTTCTCATTCCAATGTCATTTCAAGACCATTCTTTGCTCTTTGCAAATGAAAATTGAACTTTATGTAAATAAAAATTAGTATACTGTAATTTGGCTTGGTTCCCTGTCGTTTTTGTGTTCACACTTTGCCTCAATAATTTACACTAGTTACTGAGTTATGACCTTGTCTGACGTCAGGGAGGTGTAGCACTATTGGCTCCAAGAGGCAGCATTAAAGGTTGGGTAAGTTTTAGTATTTACTAGACATTCACTGGCCGGAGAAGGGGGCAGCACCGGGCCAAAGCTGCTCAGTGTGTCGAAGCCATCATTTGAAAAATTGTAATATTCCAAGCTCATAAGATCTCAGGCTGGGCTATGACCTGCCCCCTTCCTCCCCATTCAGATGTCATAATATCCCACCCGGTATCACCCTAATATGACTAGCCTCAGCTTTGGAATGAAAGCGTATAGGTCCACCAGGCGTCACCCTTCAACTTAAAAGGCCATGAATTGCCTCGCCCATTTAGCCTAGCTAATAGAGGCGGCTGAGGGTCGTTTCAGCTGTTCCTGCTCAGCCCGAGCGATAGAGCAAAAGAATCCCAACGTTGTGTGCAATTGTGTGCCCACGGAACATACTCAATATACTCGGTCTTTGCTTTGGCCCGGGCCTCGAGATTCGGATTACTGCCCATTGAAGCCTAGTGGAGGCTCCGAGGAGTACTGACGGTGATTGACACCCTCCCAAGTCCATCGCCATGGCGCAACCCACCAATCAAAAGAAGGTGAGCCGTTGGTTGAATGGGGCCGGATTGGTTCCCAACTGCCAATTAACCGCACGGCCTAGGACCGCTCGATGCACGAGTTCCAGCCTCCAAATGAGTCCTAAATAGCCGGAGAGTCGACCCCGAGTCTGGCAGGCCTGGCTGAGCGGATTAGCCAATGATTGGGGCAGTTTGAGACACCGATCCAGGAAGCGAGAAACTGACTGACATGGAACCGAATTTGGAAATCTCTGTTCCCCCGTCCAATTGGGGTGGCGATACTGGGAAAGGCTGGTGTCCGGGATGGACTGGACGGAGTTTTCCAGGTGTAACTGCTGGGCCTGAGGGAAGGAACCTCTTTGATCGGGTGTTCAGAATTATCGACCAGATGAACTGCTTTGAGCACACTCGGCTTATGAGGGTGGGGGAGAAACTTAGGACTAGGAGGAGTACGATTCAAGTCGGATTTTAAACTGGGCTACCACGTGCCCAATAGGCCTAGATATGACTCAATTTGATTGGGCCTGGCCTGTGCATTTCGTCGCCCATCCAATGGGGCCGTGTTTCGTTGATTGGATTTAATGCCGGCCGTTTCTGTTTTTCCCTTGCAGCTTTTGAAAACGAGTTATTAGCCGTGCGGGCCGCCCGTCAATCACTCTTGGACACCGAGAATCAACCCGTTGAGCCCGCCGAAAAACAGCCCGATCCCGATCGACGCATTGGTCTAACTGAGGTGGGCGTGTTCGATGGCGACATCTACTCGGGCGAGAAGAGCAAATTCGAGGGCTATCACACGTCGTTGGCCCTCAATGAAGATGCTGACGAGGAGGATTCCGGCCCGGCTTTGGGCCCCAAACGCGCCAGTTACACCGCCCCGCAAGCCATTCTCCGCGACAATCAACGCCAGGCCGAACGGGAAGAAGCCGACCCGTTTGCCGCTCATCAACGACCCAAGATCGTGGATCGCGAGGATGAATATCGACGCAAGCGAAGCCAACAAATCATCTCGCCCGTTCGCTTGGATCCGTTCGCCAACGGCGGGGCCACGCCCGATGTCGGGTCTCGGGGCTATGCCGATGTCATGCGCGAGCAGCAACTTCGCCACACCGAGGCCGATCTCAATCGGCAGATGAAAGATCGGGCCAAAGAGGGCACGCTTAAGGTGGTAGATACCAATATCTCGCAGGGCGTGCGCACCGCGCCCAAACGTCGTGGCCGATGGGACGTCACCACGGATGAAACGCCTAGTAAGAAAGCCATTGGCACGCCCAGTGCCGGAGATGCCCCCGCCACGCCCGCCCATTTAGGTCAATGGGATGCTACGCCCGGTCGACGAGATCCGGGATCGGAAACACCCAGCGGTGCCACACCCGCTCAACGAATGTGGGATCCTACGCCCGCCCACACATCCACCACCCCCGGTCGTGACGCCCCCGGGGCGGCCACGCCCGGTGGGGCAACTCCTGGTGGCCGTCGTAATCGTTGGGATGAAACACCCCGAACCGAAAGGGAGACACCCGGTCATGGCGCGGGTTGGGCCGAAACGCCCCGAACCGACCGAGGGGGTGGCGGCGACAAAACCATTTCGGACACGCCTGGTGGCGGGAAACGCCGATCCCGTTGGGACGAGACCCCGGGGGCTACACCCTCGGGGGCGACACCGGTGGCTGGCAATGCTACCCCGGGTGGCGCTACCCCGAGTATGACCCCGGGCGGATTGACACCCGGCGGCATGACCCCCATGGGCATGACTCCCATGAGTGGGGCTACACCCTCGATGATGACCCCTTCCGGCGCCACTCCCATGGGTCAGAAAGCCATGGGCATGGCCACACCTAGTCCGGCTCAGCTGCAATCTATGACACCCGAGCAACTTCAGGCTTATCGGTGGGAGAAGGAGATCGACGATCGAAACCGTCCCTTGTCTGACGAGGAACTCGATCAAATGTTTCCTCCTGGCTATAAGGTGCTGCCGCCACCGGCCGGGTATATTCCCATTCGCACACCCGCCCGCAAATTGACGGCCACCCCCACGCCCATGATGGGACAGACGCCCACCGGGTTTTACATGCAGCCCGAGACTCCGGATCGGAATAAGTATGCCGACACACAGCCCAAGGGCCAAAATCTACCCTTTCTTAAACCCGAGGATGCCCAATATTTTGACAAGCTTCTGGTTGATGTGGACGAAGACACTCTTACCCCCGAAGAGCAGAAGGAACGTGACATCATGACCCTCTTGCTGAAGATCAAAAACGGCACACCACCCATGCGAAAATCCGCCCTGAGACGCATTACGGACAAAGCTCGTGAGTTTGGAGCAGGGCCACTCTTTAATCAGATTCTGCCCTTGTTGATGTCGCCCACTTTGGAAGATCAAGAGCGTCATCTTCTGGTGAAGGTTATCGATCGCATTCTGTACAAGTTGGACGATCTCGTCCGACCCTATGTTCACAAGATTCTCGTGGTCATTGAGCCGTTGCTCATCGACGAAGATTACTATGCTCGAGTGGAAGGTCGAGAGATCATCTCCAACTTGGCCAAAGCTGCGGGTCTGGCCACCATGATCTCCACCATGAGACCGGATATCGATAACATCGACGAGTACGTGAGGAATACAACGGCTCGAGCCTTCGCTGTGGTGGCTTCGTCTTTGGGAATACCGTCGCTACTCCCGTTTTTGAAGGCTGTCTGCAAGTCCAAGAAATCGTGGCAAGCTCGTCACACGGGCATCAAAATTGTGCAACAGATCGCCATCCTGATGGGATGTGCCATCTTGCCTCATCTTCGCTCCTTGGTCGATATCATTGAGCACGGTTTAGTGGATGAGCAGCAAAAAGTGCGAACCATCACGGCCTTGGCGCTCGCAGCTCTTTCCGAAGCCGCTGCTCCTTATGGTATCGAGTCATTCGATTCCGTTTTGAAGCCGTTGTGGAAAGGTATCCGAACGCATCGTGGCAAGGGTCTTGCGGCCTTCTTGAAGGCCATCGGTTATCTCATCCCTCTCATGGACGCCGAGTACGCCAATTACTACACGCGTGAAGTCATGTTGATCCTCATTCGAGAGTTCCAATCGCCTGACGAGGAGATGAAGAAAATCGTGCTCAAGGTGGTGAAGCAGTGTTGTTCCACCGATGGTGTGGAAGCACAGTACATCAAGGATGAGATCCTGCCTCATTTCTTCAAGCACTTTTGGAACCACCGCATGGCTTTGGATCGAAGAAACTATCGCCAGTTGGTCGACACCACTGTGGAGATTGCCAACCGCGTGGGTGCCAGTGAGATCATTAATCGGTTGGTGGACGATCTAAAAGACGAAAATGAGCAATACCGTAAGATGGTCATGGAGAGTATCGAAAAGATCATGGACGGTCTGGGAGCGGCTGATATCGATTCCCGACTCGAGGAGCAGCTCATCGATGGTATCCTGTACGCCTTCCAGGAACAGACCACCGAGGATGTGGTCATGCTCAACGGTTTTGGCACCATTGTCAACGCATTAGGCAAGCGTGTCAAGCCGTATTTGCCGCAAATTTGCGGAACCATCCTGTGGCGACTGAACAACAAGTCGGCCAAAGTGAGACAACAGGCCGCAGATCTGATTTCCCGCATTGCCGGCGTCATGAAGACGTGTCAAGAAGAGAAATTGATGGGTCATCTGGGCATGGTTCTATACGAATACTTGGGCGAAGAGTACCCCGAGGTCCTGGGATCCATCCTGGGTGCCTTGAAGGCCATTGTTAATGTCATCGGTATGATTCGCATGACACCTCCAATCAAGGACCTCCTGCCTCGACTGACGCCCATCTTAAAGAATCGACATGAGAAAGTCCAAGAGAACTGTATCGATCTGGTGGGTCGTATTGCAGACAGAGGTCCGGAGTACGTTTCACCTCGGGAATGGATGAGAATTTGCTTTGAGTTGCTCGAGTTGGTTAAAGCGCACAAGAAAGCCATTCGTCGGGCTGCCGTGAACACTTTCGGTTATATCGCCAAGGCCATTGGGTAAGTCGACAAAATAACGAGACATGTTCAGAGTTCAGGAAACGTAGACCTCATGCTCTTGTTCCCCTGTTTTACTTTACAGTCCCCATGACGTATTGGCCACTCTTCTAAACAATTTGAAGGTCCAAGAGCGGCAGAACCGAGTTTGCACCACCGTGGCAATTGCTATTGTGGCGGAAACCTGTTCCCCGTTCACGGTTTTGCCGGGTTTGATGAACGAATACAGAGTCCCCGAGTTGAACGTCCAGAACGGGGTGCTGAAATCGTTGTCGTTTTTGTTCGAATACATCGGAGAAATGGGAAAGGATTACATCTACGCTGTTACCCCTCTGCTTGAAGATGCTCTCATGGACCGGTAAGTGACCCCTTGACTTGTGTGTGTGTGTGTCGAATTAGTCCTCATTTTTTCCCTCATTGCAGAGATCTGGTTCATCGACAAACGGCTTGCGCTGCCATCAAACATATGTCTTTGGGCGTGTACGGATTCGGTTGCGAGGACGCTCTGACGCATCTGCTGAATTTTGTGTGGCCCAACGTGTTCGAGACATCGCCTCATTTAGTGCAAGCCTTCATGGATGCCGTGGATGGAATGCGCGTCTCTCTCGGTCCCATAAAGGTTCTGTCCTATGTTGTTCAGGTGAGTGTCTTCTGTTAATCAGTTGTAGTACTATTATGGATTGTGGTGGATTGTTGCCGGGCCAATCAGCAATTGCAATTGTCAGTTTATGAATTTCTGTCCAATTATTATGGCCATGCTCCTTTTTTCCGGCTTTATTTGTGTGAGTGTACTGGCAAGCTTGATCAATACGATGCTTGAGCATTGTATGCCCAAAACGAAGCACACAGAATAGAAGGTCGTGGAATTTGAGCCCCCCCCCCTCCCCATCCTGGAAATTTTGAACGTCAGAAGATGAGACCGTCGTTTTTCCTCTCTTTGTGCACGTGCATGTTTCTTGCAAGGTTCTGCCTATTTCATTGTAGTACGACACTTGACTTACGAATGAGATTCACTTCAATCCAACATATTTCATGTTCATGATGATCATTCGAAGTAAGCTCCGCGTAAGATCGAAATCGAATGGCAATTCAATGGCACTTCAAATATTAGCAAGCTTAAGGACAGATTTTATAGATTTGTCTCTCCTGGTTTTATCTTTGTTGGTTTTCGTAGCATTCTTTCTTATCATGAATGCTTCCCCCAGAAATACCGGAGTGCAAAAAGTTTTGCCCATCACAAACGTGAACCGACTCTGAAATGTCATCCTCTCAAAAATGTGCGCGTTGTGGATTGGGCAGGATTTTCAAATCGCCCCCTTCCGTTACTGCAGACTAATACCCGTATTATTTGCCTGTCGTATTCTTGGATCGAAGATAAATTGTGACAGGGCTATTGCTTCATTCCCTTGGTCAGAATGACTCTTCTAACTGTTCTGTTGCCCATCTCTTTTCGTGGTCATGAACGCCATTTGAATTGAAGTTGTTGCCAAAATCCAGTTTCGTGACTCTTATCTCATTGCCCATCTGTTTTTATTGCAGGGTCTGTTTCATCCTGCCCGAAAAGTGCGCGATGTGTATTGGAAGATCTACAACTCCTTGTATATAGGATCCCAAGATGCTCTGGTTGCCGGATATCCTCGGATTCCCAACGACGCCAAGAACATGTACTCGCGCTATGAATTGGACTATGTTTTGTGAACTGTTCTCACCAATCAATCCATCTACCAACCAACCCTTCGTTGCCCGCCTCGTTCATGTCCATCATTTGTAACATAAATAATAACAATAAAAAATGAATACCGAGCATGCTAGTTGTTTGATGTGAGCGGAAAATGCGTAAGGCCCATCGATCACGGAAGTCTCGTGTTTCGTTCGCCTCTTCAGTTTTCTTGGTCACGCATTCTTTTGCCCTCTCTTCCGACTAGTGCGAGCTCCAAAACCCATTTAAGTAAGTACTAGGTCGGAAACAGTCGAGGTACGTACAATATGTTTCACTGATGACACGTTAAACGCATTCAATGCTCCTTTCCCAAAGTGGAATTTCTAGACGCCCGGTAAGGTGATGTTTGGTCTGGCTGTTGGAGGGAGGAAGGCGCTCGCTCACCCGCTCATTGGCTCAGGTGACGCACAAACCCAATCCTCATTAAAGGTCACCTAACAAGGGAACGGTGACATATGAGACGGACCAAAATCCGCTCTAACAACATGAGTGAATACGGCTTGGTTTGATTCGCCCAGACGACATTGTGTGGTGCAAATATTGCACAGCTCTCACACGAGTAAGATTGGCTGGCAATTGGCGATTCAGAAAAGGTCGCAAGAAATGGGATTAATTCTACTGTGGTCGTACCCACCATTCCACGATCCACCGACGATCCATATCAGAAGAAGAACTGACTTGGTTTCTTTCGCTCAAAGAAGATGGGACTCCCTGATGATGCGATTGCCCTTTCGACGATCGAGGAAGGTCTTTTTACTCGACCTTGAGCAACGCCATGCACTACTACTGTACCACTGCTTCTTCTACCGACTATACTGTACAACAGCCACAACACCAATTGCATTGAACATTGGTAGTAGGACCCTCGATGAGTTGTTTTACATCCAACAACGCTTCGTTCCCTTAGACTACAGCCTGGCGAATTGTGTCTTCTCACAACTCGCCAGCAGTCACTTCAACCAGCTTGCCGACGATCTATCTATCTAGTGAGTATTCTATTATCGTTCCGTGCCTACACTCCGAATATGTAACGTCGGTACGATGGGCTGGGAGTTTTATGGGTTGCCCGTTTCTCGTGGTTGTGGTGAGCTCTAAAGCAACGCCTGTTCATCATCATCTTCATCATCTTGTGCTTCCTCGTAGGTTTTTGAGGCACTTTGGGGCTTAATTTAATGATGCTAATAAGCGCCTTTATGGCTCTTGGCATGCAATTTCTTTCAGAGACACCAGGAGGATTATGAAGCGTTTCCGAGAACACCGCATATTGTGAGACCCAAGCGACTCATTTGAACCATCTTCCTTGATTTCGGTTATGTTTGACAGATTGGCGGGTGCATCCCGTCTTTCTTATCTTGCAATGGTCGTTGATCCGCCATGACCTCTTGACACCGATTAATCCTAGGCTAAATGCATCATGTCCGTTGGCACTAGCAACTCAGAGCTCTTCCCCCTCATGGACATCATGTTTAAATCTAATCTATGGACTGTATACTTCAGAGGATCCTTCCATTTGTCAGCACTCTACTTGGCCAACCAACTAATGTATGTGTGCAAGTTGACATGCCAACATGAGCATGTCGTTCATTACTTCATGCAATCCAAGAATAGTATTGTAACACGTCTCTTCATTGAGAAAAGGAGTGTAAGGGTTGAAGAACGTTCATGATGTTCTGCGCCGTATTCAAAGGAGATTCGAAAAGGAAAGGAACAATGATGAAGATCCCATAGATGGTAGGTACTAACTCCGTGTAGAAATCTCATTTGGTAATAATGAGCAGTTGTGATGAAAGGTTGTCGTCCTTGATTAGGCCACAAACGTAGTTCTTGTTGAACAAAAACTTCTAATTTCAACTCTCAAGTTGAGAGCTCAGAGACTAAGTTAGTAGCTGTTAAAAAAATGGGGAGGGCTTTTAATCCCCAATGCTCTTCTTAGTTTGTTTCTGGCTTGAAATAGAATCTAGTAGGGATCTTTTTTCTCTATGGCCATTACATTGGTTTTATGAACATGACCAATGCAAAGTATTTGAAACCAAGACTTGGCAAGACGTGTCAAGGACCTGATTCTAAAACACGGATTTCTAGATGTACATTGTAGATGAATGAAGTGATTTTTGTTTTGTCAAATTCGACCCACTTTGGTTAGAGGAAATCTGAGGGG
>NC_081445.1:6917462-6956407 GCF_007210705.1 Tigriopus californicus | reverse complement strand
TTAGATGATCAATAGCTTCCTTTTGATCATCATGCACACACCGCACATGCCTCTAGATATATACAATCGCTCATAATGCATGCCCCCCCCTATAAAAAAACATTCGAATGGGAAGTATGCTTTCAATTCTAATTATTTGGAGTGTGCGGCAATCTTCAAATCGGATTTTTTTTGTCGTCCCCATCGCCAATACACGATTACCACATGAAGCAGCCAAAAAACCGCTTTAACACTCAGGAAATATGCCTTTGCAATCTGTGGTTTTTTGTTATGAACGAATAGAAGGACTTGATTCAATAGGCTTATACTTTGTGTACACCTCTCATCAGAGTTTATGGCCTGATAACTCGCTCTCTTCCCATCGAAAAGGTCCGATAAAAAAATGGTCAACACATGAGATGATCATTATCATCTCTGCTCGGAAAGACACTCATAATTGCATTTTGGTAGAATACAAAGTAGCAGTTCCTTCCCTTCTCTCTTAATATTGTCAAGTCAATACAAAACGGTCAACCTTGAAAGGAATGAATGCGACCAGTTGCCCCACAAATAGCGTCATTAAATGCAAAGTGATAACATTGATAGGAACTATCAAATGAAACGAACATTTAGATTGCATTCATTTGAAGAAATAGAAGAATCTTTCATTTATCCAAAGAGATTCAAATGTTCTCTAACGGGCATAGAAACCATCAAAAAATCATATAACGTCATCGGCCATGCAAAAGGTTTTCGCTTCATTTGCTCGGTTTCTCTCTCAAGGTGTTCATTTGAAATAAACTCATTTTTTCGCCCTATCATCATCACGTCTTTGGGGCTTTGAATGCAAGATGTTCGGCGACGAGTAATGGCTTTAAGTGCAATCCATGGGGGAAAAAGCAAAAAAATTAATTAAGCGTAGAGTAACATACTTCTTGGTTTTCATTTCTAGTCAAACCACTGGACAAATTGATTCTTGAGCTCTACTCCAACTTTTTCGGTTGAAAATGCTGATAAAATCATTAAAATTGCAAGTATGTTTGCCTAAATTAAGACCTTTGATGATCAATAGAGTGCTGGAAAAGGGTGATTTGCCTCAAGATTTTGATATTTATCTTTATGAGCAATATCACCTTTTTACATGACTTCTCATGACTCTTTATGTAAAGAGACATTGGGAACTCACAGAAAATTAATCCAAGTTTTAGCGGCTCTAAAGACATGTTTTCCAGCTTTTTGATGTCAACTCTTCATTATCATTCTTTGAATGATTATCTCAGTGCAAGTCTATAGCCTACAAACGGTTTTAGTTAGGGTGTATTTTACTCCTAGTTCATTTGTCAGAATAAAAAAAATGAAGAGGTTCATGACTACGGATCATGGTAAATACGTAAAAGGTTTGAACATCTATTGAGAACAAGTCTATTTACTGTGTTTAACTTTCTAAAAGGGGAATCAACGTATGCTGAATAACAAATTGTGTCAAGTTGAGGAAACCAATCGTAAGAAATGGGAGATCATATAAAAATGACCTATTTTTAGGGCATGATACATTTCTTCCTATAGCCTAGTCTGATTCAAACTGTATGTTGTTTTTTTGGTACCCAACCAACTGAGAAATGAAATGGGCCTGTTGGCATCAATAAAACGCCTCGGTCTCGACCTCCATCCATTTCGATTGCTAAGAAGTCACGGAGTGAAATAAAGCACCATTACTGTGCCTACAATAGGTGAAGCAATAGAGGCAATAAGGACATGACAATCAAACTCATTCATCAACCCTCTACCACTCATCTCTCTTCCAGACAGATCCAATCCAAAATAGGCAAGACGTACTGTGTAATGAGCAGAGAGCGGATCTGGGGTCTTTTTTATATAATCAAGTTTCAATTTTCATCATCGTAGTGGTATAACATGTTTTGGGTCGGATTGGGACAAAAACAGCATGTGGAGAAATTTAGTCGAGTTTGGCAAGACTATCTGATTTTTTCGCCAAAATAGCAGAACAGGAGATTATTGAAATTTAACATTTGTCAGATTCAATGCATTAAAACTGTCATTATTTCAAGGTTTGGTATGGAATATTTTTGATTCGCATTATTATGGTTTTCATTATCATTTGCAGGCTCCTCGTATCATGACATTAACTAAACAAAAGCTAATAAAAGCCCAAAAGCGCGGAATAAGCTGAAAATATTTTCATAAGGAGGCAGATTTTGATTTTTTTATTGTTAATTCTTTTATGGAACATTTTTGTCATTCCATATAGATTTTCTGTAACCAAAGTTATTGTCATTTTTCATTTTTTTTTATGGACAGTTTTTCTTTAATTTTCAAGCAATAGGTTTCATTGATGACATTTAAAATGTTCATACGTTTTTAAACAAATCAAATGCAATCCAATTCCAAGTTGGCAATAAGCCAAGAAACTGTAACTAGGTGTAATATCCTTGTGTATTGCGTGTGTGCACCACATTCCATGATTGTTGTTGACTAACACAAATTAAATCCAATTGACCATTTCATTCACTAAGGCCAAATTGTATATTTGAAGCAAATATTCTTTCTGCCGTATTGGTTGATAAATTTTCTCCTTCTAATCTTTATATCAAAGCGGGTCACCAAAAGAGTGAGGAACATAATGAAGGAAAAACAACAAAGATGAAGATGAGAGCATGTCCTGCCTTAAAATCTCCATTGATGATGAAAACGCTTTTCCCTTCGTCTATAAATGTCCCCTCTCTGATCGTCGTGACAACCTGACGAAGGAAGGGTTGCCTCAATTGATGATTTGTTATTGTTTCTTTTACACACCATAAACAACAACATGGTCTAATGGGGTTGCTAAAATCTTTTTTTGTCAGTATTTTACTCAATTACTGTTTTTTGTCAAATGTGTGGATTTGGACAAAATTATCAATTGTCCATCCCAAATATTCTAATAGGTTAACATTTATGTACATGTACTTTTATTGCCTATTCCATACATTTCTTTTATATTTTGTCAGTGTTAGGTTCCACATCAATTAGTAAAATGATTCTTGTTGATTTTCTATCTGTGCGTGATTTTGAGCTAGTTTTACGCAATGTTTCACTGATTTGGAAGACAATTTGATTGTTTTTGATTAATTTGATGTTCAAGGGTATTTCATTTATTCTTCTGACTTTAAAAAATTAATTCAGAAATATTTAGTGAATGAACAGAGTTGCATGGCAAAGGGATCATTATATAATTAAAAACACTGAAATGTTCTATGCAGTATCTATGGATAATCTTGTTTTATTGATACTATAGTTACTGTCTTGATTCAACGCATTGGCCTAACTTGGCGTTCAGGGGAAAGCCGTGTCGTTTCCTCTCTTTAGAGTCCCTGGTTAGCCGGACGATGTCCACGCCCACGAGTCTTTCGCCCAAAACCTCTCTATAAGATGAAATATTGCAGATTTCAATTGACCAAAATTATGTCCGTGGCCAGCATTTTAAACTTTACTGTCATTTCATTATGACAAGTGGGACCCCCATTGGACAACAAGGACAAAGTTTTGGCCAACCGTGCAATGATCAAGACCATACATGGGTTCGAAAAAGGGACAAACAAATGAGATTGTGAACTCCTTCTCCGCCTGTGGTCCTTATCTGTCTTGGGCGAAGAAGGCTCAACATAATCGTTAGGGGATTTGAAGCCATCCTCTTAGACACTCTTTTTTAGCTGAATGTTCGAGCACTAACGGCATGAGCACACTGCTGATTATTGCGAGAAAACTGCCTTCTTTCCACTTGATCTTCCATAAGTTGAATTGGAACATTTTGCTTGAGGGCTTGCCTCCACCCTTTTTGCACAAAGTCAGGTTGCAACCAGTATTGAAAGCCCTCGGGAACTTTCTAAGGAGTCCCATTCACTGGACGATCTTCAAGCTCGTTTTTCCCGACTCATGTATGGTTTTGATGACTGCACGGTTGGCCCAGACTTTGGTCTTTTAGTCAGAGAGAGGCTCACAGGCGTGGTACGTACAAAAATGACCAAAATGCGTGCCATGGGCATGGACTTGTTTTGACTAGCTCAAAAGGTGAAAGTTTTGTTTTCAAGTCAATAAAATTCACATTTCTTTAGAATTGGTCTCGTGGTCACTAGAGGGTGGTGGCACAGTTCATTTCTTGTCTTAAGTTTGTACGAAGAAATGGTTGATTTTTAGCCGGTTTATAAAAATAGAGCTGTTTTTCTTTGTAAAGTGGCAGAATTTTCTCTTGGCGATGGTGTAAATTGAAGTTCAATCAGATGAGCTGATAAGAGAGCTAGAAGCCTCAAAAGCGAAATTCCGAATTTTGGTACACCCTGTACATTCTCAGTTTGATTGCAGATTGAATCAAATTGCCGGCAATAAATGCATCATCTTCCTTCCAAGTGATTATATTAACAATAGCATCACTAATCAAACCTGGCGGCAGAGTTAAAAAAAAAATCCATCCTTGAGTCTGATCCTGCTAAATTTAGCATTAAGTACACGTACTCCATCGTCTTGCCATCTTAGCTTCATCCATCCAGTCAATCATGAGCAGCACGAAGCTCAAGCACTTCTTTCTGTAGGGAGCGGAGAAAATCGATGAAGAAAACATGACCCAAGAAATGGAAGCGGCAAATTAAAAGAGGCTTGTCAATGTTCAATGTCAAGGCAGGATTAGTTAGCCTTGTCACCCATTTCGTTTCGTTCCAATTTACGGGAGCAGCCCCATTCTGTCGTCTAGATAGTACCACATACGTACAGGACGTATTAAATCGAGGTGAGTGAAGAGTGAGCACTCGACCTGCCGAAGACGATAAACAGTTCAGCTGGCCCGAGACATGAAAGAAAATCTAATTTGGCATCTGCTGAGAGGATTAATATTATCCTGGCCATCATCATCATCATCACCATCATCATCCTGGTCGTCGTGATGATGCGTCGTGTCCTCGGCCCACGGGTCTCCTCATTCGCTTTGTATACGCAGAGACATGCATGCATGTACCCATACGCTTCGTGTCTCTTACTCGATCGAGTCTTCTCGATGAATGAATGTGCGTCCCGACGATGCCCGACTCATCCGGAAGGTCCACTTCCAAGCAGGCAACACCATCAACAACATCCAGCGTCTCGTTTGATGGAGAATGCGAATTGAGCTCATCCACATTTTCCTTATTTTTGCACTTCCATCTTCCTTCCTTCGACTTGCTCGAAGTCGAAACGTGGCCCTAGCTTTGGATTTTGGGGGTTCCATCGTGGTTCATTTCACGCTCATTGATGACGGACCCAACGACTCCCAAGCTCAGATTAGAAGAGCAACCTCGCTCGCTCACCAACGAAACGTTCCAGCAACGAGTTGACGCACGGTTTTGTGACTCCGTGTGAGTGTACAACCTACCCTCTGGAGTATGTACAGTATCTGGTAGTTGTTGTTGTGGTTGTTGTTATAGTGGTAGTGGTGGCAAGATCCCAGGAATTTACGGACGTGCAGGCAATGTCGTGAACGTGGGGAGCGCGGGGCAAGCTTGACAACCCTAATATCCCGAACTCCTTTATTATTCCGAGTTCCTTGGAGTTTGCCAGTCGCTGTTTAGATCTTGACGAGTGCATTTCATTTCAACATCTCCAACCGCAGGAGCCGCAGCAGCGCCCCGCAAAAGGAGCAGAGCAAGAACGAACTCATTCAAGTAAGGACAAGTTCCTCGGCTTCAAGTCGTCCCTGTTCTCAGGTTAGTCAGTCAGTTATCCTCGAAATTTCCCTCGCTATCACGCACGTACTTCCACCTCGAAAATCTTTGGCGACAGATGGCTTGCCGATTGTCTTCATCCTCGCCTCAGTCGTGATTCAAGTGCATAGTTCTGAATATTACGTAGTACTCAGGCAGAAGACCAAAAATAAAGAGCTTTTGAGAGAAAAAATACAAACAAACAAACAAACAAGGAGCAAATAATCAATCAATCAGACAGACAAGTGGTGGAGCGGCAAGTTGAAGAGACTCAACTTCCGAGGAAATCCCTTCCTCTCTTTACGTATTATGTATCTTTTCCATTGAAGTTCAAAAGAAACAACCAAAGAAAGGAAGATTTTATGGTGACCTCGACGCAGTGAGAGATCCCAACTCGTTTAAACGCCCTCCATCAAAGAGTTCCAAAGCAACAGTGACAACAGGCCAAACAAAGCAGCCATCTACATACGTAGATACGGTAGTATCGGTACATCAGGTTCGTTCCATTGACATTGCAATCTTGTCCGATTTGAAGCTGTACTCCCGAGGTTTTGTCATCAACTCGGCTGATTTATTGCCATTCAGTAGTTATCTCCAAGAGAGAAGAGTGATGGCCGCAACGCTTCTTTTGACTTCAACGAGGAGCCATCATGAATCGTTGTTTTGACCTTCCCACTCCATCATTATCAGATTGATAACGAGTCTGCCATGCGTACCTTCTGCACTGTATGTACATAGAAAATGAAGTCGATTCGCCAAAAAGGCAACTTCCTGCTCGACCATCTTCCTTGCCGCCTTCTTCATTGAGCGACTCGCTTGACGCTAATCACGTGTCAAATTTCATCTTCGGCATTTCCTTGACCCAGTTGAGACGGTTGTCGGGTTACCTTTCGACAGTCAGGGGCAACATGTATGTAACTGGAACAACATACTTAGAAGCAGATGATGATTGCTTTTCAAGGTTCTTTCCCTGATGAGGCTGTGTTCACTGTTTCTTCAAACAACATGATACACATACTAGTACATACCCGACAGTCCTCGCCTGGCCTCTTTTCTTTCGGTTTCTCGGTTTCTCGGCGAGGATCCATCACGTTTCAAGTGACGCTGGTACTTTGAAAGCGGGGTCCCGTGTGCCCTTGATAGCATCTGGATTCACTCGAAAATCTCGGGCTCGACCTAATGAGCGAGAACAAGTTGTGCAAAACGACGGGCACGATGATGGCATTCATCTCAAGAGCTCGTCTTCATGCAACCATGCAACCAACCAATCAGGGGGTGGTATTTTTAAACTGATTTGCTGGCTATTCATCGTTGTGATCGTGTTGTGAGTCCTCCTCCAGTTCGAGTTCTCGAGTTTCCGTGTTCTTTCTTCTCACACGGGAAGTGGAATGGAATCTTCAAAACCAATACGATACGTATGGCAACAATCAACCAACAGCCTCTTTTGGCATGTGTATTTGTGAACATCCTATTGGAATGTTCTCAGACTACTGGGCTTGAATTTCTTTCGCCTCCTTCTCTTGTCGTCGTCCTCTTTGCCTCTTTGTTGCTCTGGCTATTGTTGTCAATTCCTGGCGATTTTGAACTTGGAAGTCACACGGATGGAATGAGTCCAACACGCATTGTGCATTCTTTTGTGTAGGGACTGGCCCGGGGATGAACACTTTCAAAACCCAGGTGGTTAAAGTTCTTTTTGAGCCTTGGGTCAAACGGCTCTTTTTTTTAAATGTTGGCCCATCATCTTTTCTGCGGAGCTCAATGGGATGAATTGCCCTTGAGGCTGAATTTCACCATGTGGTTGCATACTCCATTCGAGACTGCTTAATGTTACGCTGGATTTTACAAACGTGATTACATCCAATTATTCTATCCCTTTAAGTTCTTATGATACTCGAGCTCTTTATGAATTAACAAAATGCATGGCACTTAATGGAATGACAACACGTCAATGAGTGGCTAATTCTATTATATCAGAAAGAGCTTTTGTGACGGTCGACACCAAATGGGTTCGAACGACCTTAAAGCAGATTATAGCAACAATTGATCCACAATAGGGCTGTGACTTTACATTCGTATCTTGGATCAGATTAAGGAATGCACCCACCCCCATTCACACACACACACATTTCATCGTGACAACAAGGGACATGAAAAGTAAAATGTTTTGATTTTCATTCTCAATGCCACGAGAAACGGAGCGCTTAAAATGGCCGAAGAAGTCAGTCAGTGTGGGAAGATTTTTAATCCGACTTCGGTGGTTCCTTCGTAGGGCCAACATTCCTTGAACATATAATACAATACAATCAGTAGGGTTGGTGCGATGCTGGCAGGATATCGTACAGACCACCATATATACGTAAGTACGCACTACGTACGTACACATTGCAATGTGAAGGATTATCATGCAAATTTTCCTCGATCATGCTCAAGGCCGGAAAAGAGAGAATAAATGGTGCTCTAATCATTCCCATTCAGCTCCCAGATATGGGACAGCAAATTGTGTGTTCCAGTGTTTTCGAATGGAAATGAGAATTGAACATCATTCATTTCATTTCATAGAGCATTTTCTAAACGAAGAAACCTTCAACTTGGTGAATGAATGCTGAAAGAGCTGGATCACTTACATATTTTACAAATGCATCCATGAAAAGAGTTTGAAACACAACAATACACTGAATCTAAAAAGTGCTCAGAAATTAATCATAACCACGATCATATTTTCCTCAGTATATTCGGGTTTGTGGCTTAAATATCGTCAATATTAAGTGACTTAACCTTACATATAGTTATGCTCAATGATGGCGTTCGATGCATTCTTAACTCATCTAAAGCTATCAATTGACCCGGATTGAGGCCAAGGGAATGAAGGCCTAAACGCATTCGTATCTATTCTAAAAACAAGGTGTTCAATCACATTTGCCGATTGTTTCCACTCGATTAGGATCGAGATCCACGGAATTAGATCGTTACGTCCCTTTCACAGGAGAAGCCACTAGATCGAAATGGCTTGACAGAGGATGCATCGTTTTTATCTCGCTAGTTGAACTCAATCTGGCCCTGAAGGAGCGTTGAGATCATCAAGGGCTACATTAACTCCTATTGCACTTGGATAGAGGAGCATCGTGAATACACACTACACGAAGTGAGGTCTTGCTCGAAATCAATTTTCAATGGGTACTCCTCGTACATGGATCTAATGCCAATGAGAGGATCAGGCGTTTTGAAACAGGAATTGGAAAACTCATTTCCCTACAAAGTAGACCATTGTACAGTTTTTCTTGAGCGGATTCAAGACCAAGCTCGGTTTCAAGGTTTCCAATTCATTTGTTCTGATTAAGTTTCACGAAAGGAGGCCGAGCGGGATTTCGAGAATATTTTGCCTCCACGACATTGATGTCAGTTGTTGGAAAAGTACAATCTGTTCAGGCTCTCGATTGTCCAGATTCGTCAGAATCTCCAGTTTTTAGCCCGCTGGAATTCGATCTTGGCACGTTTTTGGCCGTCTTGAATCCAAGTTTTATTGTGATTCCTCGATACTCTCAATGACAAATGAATGTGTGAAACCAAGTTTCATCCAAACACCCTGAGCATGAACCGATTTAGCGAAAAAATAAAGGTTTTGAATTATGACCAATTTGGCAAGCACGGCGGCAAGAGTGCTTGGCTATTCATCATTTAGATTGGCCATCTTTTATGACGCAAATCCTGGCAAGTAGTTTCCGTTAAATGAGCCGATTTAATGATTTTTTTTAATCTATTAACCCAACAAGTTTCAGTGAGTGATGAGAGGAATTGGTTTTCCAAAATCGATGGTACAGAACGAATATGATTAACGACTATCGCCTCCTAAATGAGAATCAGACATTCATTTGATGAAGCCCACGTCAAAACCATAAGATTATCTATCGGCTTTATACGTATAATGTGAAGTTCTGCATTGTAATGAATCCTACATATGGTCATGGCATCATCATCATCATCAACCTCATATTCAGCGGATAAAGAAGGTGTTTTGAACATCCTCAAAGCAACAAGGGGAAATAAATTCCAAACACTCTATAATAGCCCATGATGGGTGAGGAAAAAAGTGATTGATTTACCTTGATAGGGCGACCCAATGAATTAGAGGTGCTTCCTTGTTTCGTTAAGTAGCACATGTCTGGAGGAAGCTACCTGCTTGACTTTTGCTCACGTCAAGTGCAGGACACCAGTTCAAGTTTTGACAGGCATGGATTATTTATTATTCATCATTCACTGACCTTGATGAGCAACTAACAACAGGTGCAGAATCTATCTTAAGGTGGGAAACTAACGGCGAGAATATGACGCTAGTTTCAAAATGGCTTGAAAAAAGATAAGTTTGAGATTTTGCATTGATATTGAGCCCAAAGTGCCGTATTTAAATCTAAGGCAAGGATTTTTGACTGGATTGCTCAATCGGCACATTTTGGCGATGAAAACTGCCTTGACTGAAAACGCTTCAGATCTCGGACGTGAACGATTCTCCCTTGGATCAATCAAAATGTCATTTTGTGATTGCTCCCGAACCAATCACTTACTAGGGCAATTCCAACTCGAAAAAGAACCATCGGCGAATGAAAGAAATCGCTCACATTTCGATCATGTCTCCTCAACCATTGACTGGTTTGACCGCTACTCTCAATCTGACGTGCTTCTTTTTATTCACAGATTTTCTGCTATGGTGTAAAACCTGCTTTCTGGTTCTCCTGAAGACAAATCATTTGCGCCAACCTTTGGCCATGATTCTTTCCAAGTACCAGCCACTGTCCTTCCCTCTCTTCTTTTTGGCCGTTGGGGCCATTTCTCAAGTCCACGCGCGCTCTCAGGATGAAGTCCATCCTTACGGATACGCGGACTTTGTGGAGACCCTAGCGGGACCCTCAGGTACATTGGATTTCATATGTGGTACTCATTTGCTGGAATGAACATTGTTCAAATCTTATAACGTGTTTCCCTCTGGTCAATATAGATGCCATAGCTTCGTCTGAATCTCAAGTTCGAAGCGTCCGTGTGCCATTTCATCAGCCTCCTTCTGTTGCCTCCAATGGGAAGTTGATCCCGGAATCTGGGTGGCTTCCGATTACGCCACCCTTCCAATCGTCACCAGCTCAAGCAACAGAAAAAGAGCTATTGCAGCCTTCACCATCAATCTTGAGCCACTCGGTGGCCAACAAAGGTGGATACGAAAGAGTGAAGAGTAAGGCCAATGTCCAAGATCGCTCTCAGGCACCTCCCATCACCGTGTTCCCCAATGACACGATCGTCATTCATTACGAGACGGTGGCGTTCGCCCCTAATACTGTGCACACCTCCTCAAATCCTAAACGCGATGAACGAGCCACAATTCCCGGGGCTGGCACCTTGGAAAATCGGATCAACTTGATCATCAACAACAAGAACTGTATCGGAATCGATGTGCCTGAACTTCTCACTGATCTCTTGCGTTCTCCACTTCGCGTGAGGAACCAAATCCTGGATTTGCTCCAATCCAGAACCTCTGCTCAATCAGGGGGCTCTCAAATTCGCTCCTCCAAGAGCATTGGAGTTGGGAACAAAAATAACAACAACAACAACAACAACAACAAACAAAAAAGCAATGAGATGCCCTTAACGGTTGCGAAAGAAGTGGTCCATCAACAGTTTTCCAACTTCCCAAATTTTCAAAGAGTTCAACAAGAAAAAGATAGTTCAAACAACGAAGGTGCCTTACTCGGAGGATTCGTTGCAAACACCAACGTTAATACCGAAAGCAATAAAAATAACAACAACCACAAAAATGCTCAACAGCTCAGTCACCAAGAGGCTGTCGAGTCGGACAGAATTCGCATGGAGGAAGAACGAAAAAAGGTTCAACTGGCTGCCCAAAAGCGAAAAGCGGAACAACGTCGTCGTGAAGAAGAGCAAAGAAGGCAACGGGAACGCAAAAAGCAGGAACAGAAACGGGAACAAGAGAGGAAGAGGAAGGAAGAAGAAGCCCGAACCAGGCGAGAGGAGCAAAGACGGAAGGAGGAACTTGAACGCAGACGGGTGGACGAGCAGCGCCGACAGGAGGAACAACAACGAAGGGCCAAGCAGATACAGAAACAGCAAGCCAACAAACAAGGCGGAGGTTCCAATGTGCCAAATGTGCCCGAGAAAAAGGTCAACCAACGTCCCAAAGCTTTTCCCATTGAAAAGTTCCTGGAACGCTATCCCGAGGTGAGACGCGTGTCTTCTCGATTTGGCGAGAACAAGGTGGGACCAGTTGGTACAGGTATTCCCTCCACCACTGAAACTGCCCCAGAATCACGGCAAATCAACAACAGCAATAATAACAACAGAAACAACAACAACAACAGAAATAACAGAAATAACAACAATAATAATAATAATAAAAATAACAATAAGCGTCCATCCAAGAGGAAAAATAACCGAAAGCCGAATGGTAATAATCAACGGAACAATCGTCGACCTCAGCAAAATAGAAAGCCTAACGGAAATCGGTCTTCGAATAGAGGTGGGCAAAAGAGCACCACTCTTGCCGCCCCAGTTTTCCAAATCACTCAGACGACACTGTCAACTACACATGCCGCAGTAGTTACCACCTCTCTCCCCGCCACGCCCCCTCCCAATCGACAACCGAAACGCATTCAACAAACTCAACCTGTCACTGACAATGGACCGATCGGAATAACTCAAGCAGTTGGAGCGGCTCCCCTTGATTTCATTTATGGAGAGGACGGTGAGCTGAGCAGTGACGAATATAGCTATCTATACTATGAAGATTACTACGAAGAGTTGGTTCCGGAGCATCATCGATTTGATGAACTCAATGCGGAGGAAGAAGCCAGTAGTCCTCAGCCGGTCGAGTTTGCCACTCGAGCATCCGTTGGGCAGAATAACAATCAAGTGTTCCAAGCACAGACCCAAGACTCTTCGAATGGTCGAATCTTTCCCAATTTCCCTCCCTCTCCCAATGCGAACAAACCCATTAAGGTGATTGTTTCCACAACCACTCAGACTCCCATCCCCATTGTTACGAGGGCGCCTCCCCCCGTGAGGCCTATCACCACCCGTGCCCCACCTCCTCCCGTCCAACCTGTCGCCTCTGTTGCGGTTGAAGATAGCACTGCCGTTCAGTCCGGACCATTTGGTTATCCGGATAAGGGGGCCTTCTTCAGTGATGCTGACATGACCATCTTTCCCAGTCAAATTGAAGTCATTTACCAGGGTTTCGTTTGGGCCATGAAAGTCGGCTACCCCGTAGCCAATGGAGGTCGCATGCATGGAGGAGTGCACACAATCCTCAAGGACAAGGTCAAGAGAGAGGTCGTTCGTCTGAAGGATGACTACATTATTCGAGTGTCTGGACGCGCCTCTCCCTACAACATCAACCGCCTCACATTCTACACAGCCAAGGGAAAGAAGTACGGTCCTTGGGGTGAGAGACGAAGCGACGATTCCGTAGACTTTGACGTGTCTGCTCCCCCTGGCCAAGGGTTGGCTTACCTTTCCGGTACCGTGGACTTTGGTGTCCCAGTGAGATCGATCAGCATGCATTGGAGACCGTTGCCAGTTGCCTCAACTGCGTAAGCAAGATTAGTAGCTAGTCCAAGTAGATAATTCATGCCTTATGTCGTCAGAATTGTTATTCGTTTCACCCAATAAATAACCGTACTTTGAGAGTACGGGAAGTATAATAAAACGTGGTTTGGAAGAGCATATTCACCTATCTTTTAAATGGAACCAAAGTCTTATGGCTTTGACTTGAACACGTTAAGAGTACATAAAAAATGAACGCTGCAAATGCAGGTGATGAAATTCTTGGCTTTTGCAAAGTGAGTGGTGGTCCAGATTGAACATTTCATTTGTTGATTGATTTCGCCAGACGAAGGTTCCTGACCACTAATATTCAGAGGGTTGACGGGCCAAAGACAATATGAGGTTGATATGTCCTTCATCGAGAAGGACAACTTGACGTCAAAGGTCAGGTACCCAGAAGAGTTGGACATTGATCTTGCCAGCCCGATGGCGAGGGGCTCAGTTTCGCAAATGAAATACATCCATGCATTACGTATTGGCAAATTGGAGTAAACACAAGTGCCTTTTTAAGAACTTGGTGTGGGTGGTATCGGTGGATTTGGTGGAGTATAGCGGACAATTGAGATGATGATGGGTAAGAAATTCGTCACGGGTAGTCCATTGCACATGTACCCGATCGCGGCCCTGGCCTTGGATATTGCAGCGGATTGGTAGATGAGACTTGGGTGGAGAGTGTGAAACCGATATAGCTAAAATTCTTAACGTCTTCAACCAGACTTTTGTTGTTAAGGAAGGTGGTGGGCGGAGGACGTCAGGAATTGAGCGCAATACATTGAATACGGAAACATAAGTGCGCCAGAGCTCACGATTGAGTTAACCTGCTTTGACTCGATATCATTCACAAGACTGGAATTTCACGGGAGCTACCTTTTTATTTTGCTTTGTCCCCTTTCATCTCTGCGAGTCCCTGAATAAACCCCAACAACAACCTTTGGATGTAAGGATGGGTGAATATGGGAAGACATACGATATTGAGTCGATCCCACTTCAATCTTCATCGAAGATTGGACACTGTCTTGGATAAACGATCAAGGTTAATGGCCAAAATGCACTTTTACTGGTGAACAAACTTTTACATTTTACAGAAATACCATATAGAGATAGAGCAGCTCATTTGTGGGCTAGAGAGTCAAGAGTCAGTCGTTATAGTCTCTCTCGACTTTGTTAAAGCTTTGGACAAGGTGGATAATAGTTTTCGATGAACAGACTTCACCGAGACTGAAAAGAGGTAAATTTAAGCAAGGTGAAATTCCTGATTGGATAAGATGTTTTATTCGAGACGGGATAGAAGAGGTTAAGTTGAGGACTTCCTGGGTGACGTGATTGATGTCAAGTGTCGGGTGTCCCTCAGGGTTTATTTTCTAAGTCCCCTCTTTTTCATCCTCTTTTTGTCACTCTTTAGAAACGAATTATCAATGCCAGTATCTGTTCCAAAGCTTATGTTACAAAGTTAGATTGTGGTAAAAATGGACAAAACTCAAGCAGTCTGAGATACATATTAGGGAACTGATCTCCGAGCATGTTAGCCATAGTCTCTACATTGCTAATGGCTTCCCCATTAACCTCAAAAGGCCCTACAGGGTGTTTCATCTTTCTCTTAGAGTTTGCATAAGAGAAAAATGCCTTCGGATTGGACCTGACCTCCTGAACCACCTTACTCTCAGTTTGTAACTGGTCATATTCGATGGAGGCCTTAATCTTACCCTGAACTACGTCCAACTTTTTTTTGAGACTACCTACAATTACTGAATTCGAAGTGCTCTTCAGCCTTTTTGCTAATTTGCAACTCTTTTTGAACAAAGTCTTCCTATATTTTGGAATTTTTGTCCGTGTACCACCTTTGAGAACACATTCATTAAAAACTGAAACTAATTTATCAATGGCTGCATCAATGGACAATTCTTGTTTTAGAATTGAAACCAGATCTAGGTCTTCCAATCTTTCTGTAATCAATAATCAACTTTCAATGTTCATCTTTGAACTTGAACTTAGCCAGACCGACCTTTTTGGCCGGTTTTACTCTAAAGCACGCCGGCTTTTGAGTTATGGTCGACCCTATCTCAAGAACATGATGATCTGACAGATTACTAGGTGTCACATGGACATACTGGATCAGATCAGGGTCATTGGAAAAGACCAAATCCAGAATGTTATTTGCAAAGGTGGCTACACCAACATGCTGGGAGAAATTACGCAAGATCGCAAATTCTTCCAGCTTTTCGAACGACTGAGATGTCGATTTAAAAATGTAAATATACCCATCGGGACAAGCCTCCCACTCTACAACGCTAACCGACGATGCTTTATTTAAAGCATCTATTTCAGATGCTTTAGAAGCCATCACGGACTTTAGACTCTCGAGCTTTCCTAGTTCTTGCTCCTGTTTTCTCGTATCTGATGCTTTGGATCTTGGATCAAGGCAAGTTTCCATTGTCACTAAAATTAGCTAACGTTGTTCCAATTTTTAAAGGGGGAGATAAGTCGCTCCCAATTAACTATAGGCCGATTTCTCTCACTTCGAATATTGCGAAGGTGTTTGAGAAGATCATGAAGTTCAAACTTGTTGAATTTCTTGAAGTTAATGAAGTCCTTCCTCTTAGCCAGCACGGGTTCTGAGCACATTTTAGCACGGTTACCCAATTGATTAGAGCAGGTCATTGAGGGACTGGAAAGGCATGAGTCAGTTGATGTTGTCTTTCATGATTTTGCCAAGGCCTTTGATAAAGTAGATCATGGCCTTTTGTTGAATAGACTTCATGACTTTGGGATCCAAGGCAAGGTTCTCAATTGGATATGAAGCTTCATTTATGATAGGAAGCAAATTGTTAAGGTTGAGGGATCCCTTAGAGACATATATGATGTCAAGTCAGGTGTTCCCCAGAGCTCCATCTTTGGTTCCCTCCTCTATATGATATTCGTTGCCCCACTTCAAAAGCTTAGTATTATTGCCAGTGTCTCTTTTTATGCTGATGATACAAAGTTTGTTTCTGGTAGGAATGGCCAAGAGTCCACTTGCCTTGCAAAGGGCCTAGAAATAATCTATTCTTGGGTTACTGAGAGTAATATGGCCCTGAGCGTAATGAAATTCCGTTCGATGACCTTTGAGTCAACTCCTTTGAATACTCCACTCGTAGATAATGGAGGTAAAGATATTGAGCAGGTGTCATCTATGAAAGATTCAGGAGTAGTCCTCCAAATCAGTGGAAAGTTCGATGAGCATATCCAGTTGAAGGTGGGCAAAGCTTTTCAAATATGTGGTTGGATATATCGCACGTTTAAGTCTGGAGATAGTATCACGATGCTAACTTTGTACCTATCGATTATTCAGCCGCATCTTGAATATGCCTCGCCCATTTGGGCTCCAATTAGTTCAGCGGGTTTGCAAAAGCCTGAGCAGGTCCAAAGATGTTTTACTAGGAACATTGAGGATATGAGAGAGCTCTCGTATTGGGAGAGGTTAGAAAGGTTGTGATTGTACATTATTCAGAGAAGGTACGAAAGTTATCTCATATTGTACGTTTTCAAAAGCATCCATGAGCTTTGTCCCAACCCAGGATTTAGGGTCAATTGTAGTGACCGTAGAGACTTAATGTGCGTTTTGTGATCACATTCAAGCCCTCGAGAATCCAGGCTAGTTAAAACAATGAAGTTCAACTCTCTTCTTTCTCGGGCTCCTTCATTGCTCAATTTGCTGCCTTCAAATATTCGTAGGTGGTATGTAGGCATTGATCCAGTGGCAGGATTTAAGTCTGACTTGAACAAGTTTTTGACTGAAATTCCCGATCAGCCTTATATTCAAGGGTTAGTTCAATCAGCCAACTCTAATTCGTTGGTCGATCAAATAATATATATATAAATAAAAGTTAAGTGATATGAATAAATTTCTCGTCTTGAACTGCTGGGATTCGAATCCCAGTAGCGGTAAGGAAGTCCACAAAAAAGAAGAAGAAAAAGAATCAAGGATCCTAACTGTCGGTGAGCAATACAATCAAACTAACCAACTATGAACGCTACACCTAAATAATGATTCGAAAATAAATGGACTACATGACTACATAAAAGAAAATACTAAGGCTAAACACAATCAAAAATGATCAATAAATTTATTAGGATTTAAATTGAATTACGTCTAATCAAATACCCCTGAAAAAACAAAGCTAATTTGTCACCAACCACATACACCACGAACACTGCACGTGTACAGCAACCAAGGGGTTACAGAGTAAGACAATGGTTCAAAATTCCTGAGCGATGAGAACTCGAAAAGACAAGAGCAATATAGTATGAGTCTCATCTTAGATATGGAATTTGCCAGCGTGAAGGACACTAGAGCAAGAAAACGCCATTTTTTTTTCCCGCCAAGTTAGGCCTATTGGTGCTGATATTTTTGAATGTCAATTAATGGCATTGTCATTGTACAAAATATGCGACTATTACCATATTTGTAACCATTGATGGTGTTCTTCAAACAAGGAAAGTAAGAGGCGGGAAATTCAAATTGAATAGAAATCGTCATTTTCAAGGTCAAAGTTTTGGATCTCTAAGCCAATAAATTTTGTGTCCAAAAATGGTACCACGATAAGACACTTTGGTTGCAGATTCAGAGTTTATCACAATTAGAATCCTATTTGCATCATACCCTGGGTCAGAGAGAAAAATCGGTCAGATCAGTGCATGAATTTCGAACCAATGTCCACCAGATTTCTTACGTAGTGTAAACTTGATTACTGCCTGAATATTAAAAACTCCAAATTGCCCTTATGATGGATTTCAAAAGACATCTTAGCTTCTTTTGATGAAGTCATCGTTTATCAAACTTTCGTTTGATAAGCTTCTAGCTGATGGCTTCTAGCTGTTAAGATGAAAAGAAACCAATATTTCACCACACTTAACTCCGCTAAAGAATTGGACAAAAAAGTAATTGGTCACTTATAGAAAATGTTAAGATTTTCGAAGGCGCCGAGCCCCTTGATTTTCTAAATTTGGCCAAGAACCCCTGCAATCGTCCTAGAGTTCTTCTTGATTTAGCATAAGAAAGGTACAAATTTACCACTATTTTAAAGCGCATATAGTGTATAGACTGAACAATACATTCCAAACGAATAAATGAAATGCAATAAATTTAAATGCAGTAGTTCATACAATTCCAAAACATGTAATGGGGACCGCAACGAGCTACAGTAACGCGTTTCCGACTCGCAATGGAATTCAGTCATTTCGTTCGGTAAGATGTGAAGCCAGGAAGCACCCCGAAAATGGTTCGTCATGCCGATCCAGCCATTTGGCTGAGCGGCCAAGTTATTTCGGCATGATGATATGGGCGACATGGGCCCTAGTACAGGCTTTATTAGGCTCGCCAAAGCTTCAAACCATGACAGATTGGTAAGCTGGGACCATTCCTCACTTAGTTAGAACTAGAGGGCTTCTAGTTATGACCATACAGCCATCATTAATGCCTGGGTATTTTTCCATTTTTAAGCGATTGGTCAGTGCTGGAATCGTGGGGGTTGAGTCCGATTTCTATGTGTCAGGCATCCGTTCATACAACTTTTTTACGAGACCTTGTCGGGACTTACATTAAATTGGATATCCATACGTGAATGCGGTCATTGTTATTTCAGGCTGGTTCAGCTCATTAGAATGGACTGACTTATTCGGCTCAAGTGTTCGTTCCTTACTGAAATGGTTGAAGGTGGTGCAAGATGAACTTTTGCAAACGCGTCATTGACTGACCTAATTTTAGATATCATGTGGCAACCCTGCCATCCGGATCTCGGTCTCTGCTCCGTGAGAGTGTCTGTGTGTCTGTGTGGGATCATCGGCTGCTCCTTGTCTTGAAGAACTCACCGGCTCCCTTCTAAGAACAGAGCAGAGTGAGCAGTGCCTCCATATCGGGTGCTTTCGACTGAATTTTGCGCTTTTTGTCTTCTGAACATCGGCGTTTCAAGGACTCGCTGGCGTTTGGCATTTTGTCCTGACAATTCTTGTGCTTGAAAGACGTAATTTTCGTGTCAGACCCAGCCAACAGAAAAAAAAATGTGCACCCCACAATTAAATTTCAAGAGTACTTGCCCTTATCATCAGTGTTACAAACCACACGAAAAGTTCATTGTTGGAAAAATTTGCGGAAAATTTGAGGACCTGCGTGTCAAAGACCAGGACTCAAACACGAACAGCGGGCTTACTTAACCATCTTAATGTGAATTGAAGGATAAAGCGTGATTTTGATGATATCTCGAGTTTTGTCGTTCTTGCGCTTTTGGGGGGCTTTGTTTCTTACGTTTAACTGGTAGCACTGTTAAACGAGACTGTACCGAAGCGAACCCTATAGGCAAGGGTGATCCTGGATCAATGTAACTTGAAGGGGGCGAGGGTAAACGGCAGGGAGGAAAAAGCCTAACAGAAGCGGGGGAAATGATCGCCTGTGAATGTGGTCAGGCTTCATAAATGAATACTTTGACATTTAATGCAAGTCTTGTATTATTCCCCTGTGACTAGATCATCTAGTGTGTTTCCTTTTACTTGATGAAGTGTTATTAGAGCTGCAAAGGTATAAAGTTCCAAAGCACTCTTCGTAAATGAATTTCAATTATCTTGACGTACTATGCGCACGGGAACTTGTTGCCCTAGTCTGGTTTTGTTGATTGTCAGTGCAAAGGTTTTTAACAGTTTTAACACCCTTAACGCAGGGTTTAGGTGTGACTACCTCTTTTGCTCCTTGGTTGCTGTATACGTAGAGTGTTCGTTAGAATGGGAGACAAGTCGCTCCCCAGTAAATATTGACCCATTTCTCTCACTGAATATTTCAAAGCTGTTTGAGAAGATCGTGAAATTCACTCTTGTAAAGTTTCTTGAAGTCCATGATGTCGTTCCTCCTAATCGGCATGGGTCTTGAGCGCATTTTAGCACAATAACCCATTCCCTTTCGACCGATTTCTAGCTTAGGAATAAGTGTTGTTGCTTTCCAAGGAAGAAATGGCAATGCTTCAGGATTTTCTCCATTCACCTAACCATTGCAAACATCTTCCGACCGATTGCCTGCCTGCCCTTTTTTAAGCCATGATCCCAGTCCTTGTGACAGACCATAATTTTGATTCTCGAATTTCGGTCACCCTGGTTGATCCGAAATTGTGTTAGGAATCTCTCTTGGCCATCGAAACATCGACCTCACTTTTGTCGCCCTTGTCTGGATTCTTGAGCGAGGATAACCCGGCGGGCCTCATTATGACTTCGGACACGTCGGATCTGGACCGTCAAATCGAACAGCTGCGGCGCTGCGAAATCATCAAAGAGTGCGAGGTCAAGGCCTTGTGCTCAAAGGCCAGGGAGATCCTCGTCGAGGAGTCCAACGTCCAGCGCGTCGATTCACCCGTCACAGTGAGTCATTAGTACAAAAAATTTCCAAAAAAAACTTGCCATGGAACATAGAGTCGAACTTTGATTGAACAATAATATCCGTCAGTGGAGAATATATCGTTCAATTGAGACTTGCTAGGAAGTAAATATACTAGTATAGCAAATAGTGTGGAGCAAAAACTTTGTTCAATCGAAGTTCGATTGTATATTTTTATTATTGACACTTTCAAACGACGAGGTGAATTGAGACACGTTTCCTCACCTACATTATGCCGGAGTTTTCGTACCTCGTAGTTTATGGCGATTGTGATATTTAGTTTTTCTGGTCACGCCCATTAAGACCTTCCAAGAGGTGGAATAACCAAAGTGAAGCTTTGCAATTTGTTTCAACTAATCGTGACGAGATGACTAGACACCGACCAAAAATATGATTGAGGATTGCACTAACCAGTTTTCTTCCCAATACCCGAGGTTCAGCTCGGTTTACTTTCGCACATTCTAACCGCCAACTTTCTGCAATTTCTGCTCGACTTGAAATCAACATATTTATCGGAGTCCAGTGATGTCATTTAGACTAGACGCCCACGAAGTTGGAGCTTGATATGAAGAATAACTCACCCATCAAACGGATTTAAAAGACCTTGGATATGATAAAGAGCGAGTTGCAATATCCTCGAGTCGAAAAGTCTCAGAGGCAATCAAGCCAAACCAGGCCAGCCCCACTTTTGGCGTGCCAAACCCCCGTGCCCAATGACCTTAATGCTTGGAATTACTTTCCGATAANGAGGTTCAGCTCGGTTTACTTTCGCACATCCTAACCGCCAACTTTCTGCAATTTCTGCTCGACTTGAAATCGACATATTTATCGGAGTCCAGTGATGTCATTTAGACTAGACGCCCACGAAGTTGAAGCTTGATATGAAGAATAATTCACCCATCAAACGGATTTAAAAGACCTTGGATATGATAAAGAGCGAGTTGCAATATCCTCGAGTCGAAAAGTCTAAGAGGCAATCAAGCCAAACCAGGCCAGCCCCACTTTTGGCGTGCCAAACCCCCGTGCCCAATGACCTTAATGCTTGGAATTACTTTCCGATAAGTTCCATCCAAAAATCTGACGCAATAATTAAATTCGGAGAATAAGACCAAGCGTGTAGGCAATTCATGGGACAGTGCTATCTTCCCAGGCTTATTGATCTGGTCTGACCTGGCAACTCCGAAGTCCAGCATGAAAGCTTATAAAACCATTGGTGGTTCGCTGTTGCGGTGGATGGCTGTAATTAACATAGTACACAGCACAGTCAGGTTGATAAAGTTGGCTTCGGTTTGATTTGAGGTTTTCGGCTGACATATATTTCAATCTTCCGGTCCGGAGAAAAACATGTGTCTCTTTTCACCTAGTAGTTGAGAATTTTTTGTTCTAGGTATGCGGCGATATTCACGGACAGTTTTACGACCTCAAGGAGTTGTTCAAAGTGGGCGGTAATGTGCCCGACACCAATTACCTTTTCATGGGCGATTTTGTCGACCGGGGCTTTTATTCCGTCGAAACGTTTCTCCTCCTTTTAGCATTAAAGGTATGTCTCACTCTCGGATAACTCAATGTGTCGAATTCAAAAGGATGCTCATGAGCCCTGCACTTTGATTCAGGTGCGATATCCCGACCGCATCACCCTTATTCGCGGTAATCATGAATCCCGTCAAATTACGCAGGTCTACGGATTCTACGATGAATGCTTGCGCAAGTACGGCACCATCACCGTATGGCGCTATTGCACGGAAATTTTCGACTATCTCAGCCTTTCGGCTATCATAGATGGCAAGGTAAGAACTCCAGAATTCGCTCTCACCCCTTATGGCTGCCAGAGCTTCAGATCGACTTTATTTGATTGCAGATTTTCTGCGTCCACGGGGGACTTTCACCAAGCATTCAGAGTTTGGACCAAATCCGCACCATTGATCGTAAGCAGGAAGTGCCCCACGACGGTCCCATGTGCGATCTACTTTGGTCCGATCCCGAGGACACTCAAGGGTGGGGCGTGAGTCCGCGAGGAGCCGGGTAAGAGCGGCTGAATATCATTGAATTGTCGAACCGTTAAATTTATATCGAGCTCCTTTTGGTTTAGGTATCTCTTCGGCTCGGACGTCGTGGCTCAATTTAACCAGGCTAATGATATTGAGATGATATGTCGCGCTCACCAGTTGGTGATGGAAGGCTATAAGTGGCATTTTAACGCCACCGTCTTGACCGTTTGGTCGGCGCCAAATTACTGCTATCGGTGTGGCAACGTGGCCGCTATTCTGGAATTGGACGAAGAGCTCTGTCGCGGATTTACGATATTTGAGGCCGCACCTCAAGAGAGCCGCGGGATTCCGTGTAAGAAGCCTCAGGCAGACTACTTCCTGTGATTTTTTCCGGATCTCGCGGCCATAATATACCAACTTTGTTCTGGATCTCCTTCAATTCATCCTCGTGTTCTGAAGGATACATCATTGTGAACGCTTCCCATGAAATGCCCATTTCATATATCCTGACGAATAAATTGTACTGTCTCGTACCACGCCTCGATTTTGACCCGTGTTTGGGCGTGGCCTTTCCGGTCTTTACTCCAAATTTCCCGACTTGTCATTCAGTGCGCGCTTTTTCTGCTCAGCTGTTGAATCATCGTGACAGCTGATTAAGAGCTTTCAGTAGAAACTCGAAAGTCCAAAAACGCCAAAAACCCAAACGAGAAAGACATTTGGAGCACGAGAGAACCAACCGACGACCAGCTCCCTCCAGTTCATAGTAGTCGTCTCAAGTCAAGGTCACTAGAATTTGGCAAGGTGGAATCGTTTCAAAGGAATCTCCGGCGAAGGTTTGCATTTCGGTTAGGCCTCCCTATGCTGGAGATTAGTTGTCTGAGACTGTCAGACCCTATAGAACTTTGTTAGACCAAAGTTGTATTCATTTGGCTTACAGATTCGCAGAGCCCAAAGACAAGCCCGAAGTCATGGAGTGGGCCCCTTTACGGACCACCGATGATTTTATCTGGGCCCAAGCTCGCTTCCAGATCCCGGATTTTAACAATGAAGAGCGCTGGTTCCACCGCCTCGTCTCCAACTTGCTCTACTATCAGAGCAACTATTTCGCCAGCGCTTTGCTCATCTTCACGGCCGTCACGTTTTTCCACCCGCAAGAGATGATCACGGGTATGTCCGCCATGTTGTTGGTTTTTGCTCTGGTCCTCTACTTGGAACGACAGAAAGTCGAGTTCCAGCATTTCAAGCGCCAACATCCTCTGATCACTACTTTGGCCACCTTACTCTTGGGCTACCTCTTGGTCCACCAATTGGGTGGGATCGTGGTCTTCTGGCTGGGAATCATGTTGCCCATTGGGTTCATGCTGGTCCATGCCACTCTCAGGTAGGCCAATCCGACCCACTCTCTTGTCGTTCTTTCTATTGAAATATTCCTTTGTTCCTGACAGATTGCGAAACGTCAGAAATAAGCTGTCGAACGCTTCCGAAGCCTTTGGCTTGGCCAAGAGAACGCCCATGGCCTATGTCATGGACGAGTTGGGTATCGAACCTGATCTGAAATACCTTTAAATCTGACTTGTTCCGTTTTATTATTACATACATCCATTAGACTCGTTGTGGTGTAGAAAATATATATCTATTCATATTGCGTTGCCATGACACAAAATTTGATCCATCAGTTATTTCTTTTTGATAGCATACAGCGAATCCAAATAAATCCAAGTGATCTCGTTGACCAGGTTACGATCGGGCAATGATTGGGCCATGCCGTAGATGGCCGCACTTCCACCTTTGTGCTCCTCGGGATTGGCCAGAATTTCGCCCGTGAGTTCTTTCACATCCTGAATGAATCGATTGGCCACGCCTTCCTTCGTGTGGAGCATGGTGCAACACAAATGCAAGCAAGCCGGAAACTGAAGGGCGTTCAAGTTCCATCCGCGCTTCTTCATCGCGTCGGACAAAGCGTAGATATTGAAATCATCGGATCCTAAGAGTGATTAGTGATATATACATATATTTCTTTTAGATATAAATGTGGGTGCTGGGTGGGGAAAAAGGAATTACTTACCAATGGCCACCACGGACACTTCGGGTACGCCCATAACCTTAATTCCCTTGATTTTTCTGATCTCTTCCGCAATGTATCGAGTGGTGGTGATGACTTTTTTAGTACACTCCACATAACCGTCCATACCGTGATACATAAGAGCGGCCCAACAAGCCGCGATAATCCCACCGGCCCTTGATCCACCTATTATTTTGCATACCAAATTCTCTTTCATATTTGGTCCTGAGTGAAATAACTAATTTGGATTCAAATTACCAATTGTGGCGGTGGCGTAGACACCTCCTGGCCAATCTGGGCAAGTGAACCATTGATAATGGCGAAATACGGGCTTTGAGTACAAGATCACGGACGAGCCTTTGGGTGCATAGCCGTATTTATGCGTATCGGCCGAAATGCTGCAAACACCGGGAACGCTGAAGTCGAATGGTCTAATGTTAAAGCCAGCTTGCTTCATAAAAACCACCAGGAATCCACCTAGATATATGAACAAAAGGTGGCTGCTACATTATCTCGGATTGAACTATCCCGGTTAACCCCACCTAAGCATGCATCCACATGAACAGGGATGTCGTAATCCAAGCCCAGTTTGCCGATAGCCGTGATGTCGTCGATGGAACCATGGGGAAATTGTGGACTGGATCCGACCAAAAGACACGTTCGTCCACTGATGGCTCGTCGCATGGCTTTGATATCAACGCGTTGGGTAATGGGATCCACCGGCACGTGCTTAATGGTGATATCCAATAAATCCGCGGCTTTATCAAAAGCAGCATGAGCTGTCACGGGCACCACCTTGGAAGCCATACATAGATTAAAGAGTTACGCACGACCCAACCAAGTATCTATCTACCGATGTCCCTTGAGTGCCACTTAATAACAACCTACCATGACCGGGTTCTCAATGCCTTTGATATTGCGGGCATAATCCCGATAGGCTTTGCAAGCCAGCACAATGGATTCGGTCCCGCCTGACGTCACGGTTCCACACGAATCCGGACCTCCTTGGAACAAGCGGCAGGCGATTCGAACCACCTCCGCCTCCATCTGACGCAAACCGGGGAATGAATCGGGATGAAGGGGATTCGTCCAAGCCGCCATGCCGTAGACTTCGGTCATCAACTGGGTGAGATCATCATTACAGTTGTAAACCGTCCCCGATTGCGTGCCTTCGCTCCAATGGAACTCGCCCACATCCAGATACTTCTTGGTCAGTTGAAGAAGTTCCTCTTTGGGCATACCACGTTGGGGCAGGTGGGAGTGATCCGCCAACTCTTGGGAGGGCGTCAGGAGCTCCTCCTCAAAGCTGTCCTTGAGCTTGACCATTTCCGACTCGATTTGATTACGAACCATGGGCAGACGGCGAACCTGACGGAACACCCATTTCTTGGCTCGTCGGGAAAACGGCGTCTGAAAGATTCAACCTCAGGTTAGTTGGGCTATGCCCAAGGGGGCCCGCATCCAGACTGACCTTGTGAGTGGCCTGGGAGTACACATAACTGGCTATCAACGTGATGGCTGCCGTTCTCGACACGATTTGCCACGGCTCCAAATTGGAGCATTGCTCATTCAAGAGGACCCGCAAGAGCTCCAATTTGTCGCGAATCAGCTCCATGATGGCTCCTCCACTCAATGTTGGATGAAGGCTGGATGCTCTCAAAAGGCTGGATTGGAGGTGGGGCTAGCCAGGAACGAGGGAGGAGGGACTCGTCTGATCCTCGGGTCACTTCGTACTACACTACCCAGAACTATGCGTGCGTATGTGTGTGTGTGTGTGTGATGGTGTGTAGGCCTAACAATGCACACTTGCACGTAGTACGTGTGCAATAGTCAGATTCTAGAGTATATCTTCCGAGATAAGTTCGATTGATTTGTTTAAACAAACGTGGCCGTAATGGGATAGGATTTTATTACCTCGATACCGACTGGCTCTGACAATAAGTTGCAGTAAGTTCAAAGGGCATGTGGACCGACCCACTCGTAGAGCTACTCGTATAGTTACGCCTGCCAATGTCACTTAGATAACTCGACCCCTATTTATTTAAGTGGATGGACTGTACATAGTACATGTAGATATACAGTAATACACGTAGCCGGGGGAAGGAAAGAATGTTTGTTGTTAGTTGCAACAGGTTAGAGACTAAGGTCTCCACAACAGGTGAGCATTGGGATAAACGTTATTCTCCACCGATTAGTTGGCGGTGCTCATTTTTAAATTTGTGGCAAAATGTCAAAAGGTTTAGATAGCTCTCGACTTTAAGGGTTATTAATATCATGTTAGGTTAGGTTGGGTTAGTTTAGGTAAGGTTAGGTTAGGTTTGATTAGGTCAGGTTAAGATTTAAAAAAGTAGCACCGCCAACTAATCGGTGGAGAATAACGTTCACCGAGCATGGGTCGTCTGCTGAGAGATCTACATACAGAGGACAATACTCCTCTAGCGGTCTGGTGGTCCTAGCTAAAAGTGGCATTATCGTGAATTGCTCGTCTTCTATGCCAGCGAGAAAGTGGAGGAAACCGATAATTGAAATACAAACAAGTTGTAGTTGGACTGTTGCCGGAGTCGCCAGCTTAGTAACATCATGCATCGGAAGATCAATGGACAACAGGCAGATTTCCGGCCTACGTATATACGTATACAGCACTCGAATATGGAGATATTCCAGCGATTTAGAGATCAGTCTGGAGGATCTAGGACCTGAGGAAACGATATTTTATTTTGGTTGTAGATCAAAGACAAATGAAGTCTCATTTAACGATCCCAGTTTGAGCATTTTGTGACGATCACGATTTAGAAAATTAATGAAGAGATGTGACACAGATTGATTCATAATTTTAATAATTGTTGTTATCAGTGAACTCTGCCATTTTAGATGACTCGTCAAGACTCGAGTTCTTTTGAATCATCTCAATGACTTTTTCATAACCTTTCATATATCTACCTTTCCGTCATCGATCTTGTATTTTATCAATTTATGGTTTGTTTCATGCGCTCAGGCTCTTTTGAGTCCAATGCAGTAAATTGATAAATGCGCCACCTAAAAAGTGCTTCATATGAAGACTCAAATGTTGGAAATAATTACCAAAATAATGGACAAATATTCTGTTTTCATCGCGTATTTGTACCATACGCCACTCAAAATTGGTTCACATCCTGCCCGACAGAGTGCACTTTAAAAAACTGTTTGGATTGTGTTCTTGCAAAAGTAGGACCAACTGGGCCGATTTTTCCACATTGGTCTTTTAGTTTGTTTGAGTTGTCATTCGCAAAACGTTATGTTTAACCAGAGGTCACGAAAAGAGGACACAATTGGCTAATCCCCTTCTTGTTCATGGCATTTCACGAACAGATTATTTAGCAATCTCGGACAGATTTGTCCCTCTTACCTGACTTGAACATATGCCTTCACTTTTGTCCTCCACAGCCCTTTCATCACAAGACTGGTTTTGATTGGATAAGTTATTGTCAAAAGTTTGAGGAGAGCGAAAAATATAAACTTGAGGTTTCGCCCTTCTCTTTTGAGTAAGACGACTCAAACAGACATAAACATTGAAATTACAAAGGCAAAGGCGATGATTTTGACAGTTACAGTTCGACACGACATTCTATATCTTGGATAAATAGATACATAAGATGATAAGATACAATACTATATCAAGTCTATGAAATAACATCAGAAGTACAACAAGGGTTTTTCGTCAAGGTCACCACACTTTACATTTGTTGGTGGGATTCATGGGACTGTCTTTAGGACAATTGAAAGCACGGGAGAATTCTCTGGAGTTGGAAACAGTGCCCAAGACTCTGTAAAGAAAATACAATCCAAAGCATTAAGTTCCCAAGGAAGCTTTAAATTGCCATTTCGTACATACCTGTATGGGCCTGGAGCGTGAACGGCGGTATTTAACTTGCTTCGAAGAGCCTCAGGACGAGTGCTGCCACACCAGACTTGGGCAAAATTCAGGAAGAATAGTTGATCCCCTGTCAGATGTTCCAATCCCGGAAGGTGTTCTTCGATAATGTTGTTCTCTTCCAGCCACCGACGGTATGCCTAAAAGCAAAGATATTGCAAGCTTTTCATTTTTCACATCTGTCATCATTCAAGGTCAACGGAAAAAGTGAATTTCAAATACGTGAAAACAAGCCATGAGTATGCATAATTGGTGTGGGATTACTTTTTTTGAAATAGATAAGGTGTAAAGTGTGAGCTATCCTCCAGTTTAATTGTACTAGACCAAGCTAGTTCAAGTAGAATTTGGCAGAACTTTGTAATCAAAATAGGTTTTTGCAAAGTATATTTTTTTGGCCTAGGTTACCAATTTTCACGGCGTCATAATTAAGTTTGTACTTGAGCACTACCATGCTAAACCCAAATGTCGTTTCTGAATACTTCATGAAATGACATACGATATAGGATTGCATGATGCCTCCATTATCAGCGATGTTCTCCCCTTGAGTGTTGCCTCCGTTCAGTTTCATGTCGACGGAATCCACTTGGAATGAACTGTATTGGTCAATCATGCACTGCTTGCGGGTCTGGAAATTCTGGGACGACTCGTGGTCCCACCATTGCTTGATGTTGCCTGAGCGATCGAATTGCCGGCCTTTGTCATCAAATCCATGCGTGATCTCGTGTCCAATGACAACACCAATACCTCCGAAATTCAATGCCTTGGGAAAGTGCTTGTGGTAGAATGGGGGTTGTAATATACCGGCAGGAAACACTGCAATTTGAAATTGGATCAAATTTAGTTCTTATTGATAGCCCTGGGAATTGTGTCTAACGAGAATATATCGGACTTACTGATTTGATTGCGATTCCTGGAGTAGTACGCATTTACAACAGCAGGAGTAGTGGTCCATAGTGTTCGATTTACCCCATCATCCAACTGACTCAACTCTCGAATGGTTCTGGTTTTCAGATTTGTCAGCACATTCTCGAAAAAAGTCTCTTCTTTATACTCCAACTGCCAGAAAGTAAAGGCGAGATATTAACAGGTCAAAAAAATCAAATGAAATAATAGAGTTTACCCCATCAGTCTCTCGTTTTTGAAGCTCCTCTTCGTTGATGATAAAATCAGGATATCCGATGTTGTGTATGATGGCTTGGATCTTTTCCTCGGCCAACTTCTTGGTCTTGTTTGTTAACCAATCCCCTTTCAAGACCAATTCCCGGAATACACTTTGAACACTATCGGTTAACGCCTCCATCTGCCACAATGAAATATACATTTGATGCGACCATTTAGCCAAGAAAGTGTCAGACCCGCCCCCCNGATGTACGGTACAGCAGAAAACACATAAAAATCCCCCATTCATATCTCACATCTTTTTTGCTCTGCTCGTCAAAATGTTTCTGCACAAACATGGACCCAACAGCATTGCCAAGGTTTCCATTCACATACGAAACGCAATACTTCCATCGAGGAGGAGTCTCTTCGCGGCCAAATAAAAGCCTGAAGAAGTCTTGCTGAAGGCCTTGAAAGCGGTCATCCAAGTTGTTGACACGGTGCCGAATGAATCGCCATAACACATAGTTTGCAATCACCCTACAAAAATAATGCAAAATTGAAATAACAATATTGATAAGTAGACCACTTATGATTGATGTGATGGACACATCACCTTTTTTCCGTTTCCTTGACCAGCTTGGTGAGCTTTTGAAAATATGGAATTGCGTAGACAACCACTTCCTCGGTGCCATTCAATTCTCGGGGCAACAAGGCGCCCAGATACGAGTTGAAGTCAAAATCTGGCACTTTGCTTTGGAGAGTATCAAGGGTCACCTTCTTGTAGATTTCGGAAAAATTTCGCCTCTCTGAGGGAGGGCTCATTATCTGCAAACGATGATTGCGGTCAATACCAATGTGTCAATCACTTCCTATATCTAGCAAGAAATCTGCCATCAAGAACAAGTCATTTTGTGCCCTGTAGGTATTGTTTGCTGTAACGCACAAAATCGTTCGTTCACCTTGGCCAAAGACGCTTCAAAGTTGATGAGGTCGTGCATGTCAGTTTTGGCCACTTCAGGTTCGGCTCCTAGTGCGACGGCTATTTTTTGCAAAACGTTGTAATACGATTCGATGAATGGATGTGAGAACCCCAGGGTGTAGTATTCGGCAGAGCCCAGAAACAGTTCGCTTTGGTCAAACTAAGGACATATTGAGTCAATTAAGATGAACGAGAGAGAGAGGGAAGGACACAACGTTCACATTCCCTTACTTGAACAATGTAATCATCCGAGTCTTGACCGTCTGGGCCCACCCAAATAGCCACCAGAATGTCATTATTATACTGCCTCAATTTCGTCAAAGTATTGATCCAGTTGAAACTGTCTGTGTCCCATGAGTCTCCCTCTACAACCGGCCATCCTCCCAATTCGTCCAGCAATTTCAACAAGGGTTTCTCTTTCCGACTTTGAATGAGATCTTGGAGTAACAAGAAAATGATTTGTTAAAGAAACGACAAGATCAGCATCCGAGTTTCCACTCGGATAGGAATGAATGGACAGATGACTTCTTACCCGTGTTCATGCACGATTTGTAGAGGGTTTTGACCGCAGTGGTAGAGTTATCGTCTTGATCCGTGATAGGAGAGTCGAAAAGCTTGATCAAATTGGCGCTCAAGTCTTCTCGAAGGAGCTCAAAAGTGTCATAACCCCCTCGATCCTTGGGAATTGGATGATATTCTGGCCATCTTCCGCAAGCGTATTTATAGAAATCCTCACACGGTTCTACTGTCTCGTCCATGTAGCATCGCATCAACGAGGCTAGATCATAGCAGTGACGGTATTATGTACAATGACTCGCAATGCATGAATAGGCAATTTCTCGTTTTGCTTCAGTGGGCAACCTTAACTCACCATGTTTTCGAGCGACTTCACTTTTGGAGTCCTTGGTGAGAATTTTGTATTGATTGATGTTCTTACAAGTTGGATTCTTATTCTTGTCTCCGTCTGAGGACGTCGACCCTGAGTTCCCTTGGATTGGCACTTGCGACAGGACCGTGACCACTAGATCCATGAGTTTATCGGCACTAATTTGGTCAGGTGAGTTTAAGGTCTCGTTGAGCCTCCTCAATACATCCAAATCAAGGCCAGACTGTTCCAGACTCTTGAGTTTCTCGTTTAATATGTTCATCATCATGGCCGAAGATTTCGGCCCATCCTCGTTGGGAGGTTGTTGGGTGGTCGAGATCTCTATTGAATTCGATACCTCTGGCAAGGACGGCAAAGAGAGCGAATCCGAACGAAATATCTTGTTCGACTCGATGTCAACCACGACTTTTCCCTTGGGCACCTTGCTCCCTTTATCCCTTTCAACCTTGCTGTCGTCCTCTTCCTCTTCGTCCTCGTCGTCATTGGTTCGGTTCAATGAGGATTTGGGTGGCAAGGCCATTCTGGAGTTGGAATGACTTTCGAACATGTTGGAATCGACATCTCGAGTGAAACGGCGAGGTCCAAAAGACCGCCGAGAGGGTCGTCGGAACTTTTGCACTCCTTTGTGATAAAACGAGTCTGCATAGTGGTTATCGTGAAGATAGTTGGTATACTCCTCAGGCACGAAATCGTCCAAGAACAGGTCGGTTTTGGTCAAAGATTTGTCCAAGTCATCCTCCACATTCAATAGACCTAAGGCGGGCAGACAATACGTAGTGAAGCTCTGTCATTTGATAACTCGAGTGCGTTCTAATTTACCTTGGGTCTTGGGCTTAATCAGACGATGGAAGTCGAGGTCGCCTCTTATCTGGTCGTTCAAGTGACGGCGGTATTTGTAGTTGCGTCCAATGGGTGGTATCGATTTGTGCCCTCCTTCCGCCAAGGCCAGAAGGCCAGAGAGCAAAATCAGAGACAAGATCGAACGTGGGATTCGTGACGACCAGACGACCAATCCCCGGGACAATGATAAGCACATCATCGCCCTGGTGAAGGTGGCGACTGGCAGACAAACAGATTCACTCTAGTTCTGGGTCACCCAGTCATCTTGAATGTCTAGCAACGAGACTTGGTTCACCAACACTGAAGATCAGCTCAAGGCCCAATTTCTCTCCCGCTTTATTGATGGCTCTTTGACAATTGAAACTAGTTTCATTCGAGTGTTTCTAGAATGTGGCTCATGTAGAGCAATTTACTCATCGACGAGTTACTTGTCCACAAGGATTCAGGATATGAATGTGTGTTGTACACGTCCTCAGTCTCACTGACGACGTTGGAATGGAAACGAGAACTTGATATCCTCTGTCGAGCGATTGCTAATTCCGCACTAATACGTCCCAAGAGCGTGATGGCAAAAGAGGCCGCCACGATCACGACCAACACTCTCCTCGATTAGGCCAATGTACTTCCATAATCAAGTTATTACACGAGAGAAACAGAATCCAGTTCAAAACAGCCGCTGTCAGGCCCAAGACACCACGGATTGTATGACTTCGGTATGATGAGTCGATTTGCGGTTAATCGCAATCAGCAAATTCAATTAAAAGCATCAGCAAAACAGTGCCGCAATAAAACTGTAATATCAGCTGGCATTTTCAAGCCGTAGTGGCGGAACGAAAAAGTCATTTAAAGCCATATGTTTTGTTTCCACAACATTAATAGATATTTTATTGCACTGCCTCCTTTCTTAAGAATAATTTTTTCCCTTCTTAAGGTTGTTGCAATCTTAAAGATATGTAGTCATACATTGAGTTATTCTTTTATGACTGACTAATATTCGTATCTTTGATGTTCTTGAAACTGTAGCAAGGTTTAAAGCAAGGCAAAATATCCTGGAAAAGAAATTTTGTTCCCTCGTTCAGTTCTCACCAAAGTTTTCCTTTCAATTAATGAGTTGATGTGATTCGACATTTGAATGTTAGGACCACCAGACACAAGTACATGATTTCTTTAGCTCTGTATCTCGCAATCCATTGATTGCTCCATAAGTTTGATAATCTGATTTTTTGTTCGCTTTTGTTTGACCTCCACGAGAAATCCAGAACCTCGAGGCTAAGACAACATCAAAGTGCGAGAACTTCGGGAGAACCGTCAAAAGTATTTCAAGGATACGAGCTTTTGGGCTCATTGGAAGGATACCAAGCGTAAACAAGAGCGAGCGGAGAATGAACCCGACAACTCGGGTGTAGCAACAGAACGAGTGGTGATGTTCTACATTCAATCTGGGTTTCAGGATTGACGAAAGCAAAATCTAGGACATTTACAGAGGAGATTTTCATTTGTTTCTCATGCTCAAGCTCTTCTGAGACCGTAATTAAGTAAGGCCAGAGGATCAGATCTGTGTCAATTCCTTTCCAAATGTAAATAGTTGCAATTGAAATGGTTGGGAATTGATCTTTTGTGACTTCATTACCGACACTGGGAATAAAATTCCCACCAATTCAATACAAAAACTATCTATCTTTTGAACTTCATAATCATATAGTTTCCGATCAGCCAAAGAATTAGAGTTGTTGGATTGGGCTAGCCTTTGAACATTGGCTTGATCAGGAACTGTGGTATAAAAAATTCTTTAAAAACTCAAAAATAGTAAACGCTGGCGTTCAGGATGTTAAACCACCGATCAGTTTTTCTTAAACATGAAAGGCTGCACCAGTCAATCATGTCCTTGAAATACTAAAACGATATATTAGACAACTTAATTTCTAAATTGTCTTTTTTTTAAATGATAATATGCTACGGATCAACGACATCGTCACACTTTTTTCTGTNCTTTTTTTTAAATGATAATATGCTACGGATCAACGACATCGTCACACTTTTTTCTGTTTTTTTTTTTGTTTTTTCACGGGCTTTTCTAACCGCTACAAGGAAATGTAATCCCCAGTACTATTGAAATGAAAGGTTATAATTCGTCTATTTATAACCTTTCAATCTTTATATGATATTTGGTCTACCAACGAATTTGAGTTGGCACACCCAGCTAGTCATTGAATGTAGGGTTGATCTGGTATGCTATCTAAAAATTTGTCCAAGTCTGACTTGAACGATGCAACCGGATCAACCAGGCCTACGTATTCCCTACGAATATTAGAAGGAAGCAAATTAAACAATGAAGGGGCCCCGAGAAAGAAGAGAAATGAAATTCATTGTTCGAACTAGCTTGGATTCTCTAGGGCTTGAAGGTGCTCTCAAAATGCACATTAAGCCTCTATAGTCACTAAAATTGACCCTAAATCCTGGGTTGGGACAAAGCTCGTGGATGCTTTTGAAGACGTACAGTATCAGATACCTTTCGTACCTTCTCTGAATACTGTACAATCCCAATTTTTTTAGTCTTTCCAAATACGAGAGCTCTCTCATTCCTGTGATCTTCCTAGTGAAACATCTTTGGACTTGTTCGACCTTTTGCAGACCTGCTGAACACATTGGAGCCCAAATGGGTGAAGCATATTCAGATGTGGTTGAACAATCGACTTGAACAGAGTTAGCATCGTGATACTATCTTGGACTTACACGTGCGATATATCCAACCACATATTTGAAAAGCTATACCCACCTTCAACTGGAAATGCTCATCGAACTTTCCATTATTTTGGAGGACTACTCCTAAATCTTTCATAGATGACACCTGCTCAATATCTTTACCTCCATTATCTACGAGTGGAGTATTCAAAGGAGTTGACTCAAAGGTCATCGAACGGAATTTCATTACGTTCAGGGCCATATTACTCTCAGTAACCCAAGAATAGATTATTTGTAGGCCCTTTGCAAGGCAAGTGTACTCTTGGCCATTCCTACCAGAAACAAACTTTGTATCATCAGCATAAAAAGAGACACTGGCAATAATACTAAGCTTTTGAAGTGGGGCAACGAGTATCATGAAAAGGAGGGGACCAAACATGGAGCCCTGGGGAACACCTGACTTGACATCATGTATGTCTCTAAGGGATCCCTCAACCTTAACAATTTGCTTCCTATCATGAATAAAGCTTCTTATCCAATTGAGAACCTTACCTTGGATCCCCATGTCATTAAGTCTATTCAACAAAAGGCCATGATCTACTTTATCAAAGGCCTTGGCAAAATCAAGATAGACAACATCAACTGACTCATGCCTTTCCAGTCCCTCAATGACCTGCTCTAAATGCTCAATCAATTGGGTAACCGTGCTAAAATGTGCTCAGAACCCGTGTTGGTTAGGAGGAAAGACTTCATTGACCCTAAGAAATTCAACAAGTTTGGACTTCATGATCTTCTCAAACACCGTCTCAATAATCGAAGAGAGAGAATTCGGCCTATAATTACTTGGGAGTGACTTATCTCGCCCTTTAAAAATTGGAACAACGTGAGCTAATTTTAGTGAAGAGGGAAACTTGCCCAGATCCAAGATGGAACGCATCAAGTACGAGAAAACAGGAGCAAGAACCAGTGAGCATCTCATCAGAAACCGAGATGTCATACTATCAGGGCCAGGAGAACTTGAAAGCCTAAAAAGTCCCTGATGGCCTCTAAAGCATCTTGATCTGGGACTACAAGATCATCTAAACGCTCAACTTGACTGACCTTGCCAATCTCAACAGACTCATTTTCAGAGCAATGAGCTGTTGCTTCTGAACTCAATGGGATTAAAACACACTAGAGAACTGATCTCCAAGCATGTTAGCCATAGTCTCTACATTAATAATAGCTTCCCCATCAACCTAAAAAGGTCCAACAGGGTGTTTAATTTTCTCTTAGAGTTCGCATACGAGAAAAAAGCCTTCAGATTCGACCTGACCTCCTGAACCACATTACTCTCAGTTTGTAACTGGTCAAATTTGATGGAGGCATTAATCTTTGCCTGAACTTTTTTGGAGACTACCCACAATCACTGAATTCGAAGTGCTCTTCAGCCTTTTTGCTAGTTTGCAACTCTTTTTGAACAATCCTTCCTATATTTTGGATTTTTTTGTCCGTGTACCACCTTTGGGAACACTTTCAAAGATTGCTAAACTGGAGCAAACTTCCTTAAAAACTGAAACTAATTTATCAATGGCTGCATCAATGGACAATTCCTCTTTCAGAATTGAAACCAGATCCAGGTCTTCTAATCTTTTTATAATCAACGGCCAATGTTCATCTTTGAACTTGAACTTAGCCAGACCGACCTTTTTGACCGGTTTTACTCTAGAGCACGCCGGCTTTTGAGTAATGGTCGACCCTATCTCACGAACATGGTGATCTGACAGATTACTAGGTGTCACATGGACATACTGGATCAGATCAGGGTCATTGGAAAAGACCAAGTCGAGAACGCTATTCTCTCTAGTGGCTTCACCAACGTGCTGGGCGAAATTGCGCAAGATCGCGAACTCCTCCAGCTTTTCAAACGACTGAGATGTCGATTTCGAAACGGAAATATACCCATCAGGACTAATCTCCCACTCTACAACGCTAGCCGGAAAATTAAAGTCCCCTACAAAGAAAACCTTCGAGCAAACTGCCAGATCCAACTCATTTCCAGTGGATTGGAGAGCTGACGTAAAAGAGCTTACTGAACAAGAAGGGGATCTATACTCGTACATTGTTACAATAGACAGATCAAGCCTTTGGATATGATAGACTAAGACCTCTACTTCTCCATTCGACATTTGTACATGACTAATGTGCAAATCATTCCTAACATATAGGCATACACCCCCATGTGGGAATAAGGGATTATCAGGGCGTATCCTATCACAACGAACTAAGTTGAAACCAACTATGGTTAGTTCTTCATCTAAGACCCCTGGCCGAAGCCAGGTTTCTGTTATAGAGATGAATGCAATCTCTCTCTCAACGGCTAGTTCTTCTAAGATCTTAACTTTTGTGCTGTCTTTTTTAGAAATCAGACAATGCACGTTCAAATATAGCCCCTTTACGGGCCTCTCTTTTGACGGACCAAGTTCACAAGATCTTGGACCATCATCTCCAACGGTAAAAGTCCCGCTTATCAACAAAGCTACGTTCTACTGGAGGCAAAGAATGAGCTAATGGGGATGGTTGGGTTTGAGGAATGGGTTGGGCAGCTACATGAGAATCGGAACGTATTTTGGGAATAGGGGTGGGGTAAGGAATATTAGGGAGGAGAGTGTTTATAGGAATATGGGTGGATTGGGTATTTGAAGGAAGAGGAGGGAATTGGGAGACAGGGTGGGGGGTAGGAGGAGAGGGAGGGAGGAAGTTAAATGGATTAAGGAAGGGGGTGGGGTGGAATTAGGTTTAGGAATAGCGTCAGCTCTAAAACTACGGAACTGAGCTATCCTATTTCTCGCCTTTCTTTGCGTCCCTTCTACGTGGACGGAGGTACACCGTACATTGAAGCACGTCTTAAGTCTCATAGACTGACGGCACATGTACGGATGAAAAAAAGGACAATCTACCTTCCAACATCCCCTCTTCCCATTGTACTTGTCAAGGCCGAACTTGATAAGTTATTGACACCATTTAGGGTGGTCAAACTGACAGCCTTTTCCTTCTTCAGGGGAAGGCTGCTTCCGGTAAACAGGACAGACTGTTTTCTCTACAACTGTCTTTTCGTGCTCTAATTCAAGAGGAGATACTACTTCAACCTCTACGTTGGTCAAATTAGTCGACTTCTCAACTACTGGGTGAGCCTGTTCTTCAAGCAGCACCCTGGTTTCATTGACCCATGCAAGTAAAGCCTCTATAATAAAGGGCTTATTGACTACGGAAGGATCCTTCCTTGCTAAGACCAAGTCCAAACATTGTTTAGCCTCTTTGCTGACTTTTCCAAAAATAGATTCCATCATGAATGCAGGAGGAACTATGTATCTATGAGCAGCAAAATCAAGAGACCAAGAAAAAGAAAGGAACTAAAAGGCTATGCAATCTTGTCCTGAGATACAGAACAACGAAGCAAAATAGGAATAAACTACCTCACATCAATCTGAACATACAAATCTAAGATGGATATAGTATACAAGAAGTAAGGGACAGAGAAAAACAAGGAATCAAGAACATATGTAAACTAGGAAAACAACACCAAAAACACAGAAATAAGCTCAACAAACTGATCTAACACAAAATAGAATCAATGGACTAATGAACAAAAAATTCTAATTGTCAAGGACCAATACAATCAAACTAAAGAACTACACATAACGATTTGGAACTAGAAATATGTAGCCAAAAGGGTAAACGGAGCGTATGGGGACGAGTCCGGATTGGTCAGTTATTTTTATCGTTATTGAGGATGATAGGTGTGTGTTTGTGAGAAT
>NC_081445.1:6909704-6917411 GCF_007210705.1 Tigriopus californicus | reverse complement strand
TTGTCAGGTTCGGAGAATGATGTTCACTTGTCCCTTCTTGATTTCCCTGAGTAAACGAAGAACGGGATTGACGTGTATGGGTTCTACCGCAATTGGGTGTCGAAGATTTCTTGAACCCTCTTTCCGTGAGTTGCCGAAGAAGAGATTCGGATTTAAGGACCAGATTGGACTTCAAAGCTGATGTTTTCATCATGGAAATCTTCTTTCCAATTTGGAACACACGATCCCATAACTGTTGGCATCGGTTTGGGTGTGGGTTAGTTGCTAAGAAGAGTGTTTCGACTAAGACCTCCAACTCGCAGAGTTCATCTTCCAGGAAAGTTTCAGATTTACCATCAGGATCACCTTTCAGCTCCTGACGTTTCTGGATGTCCATATCTACGTTGTTAATCATGTCGATCAATAGCTCTTCCTTTCTTTCCTTCTCTTCCACGTACTTAGTTTTCTCCTCAGATTCAGCAGCCCGAATAATATCGTCATACAAGGGAATCACAACAGATTGAAGGGTTTTCAAACGCTGAAGAAGTTTTTCTCCTTCATATGACTCCGGGTTTAAGTTGAAATCTTCATAGACTTGCGACGTCTTCTGAAAGTTCATCAAATGCCCTCTCAAACTCTTGAGAAGAGCGCACTTTCTTGTCTTCAAAGGTCGATCAGCAATACCGTTGCCCGTATCTAGTTTCACAGCGATACCACGAACCAAGTCCGCAAGATCTTTCATTTCGTTCCTTATCTCATTTTGAAATGACTGGAAATCGTCCCAGGAAACTTCCCCACCTCGATCACTCTGGTGATCGAACACAAGTTGCTCGATAGGTGGGTCGTTGGACGCATTCGAAGTCATTTTTCGAATAAGGGAACTAATGTTTCATGAATTGAAACCCCAATAAACTGACCTTTCCCCGAAAGTCCCAGAATGAAACCGTTGGCCGACCGCGCCAATTAATGTAGCCAAAAGGGTAAACGGAGCGTATGGGGACGGGTCCGGATTGGTCAGCTATTTTTATCGTTATTGAGGATGATAGGTGTGTGTTTGTGAGAATGTCGGAGGCTTATTCTTACACTATAAATCAAGATGTCGGTCGCTTATCTTGATTAATTCTTTTTTAAGAGGCTTAACAAATTTTGAGCACCTTCTCTTTTTTGTCTATCGTTGTCGAGTCTTTTTTATTGAGAGGTTTTGAGGTGTCGGTTAACAGGGACACAATAGAAGAGGGTCATGAGGAAAGAAAGGTTGTCAATTTCAAGCACAAAATACTACACTACAAATCAGAGAGAAACTGCTAAAGCTAAACATAAACGAGCAATAAACTTATTAGGTTTTAAAGTAATTACGTCTTACCAAAGTGCCGTGAAAAACCAAACCTAATTGAGTGAATAAATGGCAATTCCCATTCATTCACCCACAGACAAACACCACGGCAGAGAAAGTTACACCTTGGTTCGAAATCCCTGGGAGATAAGAACAGCAGCAAACTAAAATGCGACTGTTCTCAGCAAGCTCCAAAACAGGAATGACTTCAAGATCAAAATATTTTGAACTCGTTGTTGACAATCACGACATCAGAGTTGAAATTTCTTTTTTGAAAGTAAGTTCTAAGTGATATAATAAACTACCTTTGACTCTTGCTGTATGCTTCAGTATATAGTATGACCGGAGCATTTTGTGGTTAAATTTGATGCAAAACACAACATTTGAAGGGTAATATCTCAGCTTCTCTCTCAGTGGATTTTTATGCAATTTCAATGCGAGATGATTTTGAAGGTTTAGGTGATGGTGATTCCACTATCTTCTTACCGCCAGGAGCAAAATCCATGTCATGGGTAGTTTCGGCTCTCCCAGGCGGTTGGGACTAGTTTCGGCCGTTACTTGTTTTTGGTTTTTCTAGCACTGCCATTACCTGAATCATGAATGTCAAAGCTTCGAATCAATACAAAGGCGCTTAGGTGAACATTCAATTGCTTCAAATACTTTAAACTGAGTTGAGTTTTACCGCTCGAGGTACTACGAGCCAGAGACGATAAGGTCAGTTGATTTCAAATAAAAACTTGAAATGAAATGATTTGATTGGCCGACAAATGATTCACATTTTTTGAATGAAATGTGCGCCTAGGTGTCTATTTTTTGATTCAAAACTGTGACATTTATGATTCAGGCCTTGGTAGTGAAAAAAGCAAAGAACGGCCCAGACTAGTTCCAGCCGCCAAGACAGTCCAAAAGACCCTTGACATGCATTTTGCCCTTTACGGTAAGAACACAATGGAATCGCCATTTGTCACCTAAAACTTCAAAATCATACCGTTTCCTTAGTGTCCCGATTCGACACCAGCGATGTCGGATTGTGGGTATGGAAACCTATTTATGGTAGTCAACATGATATTTTGCTGATCAGCTTTTCCGTTTTGGAGACTTTCTCAACATTTTTCATCCTGAAAATGTGTCTGGCAACGGCATTTTGAACGATAGGACTTCATCAGCACATGCTTAAGATTCACGTCGGTCATCAGTAGCTAACTACACATTGCATTTACTAGATTAGTCATTGTATCTTCTTCTTATTTACAAGAATTTTTTGTTTTAATATTTGACAATAGGACCTTATTGTTTCTCTTCTGAAGCCTAATGCAACTCGACGCTTTTGTTCAGCTTATATTTTTTGCGGATTTCCTTACCGCTATTGGGAATGGAATTCCCAGCAAACTTTTTCATTTTGCTTAACTTTATTTTCGTATATTATTTGATTGGCCAACGAATTAGAGTAGGAGGATCTGGCTAGCCCTTGAATACAGGGTTGTTCAGGAATTTTATGGAAAAAAAATGTCAAAGTCTGACTTAAATCTTAAAGTTTTTCAAACATGTGGTTGGATATATATCACACGTTTAAGTCCAAAGATAGTATCACGATGCTAACTCTGTAGGGCGTATGTAGGCGTTGATTCAGTAGCAGGATTTAAGTCAGACTTAGACAAGTTTTTGAGCAAAATTCCCGATCAGCCTTACATTCAAGGGTTAACCGGATCAGCCAACTCCAATTCGTTGGTCGATCAAATAAAATATATGAAAAAAACTTAAGTAAAACGAATAAATTTCTTGTCTTGAACTGCTGGGATTCCAATTCCAGCAGCGGTAAGGAAGTCCGCAAACAAAATCCTTATACTGGAACAGCACCTTCACGGCGACCACGGATAAGCGGGACAGCTTTAACTATACATATATATCATCAAAACTATGAATCTTATAGCATTGTAGTAGTAACGAATATATTTGCAATAAAACACATGTATTCACTAAGCAGTAACTGGCCATTGATTAAATGTAAGCATTTCTTATGGATATTAATTGACGTCAATTAATATGAAAGAATATGTGAGTGCAATGTTTTAAGATAATTAATTTTAATTCAGCAATGTCAAAGGGGTTTTGTTAAAAAAGGGCAATGGGGGATGTTCAAATGTATGAACCCCAAACAAGCGGTCCAAATATGGCTTCAACTTTATTGCCCGCACCGGGGCTCGAACCGACAACAACATCATGGCACAGTTGGCGCCCGAACCAACTGAGCATCGAAGGCAAGTGATAGGCGTTGTCCTTGCAAAGACTGAAGACGCCGCCTTAGCTGCTCGAAGTGTTTGGGAAGTCTGCACCTCCTTTGAGGCATTCCAGACTTTGTACATATAGTAAACCATGCAGTCGGCCGCCAATGGGAGGGGAGGGGAAATGATACCATTTACCATTATCCATGGCTCTGGTGTTCAGACGATAGTTGGGACAAGAGTTAGTGGGGAAATCAGCGCCAAAAAGCATCCTGCCCAAGGGATTTCTAGTGCCACCTGGACCATTCATTACAACTGCCCTCACTACCATGTGGTTTTATGAAGGCAAGTTGGCAGCAGAAAGAAGATTCCTAACAGGAATACGATCCACCCTGCTTTTGTCAGAGAGGGTTCTCGCCACGTTGTTGATGTAAGCCTGTACGTGGTTGGAATTCGTCTTGGTCTTATCTGAATCATTCAATCAGATTGGGCAGGCCGCTGCCACTGCGTATCCGATCTTTCCATACAAGAGGCCCACTGATAGCTGTTTGAGGTATTTTCCTCTTGGTAGATGGTACCAGAGCCTCCTGATCAAGGCTGCACATCCTCTAGCATCCACAACTGTACGTTTCACTTGACTAGTTAGGACCAGTTTAATCAATCCTAACCCCAAGGAGCTCAATGCATTTGGATGGCACCGCCACCTCTGTGCCCACAACAACCGTGAGTTATTCCTGAGCTTCACTTTTAATCCTACCAGAAACAAGAAGTTGGGTTTTGCTAGCATTGAGGACCAAGGCTTTCTTGGTCGCACTAAGCTCAGCTTCAACTTCGTCTTGATCACCAACAGCCCAGATGGTGACATCATCTGCATAACTGACAATATTGGCGTGGCTCACGTCAAGATGATTGGGAAGGTCAGCCATCAACACCAGGAACAAGAGGGGTCCCGAAATTGAACCTTGCCAGACTTCATATCTCACTGGTATGAAGAGGGACGGGGTCCCACTCCAAACAACGGATTACTGACCACCTTCCATATAGGATTTGAATCACAACGCTGGTTTTCCACTAACTCCCAGCCTATTCAGACCCTTCAGTAGATGATCCGCTTCCACCATGTTAAAGGCACTATTGAGGTCAAAGGCCAGAACTTCCACAACATTTTCCGTCTGAGAGGCTTTTATCCACGAGTTATGGGCAGCACTTATGGCACCAGTGGTGGAACGCTCCTTCCTAAAGCCAAATTGGCTATGTGGATTCCCGTGTGCTATTTTCATGTGGCGATCTAAATCTGCCTTCACTATCTGTTCCAACTCCTTCAAGAGTGTTGGCAGAATGCTCACTGGGCGGTAGCTGGTGGGGTCGTTGCAAGATTTCTCCATGCATTTATGAAAGGCCCGACCACGCCAATTTTGAACCTACCGGGAACCCATTAGATTTGTTCACCAGGTGGGAGACTGGTCCCGCCATTATCTCAACACTTTGTTTCAGGACTGATAAGGTGATACCATTAGCACCCCTCGCACGTGTGTCACGTAGTCCTTGGCAACCCGGGTAGCATTTGCAAAAGAGAAACGAAATCTGAATGGCATTTCCACCTCAGGTGGTTGATCAGATGGTTGTGCCTGAGGTAAGACAATGGTGGACCGGAGGTCCTCTATCCTTTCCACATAGAAATTATTAATAGCCACCTCCGCTTCCTCATCACTGGAAGTGGAGGAACCATTGATGCACAGGGAGGGAGGCAGCGTTGGGGAAGGTTTACCAAGTGCCTCCCGTGTTAAGTTCAAAAGGGCCTTGGAGGAGCCCATGGCTTGCTCGAGCTTGGAGAGGCTGGACCGCAGCTTGTCCCGCCGGACAAGTTTGCTGGTTCTGTTTCTTAACGTTTTCTATGAGGTCGTGGTAGTTGCCTCTCATTGGTGCAAGCGTTTCATTGCCCCCCTTCTTACTTTGCAAGCTTTCATGGGGGACACCAGATCCATGGCATGCGTGATTCTACCCTCCAAGAAGTTATGGATGCTCTCCACGTCATCCAACATGTAAATTTCGTGCCAGTTCCACCTATTTAATGCATCTTCTAAAACATCCTTAGAGATGTGCTTAAAGTTCCTGCTACGAACTGTAGTGAGTGGGTCAGACGACTTTTTTAGTGGAACTCTTATGATCAAGGGCCTATGATCTGATGTGGAATCAGGGAGAACAGTCACAAGTATGAACTTCAAATTTGATAGGCAAACACAGATGTTAAAAAAGCTTCTTATTGCATTCTCAATCACCTCTCCCATAGATTTCTAGACACTGGATGTCGGACGACCAACCACTCGGCTGGTAAACCGGTACGATGGATGGTCTTCTGGGAATTGATCACCAACCGGTTTATTGTACTGTTTAGCCAACCGAGTAGTCGGTCGTCCGACATCCTATGTCTAGAAATATATGCCTCTTTTTTTTCCTTGGACTTCTCACAAACAGGCTTTAATACTATCAATTTTTATTAATTGAATTGGCAGAATATAATAAATCAGAGAAGCAAAGAATGTCAGGACCCAAGCTCGAGCGCTTCTTTGAGGGGACTGACGCTGAGGACGATTTGACAACGACCTTCCTCTCAAGAATAGCCTCCTTGGAAAAGTCCATAACGTAAAGACTGGAGACGAAGGTGCCAATACTGTTTCCCGTTAGCCGTGTAACTTGGGCCCGTAAATCTTTTGACCTTCACGTCCTCGGGTATGAACATGAGGGCCGTTTGAGGCCATTTGATGTCACATCACCCACACCATGACAAGAGGTAGTTTTTGGCGACGAAATATTGTCCTCTGGTTCTCAGATTGTTCTCCGAGTTTTTACCCAAAACATGGTCTTTGGGAGCATTGGAAGCATCTTTTCTGTTTGCTCATTTTGAGGTTGTTCAGACTCTTCGCAAGTTTTCTGGGTGCTGCTCCCTGCAAGTTCAAGTACTCCTTCTTTTGGATCCATGTTCTGGGACTGATTTTGATCAGACAGAATTACACTTGTACCAAAGTTGTTAAAGAGATGTTCGGTCAATCCAAAGCCAGCAATATTAAACATGTAAATTAGGCATAAAAAAGTGTCCTGTCTCGCTTAACCCTGGTAGCTCTGTACATACTCCCTACGAATATTTGAGGGTAGAAAATTGAACAACGAAGGAGCCCAAGAAAGAAGAGAGTTGGACTTCATTGTTCTGACAAGCCTGGATTTTCGAAGGCTTGAGGGTGCTCTAAATCATGGCTTGGGACAAAGCTCGTGAATGCTTTTGAAAACGTACAATATCAGACACCTTTCGTACTTTCTCTGAATACTGTACAATCCCAACCTTTCTAACCTCTCCCAATACGAGAGCTCTCAAATATCTTCAATGTTCCTACTAAAACATCTTTGGACCTGCTCGAGCTTTTGTAAACCTGTTGAACACATTGGAGCCCAAATGGGCAAGTCATATTCAAGATGCGGCTGGACAATCGACTTGTACAGAGTTAGCATCGTGATACTATCTCTGGACTTAAACATGAGATATATCCAACCACATGTTTGAAAAACTTCACCCACTTTCAACTGGATATGCTCATTGTACTTTCCATTATCTGGAGGACTGCTCCTAAATCCTTCATGGGAGAGACCTGCTGAATGTCTTATCTACTAGTGGAGAGTCTAATGAAGTCGACCCAAAGGTCATTGAGCGGAATTTAATTTCATTCAGTGCCATGTTGCTCGCAGTAACCCAAGAGTAGATTTGGTCTAGGACCTCTATCAGACAACCGGAATTCTGACCATTCCTACCACATGCCAATTTTGTGTCATCAGCGTAGGATGAGATACTGACATACTTCTACTAGGTTTCTGAAGTGGAGCAATGAAGCTAATGAAAAGGAAAGGACCTAAAATGGAGCCCTGAGGAACACCCGACTTGACATCATGTATGTCACTAAGGGATCCCTCGGCCTTAAATCATGGCTTCCTCCACAAATGAAACTGCTTAACAATTTGAGAACCTTGCCTTGGATCCCAATCTCATGGAGCAAAATCAAGATAGACATCTACAGACTCATGACTCGGGCCAGCCAAAACTTGCATGCTGCAAATTGTGCAAATAACTTGCATATCTCAAAATTTTCTGCAATTTTTTCAATTTTATGAGCAATAATTGACATT
>NC_081445.1:6887641-6909668 GCF_007210705.1 Tigriopus californicus | reverse complement strand
AATCTGCAAATTTTGCAATTTGAACAACAATGTTTGACATTCTTCTGCAATTTATTATGCAATCTAGCAATTTCTGAATGTGTTCGAAAGGGCTCGGCATAATCTGAAATGCCGAAGTATAGGAAGACTTTGTTCAAAAAGAGTTGCAAACTAGCAAAAAGGCTTCAGAGCAATTTGAATCCAGTAGTTGAAGCTAGCCCTCAAAGAAAGTCGGATTTGATTCAAGGTAGAATTAAGGCCTCCATTGAGACAGATAAGTTGAAAAAGGAAAGTAGAGTAGTTCAAGAGGTGAGGTCGAATCCGAAGGTATTTTTATGCAGACTCTAAGAGAAAGATGAAACGCCCTGTAGGGCCTATTGAGGTCAATGGGGAAGGGGTGACATAAAAAACCGGCACACCAAAAAAGTAAAAAGGCACACCAACATTTTTGATTAGCACACCAATAAATAAACTGGCACATCCATAGATAAAAAGTACACAAACAAAAGCGAGCACACCAATAACATATTTTGGCACACCAAGCTACATTTCGGCACACCAAACCAAATATTGATACACAAAAAGAGCGAAGTAGCACACATCAGTGGAACCAGCACACAAATAAAAAACAGCTGTCAGACTCATGCACAGAATCTGAGGGCTTATGAGGGTAAGGTGACCAACTAACAAGGAATGGGTGCTGTCACCCATTCCATGTAATCAAGGCTGGATGACCGTCGCTGAAAAAAGAGCTCAGTTAATTGGTTTTTACGTGACTATCTAACATTGTTACTCTTTTTTCAAATCAAAGTGTAACTTCCAATAACTCAGAAACGGTAGAATCAAGACCAAGTAAAAGTTAGTCCTAGATTCCACTTTGCTAGAAATAATTGCCCTGCTAAAGACGTACGAGCCTGGGCAGCTGATATATGGCAAGATACTTGATAATGTGGTTTCGTGTGTTATGTTGCCAGCAAAGTCAGTGTTCATAACCTAACAACAAATTGGCGTTCCTGAAATCCTGAAGCAAGAACTTCCTGGGACATCTCTGAAGTGGGATAGCAGGAAAGGGGAGAGGAGATTTTGAGAAGGAATCAACTAATTACCCATTCCTTGCAAGGGAGAAAGAAGACAACTGATCCATTTCATCAATAGTAGCTGTGGATGATTGGGGACAAAAAGGTGGAAATGACACCCTAAGTGTGGTTAAAGTTAATATTTGATCAATGTTTGATCTTAATCACGATTCATCTTAATCCTGTACAGAAATTAAATTCAGCATTCACATTTTCAGTTATGTGAAGTGGAAATGCTTCCATATTGTTCCTTAGCTCTAAGCTCTAAGCTTTCTCTTTATACATATCTGTTGTAACAAGGACTATGGTCTTTATACCACGGACGATGAGATGGCAGTTGGCAAGCTGCTCGAAGGCTTAGTAATCTGGGGCCTTGGTGATTGGTCGATTGTGTATTAGAGATAGGCCATGTTATGAAGATTGAGAATGGTAACCTTTTTTTCTCTGGATGATAATCAAATTAGATGGACATGGCAAAAATGTATTAGCATTGGTGCAATTGAGTTTAAAATGAGCTGATTGAATCAACTCAAAAAACTAACAAAAATATTCATAACTTGTTCCTTTTATTCACCCTCTAGGAGTGGCTTTTATCTTTTTGTTTCTTTCTTGGCAATGAATATAATTACAAGCTTTTAGGCAATCTGAACCAAGCTTACCATTTTTTGCTATTTTCCAAAACTATAGTCACAAAAAGAAAGATTAGGGCTAAAAGTTGTGCTTGCTCCAGAGCAACATTGAAGGTGCTTCATTGTTTACATTTCTCCAATCAGATTCGATTGGACAAGACCTGATTAAGAGCCAGGTTGGCAAGCAACTTGGACATTGAAGAGGGAAAGGAGATAATGTCACCATCAAATTTTGGGAGGCAAGTCACACTTTAGGGGCATAAAAATTAATTTTGAGGAATCAAATCAAAGTTTCAAGTCATTTACGTATAAAAAGAATGATTCATTGGGCATTGCATTTGATTGAACTGTCAAACTTTTACTCATAAAAATGCATGGTTTGCAGTTTCAATTTTGGATGCATTTTTGAAACATCAACAATCTGCCCTCATGTCCCTTAAAGGCATTGCCTAATACACGGACTTCTAGAAATATGGACTGCAAAAAAACTTTGCAAAAAAAAAAAATCGGCCTGCTCTTGGTCATGGCAACTATGAGCCACTTTTTGGATTGAAATAATAAAATAATAACCTTAGATTTCTTCAATTAAAGGTAGGTAATTTTTATATCATTTACTTGTAAAATGGATCATTTCAAAGTTATGTTGTCAGCAGCTCATGTAGCTGGCCAAGAGCAGGCCAAAAATTTGAATTTTCTGTTTTGTTTACTACACAACTTCGGACATATGTCCTGAGCTCCCTAATCGTAGGTTTGGGCTCAAATTTGGCCAAGTTCATTTATTCAACAAGATCTTGTGACCATAGGAAATGTTTCTTTGGCATAAAGTGAACTTTTTAGGAGATACAAAATTTTGGCTTCTGTTTGCAGTCCATATCTCTAGAGGTTTGTGCCTAATGCAATGAGGATTGAATTCAAGATGACCTTGCCTAAACATAGAATGATTTAAGTACCAAACATAAGACTATATTATCTAAAACACCCCAAAAATTATGCAATGACGATTTTGGTAAGATTAAAATCTAATTTAATTAATGACTGTTTATATCCTAGGAGCTGACCAAACAATGAGAACTTTATAGTATGATTCAATGATGAAATATATTACCCGCATTTAAAAACTGACAGTGATTTGCCTAATAGAACATAAGCTTTAGTGGTTTTGTTAGATTTTATGCTCTTGCATTTGTCTTCATAACATGAAATAACAATTTGGAGCATTTACTGACAGAATAAATCAGCATTAAGGTTGATTTTTTTTGAAAGAAATTGAGATTTTTATTCAGGCATGAAGCTTTACGTTTAAAAAACATTAGGTAAAAAGCATAACATTCAAGACCAATAGGCCTAAGTGTTTAATGTACTCACCCATGTACTTCTCCCATCCCTGTTTTTGCATATGCCTTGTTGGAAATGAATGGTTTTCCTTTTATTCATGTCCATTGGCTTGGTAAAAACCTTGCAAAGTATCAACATAGCTAAGAATGAGAGAAGTAGTAAAAGCCCTTTTGAGTTGTACATGAAATAAGATCAGGATAAAAACTACAATACTATAGACAGGGCAAACTTCACAGCCAAAAAAATGCAATAGTGGCTACTCAATGTATAAGTACGCAAAATAATTTGAATAATTATGTAAAAATCAGGCTTAGAATTCTAATTAAATCCTATAGACTTTAAGTGGGAATACTTTGGTATCCTTTAAGTAATTGAACTTAAACTTACTTTCTTCACTAATCAATTAATTGGCTTGCTGGATTGCCCTTTTAACTTGTCTGATCCATCCAAATGACTAAAAGGGTATTTTGTGCCCCCATGGTCACAAGCCCTTAAAAGATTCCTCCAAACTTGAAGGTCATACAATATGTTTGTTGACAACTTTCAGTCTGAGTGGATAAACTCCCCAATTCACATGTGGCAGCTTGTACGCTGTCATTTCAATGCGGCTTGCCAGCTGCCATCTCATTGTCTCTGATATAAGGACCATATAACAAGGGTCACTAGAGCCCTTTAATGTTTTTAGCTCATCTACCACATTCTTTCACTTGCACTCTCCTGACCATGCCTCACGAAGTAGTTCAAGAGCACTCGATTTCAGGTGTCTTTTTACTTTTTGGTGTGCCTTTTTGTTATTTTGTGTGCCATTTTCATGTTTGGTATGCTTTTAAACCTTTTACGTGTGCTTAGTATGAATTTTCTATTGGTGTGCCAATTTTTACTCTTTGTGTGTACACTTTTAAATTTGGTGGGCCAATTCCTATTTTTGGAGTGCCACAAACACTTTATTGTGTGCCCACTTGCATGTGGCACTTCATATTTTCGGTGTGCCACTTTACAGTTTTGGTGTGCCACTTTATAGTTTTGGTGTGCCACTTTATAGTTTTGGTGTGCTCCTTTTTATTTTACATGTGTTGGTAAGCGTGTGCCACTTTATTCCTTTTGGTGTGCCAATTTCTATTTAACCCATGGGGCAGCCATAAAAAATGTAGAGTCTATGGCTAATATACTTGGATATCAGTTCTCTAGCGTGTTTTCAACGCCAAAGAGTTTAGGAGCAACAGCCCATCACTCAATCGATGAGTTTGTTGAGATTGGCGAGGCTAGTCAAGTTGAGCACTTAAATGATCTTGTTGTCACAGATGAAGATGCTTTAAAGGCCATCAGGGTCTTAAAACTCTTGAGCTCTCTTGGCCCTGGTGGGGAGACATTTCAGTTTCTGATGAGATACTCACTGGTTCTTGCTCCTGTTTTCTCATACTTGATGCGTTGCATCTTGGATCAGGGCAAGTTACAAAAGCATTCATGAACCTTGTCCCAACCCAGGATTTAGGGTCAATTATAGTGACCAAAGAGGCTTAACGTGCGTTTTGAGAGCACCCCCAAGCCCTCGAGAATCCAGGCTAGTTAAAACAATGAAGTCCAACTCTGTTTTTTCTCGAGCTCCTTCATTGTTCAACTTACTGACTTCAAATATTCGTAGGTCGTATGTAGGCGTTGATCCAGTGGCAGGATTCGTTGGTCGTTCAAGTAATATATATAAATAAAAGTTAAGAGATATGAATAAATTTCTCGTCTTGAACTGCTGGGATTCCAATTAACAGTAGCGGTAAGAAAGTCCGCCAAAAAATCAGCCACTTCAGCACAAAACGATGAAAATTTCTGCAACTTGGGATCTTTTTGGAATACATTTCTGTCAATTTTGGGGAGAAAACTGAAATTTGAAGTTTTCCTCCTTTTTGCTCGAAAACTGCTTGACATGAAAGTACAGAATAGTATGCAGATATATTGACAACCGCCTGCGCATATATTTCATCCATCCATTCTGAATAGCTCTGTCTCTCTTATCATGGCATTTTTTGGAACACTTTGTTTGTGCAACATTCTTCTCCTTTAAAGGTCAGACAGTTTCCCTGGGGTGTCAGTAAATGATTACGAGATGGAAGATTAATGTGGAAAGAATTGGCCTGCTATCATTTTCAAGAAACTTGAAAACAGTGTAATCTTATCTCTAACATGTAATGAAACATAATCATAATAACAAAATTGTTGTGTAATAATTTCACTGTGACATTATCAATATGCTGTTGCAGAACTCAGGTATCTTTTTATCATGTAATATTAAAGATATATGTACAAGATGCTGGTAAAGCAGATTGGCTTGAGAGGCAGTTTAAACAATGCAAATATTCCCCAGATTGTTTGTTTGTTAAAAAGTCAGATCGCAGCTCTCTCACTTGGCCTTCCATCTGATGATGGGTCTCCAAATTGAGAGACATTCAGACTTCGTCATAACACCAACATTAATTATTGCCTCACCCTCAGGAATGACCGCATGTTTGCCCATTTAAGCTGTCAGAGTAGCAACTCATGCAGTAATTTAAATACTGCAAAAAAGCTTGACTTGACTAGGCTGGGATCCAACCAAGATTCGAAAGTTGAAGCTGGAGAGCAGATGCTCTATCATTACGGTCCCACAGCTAGCCTATTCTCCCCAGGTATAGTTAGTAGGTTCAAATGATTGTGCTTAGAGTCATTATGACAGAAATTTACTTTTCACTGAACTCTTGCTTGATTTGCAAGGCAAAAATAGGATTTGCAGCCCTCCAGAAGGATTCAGTGTAGAGCTGTGTATCGGATCCGACTTTTCGGGATTGGGATTGGGGAAAAAAATCTGATTCGGATTTGGTCGGTTTGAACATTTCGTTCGGATTCGGATTGGGGAATGGAAAAAGTCGGATTCGGTTTGGATCCGATCCAAGTCCAAAATTGCAAGATAAACTAGATGAATGTAACTTTGATTTGAGAATGGTTTCTTTCAAAAATCTCAAAATGTGTGGGAAATCAAAGAACATCAAAGTTAAAATCTGTGAATGGACCTATCATTTTGAAAGTTATTACAATTGCGTGGCAATCCTACACAATTGAAGAAACCCAAAATTTCAGAGAATAAGGAAGAATTAGCCAAGAACAACACAATCCCCATTATAATTCAATAAAAAACAATTGGCCCAATCGGCTCTTTATTTGGTGGCGGCTGAATGACAAAGCGCCCTCTGAAGTGCAGAACGTAAAACATATTTCGTGCAGCGTAAGGGGGCTATAGTACAGCAATTGAAGCATATGAAATAACAAGTTGTGCTATTCTATTATTGTTACAAAAAGTAACATTATTGCAACAGGAGGATTATGTTTCGAGTAAGGCGACTCCACTAAATCTCATCATTTTTAAGTGCCACATTTAGTTAAAAGTTAAATGAGTTCTTTTAATGTCATATGGGTGAAAAAATCAGATTTGGATCGTATTTTGCAAAATATTCCGGATTAAGCAAATATACCTCGGACTCGTTCGGTTTGGGCAACGCTCTCGGATTTGGAGACCCTGTCGGATCCGATGCACAGCTCTAATTCAGTGCCTATGTTTTGACAAGTCTATTAGCGCAATTTATTTTTGTGCAAACTCAAGTGATTTTTAATGCAAATTTGTTGTCAATAAAGACCATATTTATATGCAAATTTTGGCCAGCCTACTCATGACTCTCTAGCCGCCCAATGACCAGCTCTCTGTACTCTATCAGTTGGGTAACCGTGCTAAAATGTGCTCGAAACCTGTGCTAACTAGGAGAAAGGACTTCATTGACCTCAAGAAATTCAACAAGTTTGGACTTTATGATCTTTTGCAACACTTTCGCAATATTCGAAGAGAGAGAATTCGGCCTATACTTACTTGGGAGTGACTTATCTCGCCTTTTAAAAATTGGAACAACGTGAGCTAATTTTAGTGAAGAGGGAAACTTGCCCACATCCACGATTCACCGCATCAGGTACGATAAAACAGGAGCAAGAACCGATGAAAGTGAATGATTTTGTTGTTTGGTTGGATCAAACTCCTTTAACTAGCTTAACGGCAGCTCCCTTTTTTGCTGTCTTTTTCCAAACAGAAAAAGGGAGTTGACTTGATTTATTTGGAAAAAACTTATGGCTGGGGGTTTAACAAAACTTTCAAAGAGACGGCACCGTAGTAAGGAACAAATGTCATCATGTAAAACTGTAAATCTACCAGTAGTCCAATGGAAAAAATCTGTCGCAATAAAGAATAGTAAACATATTAATTCTTCAGCCTATCGTGCTGCATGGAAGGAAATAAAGAAATAAAAAAGTAAGAGATGAAAAAGCAGACAAAAGATCGGAAAATTGGAAATGTGGGGCAAAAAAATAATCCAATTTTGAATTTATACCTCGGAAAGTCGAGCAGAAATGCGAGAGATTTATTCGAGCCTTACGCTGAGGCCCGTTATTTAAAGACGAATTGAGTAGCTGGCTTGTATATAGCCATCTTTGAGCTTCGCCTGTAGGAGCTACATGATAGTAACGGTCGACCATTAATCGAGTTCCAAACCGTTCGTAGTTTCACACTGCCTAACTTACAAGATTCAGGTTTACTGACCTAACCATTGTAAATTTTTTAAGTAGTAAATGAATTTAGTGGCAGATTCGAATGGCATGGAAGTGAACGTAGAATATGCCATTGCAAAGCCAATCGATTAAGGTTTATATTTTATGAGAGGTATATGCAACTTTTCAGCCAATTTAGATGCTCTGACTGCCCTATTGTAAAGGGATGAGCCTGGTTGTATTAGTTAGTACTGCATTGGATTGGCGAGCAGATTTCCCCGCTGTTTCAGAATTCATGGAAGCCATACTCGTGGTTTAGTGACGGGGCCATTTTGACAAAAACTAATTTCAGAAAAGTTCGAGAGCTGATCGGCAAGTCTTTAGCTAAGGTAACATTTCTTGGATTCCGGAACAGATGAACGCAGGGCTGAAACAACCAACAAAATTAGTTACATTTTTCAATAACTTTATTGGATGTAATATAAGGGATTCGTATATAATGTTACAGTGTTACTGAGACACCCAGTATCTTGAAAGTTAACCTTAAAACTAAGTTCGCTCTCTCCTATGCTTTAGATACCCACCATTGGAAAAAAATATTTCGCGGGTGGGACTGTTCGGTTGGCTTGGGAAACCAGAGGTATGGGGTACCACTGGCTCGTGGCTCATCTGCTTGGGAAGAGTCCGGCTGAAATTAGACTGGATTACTAACACCTGACCAACAGTTGGGGCAACTTGGAGGGAGAGAGGCTCCAAGTCTAGGCGATTGACACCTACCCATGTCAAAAACGCAGCTGAGCAGGATCCGGTCCGAGCGGGGCCCTGGAAAGTTAGTCAGCCGAGTGGGATCGACTGACGGCATTTCCGAGAATAGCTTCTGGCACCCACTCAGTTCTCGGACCGGTCCAGGCCACGGGAGAGCAGAAGATTTAAAAGGTCTCTCGCCTTCTGGTAGAGCCCATCTCAGGTAAGGGACTTTCATTCTTCTGCATCTGAAATCACACTCACATTAAAAGCCAAATGTAACAACTGGGACATGGACAGAGTATAAATCAGAAATAGGGGGCCCATGGGTGTCTCAGAAAAAGGGGGATGATCACACAAAATAAGAATGAAGAAGGTGTTGTACAAAATAAGACTCGGTGTAGATAACCAAGCTCATCCCCGCAGTGATTTGCAGTTTGTAGTAGAGGGTTTGTTTGTGACTGTATGAATGAGATCTTGGAACCTGTGGGTTGCTCCGCCAGGTATATATCGCTCGTGGTGTTCAATAGCGAAGACATGTTAATTACCTTTTGAACAAACCACGCATTGTTCCCGCGAGCGCAAGGAAGTGTGTCGCTTCGAACAGCTCGACATTTTCACGATATCAGACATTTGGCGATTTTCCAGGAGGCTCCTCATGCGGGCTAGCTCTTGCTCGGCTTTCATTGCCCGAGCATCCGATTGTTGGGCTCGCCGCATCAGGCTGCGATTGTGGTGACGGAGTTCATCCAACTCTCGCTTGATGCGTTCTTGTTCCAATTTCTTCTTCTCGCGGTTCAATTTGGCGCCCAAGGCGTTCTTCCGGCATCGTTCCAAGATGGGGTCTTCGAACGATTCCAACTCGTACAAGGGCTTCTTCTCTTGCAGAACTCCAATACGCTTCATTTGAGACCAAGCATGAGCCAAAGGCTTGCGTCGTTTCTTGCCTCGGCGATGAGGTTTATGACTAGGTTGAGCCGCCGGCAAGTAGTCGTGGTCTTGATGGATGGACTGACCGCCATCCTCGGTCTCTTCGCCCGCACTTGAGATCAGGTCGGTCTCCATAGCGCTGCTCTGCGGCCGCGACAAGCGGTCTTCTTCCCCATCCTGATCGCCCGCCTCACTGTCGCTCTCTAAGTAGTGGATGACCACATCCGACACCTGATCAGAGTCTGCTTCCAAAGATTGGGCCATGATTTGCAGAATATCCTCTTCTTGGGCTGGGCGGGGCTCCTCGGGTCTCAATAGGGAGGGCTCATCGGGGGCCAAAGTGGACGACAACATGGGATCTTGCCCCGGTCCGGAGAACGACGGAAACAAATCCGATCCTAAGCCATCCAGGCTATGGGAGGACGAGAATGAAGGCGAGTTGGCCATGGATCCGGACCAGCTTCGTTCCGTTGCTTGCACAGGAAAGAGATCGTGTTGGTCAGAGTTCAGAGGAACCAGATTGTCCCACACGTCCTCAAAGTCGTCGAAACAGAATTGCGAGTAGTTTGACTGGGTGGATTGAGGCGGCTGGCCACCTCCAGGCTGGGCGTGACGAGGCGATGAAGCCGATTCTGTAAGTGAGGAGTGACACGCCATCATAGAAAAAACAACGGCTCAACTCAAAGTAAGACCAATCGCGCACGCAGTCAATCAGTCAGTCCGTCCGTCCCACCGAACCCCGAGTAAATCCCCCTAATACCAAGAGTGGGACGAGAGAATGGGGCCTTACCGGAGGTCGAGACGATCGCAAATCTGTCGAGAACAATAGGGGGGGGAATGAGATGGGACGGGGGTAGATCACGAGTCTTGGCGGAGTGGATTTCAGAGGTTCTTTCCTTTCCGAAGATTTCCACCTGAATGCCAAAGTTATCCGTTGAAGAGGGGTAGCAAGATTGCTCAATCCTAAAGTGACCAAGATATGTGCTAACGGTGTAAAGTGAGGTGATGATATTTCACTAATTTCACATTGTACACCACAGTAGCCAGCCAGCAGAAATGAATGACGTTCATAATAACTTTTAGGTGGCTTTGAGGTGTGGACTCACTTGATAATGTGTTAGTAATTGATCTCGAAGTTTCGGGCTACCTATGCTTGCGTGCTCTTCTTTCGACACCCTGAATTGGAGTCCTGGGCGATTGGTCAGCGCTTTAGAGGCAGCCAATGAAATTGTGCATACTTGACGTCACCAATTCTGATGTGAGCCAATCACATACGGGCTATTCGATTGATCAACGTTGTCTCGTCTACTTATCTACTTTTAAGGTTGAGAGGATATTCTGGTGGAATATTATTGGGACTATTTCTGAGATTAAGGGTCGAAATTCTCGTCAGTTGAAAACTCGAATTAGTTTCCATCGTTTTTTTCTCCTCTTCTTTGTTTTTGACATAAACAGGTTTGGGTTGGTTTACGATCGTACCTACCAAAATGACCTGCATTGAATTTTGAGGACGGCTATTTTTGCATCTGTTTCCCCAAAATCAAATTGGTTGAATCAGATATTTTGTTTCAATGTTTTACATCCAAAGGCGCTCTTACAAGCATTCCTTACATTATCACATAACCCACCCCGGAACCTAGAGTAAAAGGCAAAACGTCCTTGTTTGGATTTCATTTCCAATCGCAAATTAAAGACTTTGAGGGAGCTGGCTGCGTGTGGAAGAAATACGCCTTATGGATTTGAATTGATAATTTAGTTGCGCAAAATTACTGATCCTAAATTTTGCACCAAGAGTGTTTTTTTCGTCTTTGGTTAGCACTGCATTTGAGAATATTCCAGGATACTATTGCATCGCTAATGGTGCCTTCTTCCTCTTGCTCACAATCATTCCAACTACAGAGACTAAATGCATTTTGTCTAAAAGTGTATATTTTATTGCAGAACAAACTGAATTCTAATTTGAGAGCTAATGATTACATGCATCAATCATGTAAATAGGAAAATATTGATTTGTAAGATTGCTAGAGTATCACACTTGTAGTTTTGAGCATAGTTAAATTGCAATGAAATGATAATTCCTAAGCCCGGACGTCGTCGTCTACTCTTTGCATATGAAGTGATCTTGGCCGCTCGCCATTGGGACCACTTTCCCCTCGCGACCCATGGGTGTCTTGTCGGTTGCGATCTTCATCATCTCTGTGTCGGTCTCGGCGACGTCTGCTCTCATCCCTATCATCGTGATCATCACGGTCATCGCGACTCCGGTGCCTGGTATTGCGGGAACTACTCCGATCTCTTCTGGTTTTCTGCAAAAGGATACGTAGCTTAAGAGTCTGTAAAGCAAATGTAGCTTTGCATTGCTCTTGTGGCTAACCTTGACGGCCTTGAGATAAGCTTTGTCATCAAATATTTTGATACCCCCGCCACGATTTCGGTCCTTCTTTTTATCTCTCTCCTTGTCATCTCGACGCCCTTTGTTCCTCTTACTCCCCACTTTGGACTTTATGTTCTCAAGATCTGGAGCTCGAGCACGTCCAACCTCAGGATGACGAGGGTTTCTCCTCTCGCGGCGATCTGCAAGGACAATTCTATTTTACATAGTGACTAAAACATTTGGAACCGTCTCCCAAACTTACGCATATCTTCGTCATTGGAGTCAGAAAACTAAAATGATAAGAAACGACTCATTTTTGGTTAACTTCAGAGCCGCTGGAATTTGAAAGATAATGTGACCTACCTCTTCAAAGTCATCATGGTCGTGGTCATCTTCATCGCTTCCTCGGCCTCGACTTTTCCCGCCGCGTCTTCGCCTATCTCTGCTACCATAGGCCGAATCTTCAGAGTCTTCCAATCGAGCACGGTCGTCTTCTAGTTTCTGTCGGTCTTCGTCTAATTTTTTCCTCTCCTCATCCAATTGCTCTCTTTTTGAATCAATGAGAATGCCAAAAGTGTATTGTCTCTTGCTCTCGGCTTCTTCTTTCTCTTTCAATTCTCGCTCTTTCCGATCTAACAGTGCGGCTCGAGCCTCCAAGTTTTTCTTGAGCTCCTCCTCGCCCCCATCTTGACTGCCGGCATACTTTTGCTCCTTTTCCTGGTATTTTTTCTCGATCCGTTCAGTCATCTCGTCGTGTTTCCGTTTGAATTCCTCTTCCTTTTCCTTGAGCTTGTGGTCCAGTTCCTCTTCCTTTTCCTTCAATTGCTCCTCTCTCTTGGCCAGCTCAGCTTCTCGGCGCGCTAGTTCTTCCTCGCGTTTGCGTCGGTCAGCCGATTTCTGGGATCGTGACTCATCATCGCTTTTTTGAGACAGGCGATCTGGATCCACTTCTTTCTGTTGATTTTCCTCCGATTGGTTTTCCTCATCAGGAGCTTCGGTCACATCAAGGGCTGGAGATTTCTATGGATGGAAGTTGTTGATATTGATGTTGGATTGACAAAATTATCTTGACACTATCTTACTTGGCTTTGACGGGAATCCCTTCCCCCGTTGTCTTTATCCTCGTGTCCTTTTTCCTCCTTCTCATCCTTTTCGTCTTCAGAATCAGTACCCTAATTGAGACATTAGCATTCATGAAGCACCGGGACTTACAACTGTATGCCAGATAGGGGCACTTACCATTCCGAAAAAGTCTCCAACCGAGCCAAAGAATCCCTACTCAGCGAAGGGAAAATGGTTATTAGGTGTTTCATAAGGATCGGCAATCAGCAAAAATGAATTGTTACTCACTTCATTGTCGCTCTCTTCCTCCTTCTTCTTGTCATCATTATCATCATCGTCGTTTCGATCCTTGTGGCCCATCTCTTTTGACTCTGATGCAGGAAGTGTTGTTGTACTTTCAGGTTCTGCCACTAGCTTAAGAGGTTCAACTTCTGAAATGAAAGTCGGCCACCTCTAAAGGTTCAATTCAACTAAATTGATGTCCGCAACTTAAATTGCGATCTAGCGTCCCAGGCCTTTCTTTGAGGACAAAATACTTGGTTGTTGCGTCCGCTGTCTATTCCTGGGAAACCACATTGACGAGGCTTTCTTTCTTCCTCTCTCGAAAGGCCTTGCTTTGACCATTGGGCTATTAACGTCATTAAGCCAATGCAAGTCCTCCGTGGGCAAGTTTAAATGTGTCCTCTAGAGAACGAGATTGCCAAACAACGCTCCAAACACGCCCAAAACATTAAACACGTTGTCAAGGAACATAATCCACGCCTTACGAATGTAGTTTCTAATAAATTACTCTGTTGACATAACAATCATGGGGCAATTTATTGGATCGATCAATTAAAAGTACTCTACTCTTCTCAGAGCAAAGTTTTAATCAGATCAATATCATATCTGATCTCCAATAGTTTGATATTATTTGTGTCGGATTATTGGGTTCACACAACTGTAACGCTTTCATCGTTCCAAATTGATTGGATGTGTGTATTTTACGATGCTTGAAATGTCATTTGGATCACAGAATTGATATAACATGGAAACATTTAAGGATAGTGACTTTGTCAACCTGGAAAGTGTATTCAATCTAGAAGGTGCCCCCTTCTCAAGTCTAGGAGACGCCCTTTAGCCCTTTTGCTAAAACTTTGTTTCGATTTTCATTAAATGACAACCAAAAGCCAAGTAGGCTGTAGGCAGGAAACGAATGTTGTTGTTAAAATCAATACAGTATACGCATATGAACCAAGTTACATCTTTTGTGCTTTCACAATTTGATATCAATAAATAATGAGACTTTCTTCTTGGACCTTTTAAAGCAGGTAATTTGGCAAGTTTAGTTATTGAAATATGAGTCTCTACTATTGTGTGAATAGTGCCGGATGTTCGTCTGAACAAATTTTTTATTTAACAAACAAGGTGAACAAGTTATGAGTTTTGGCATAAGGGAACCAAAAGGAACGATTTTACTAAAGCTCACGTGTTGATGAGCGATTTCATATTCATTTCCTTTACCACTTGCTCCGTAAATGCATGGGTCAAACCCGAGATTTTTTTTGCAAAAAAAAACAATAAACTTGTGCTTTGATTTTCGGCATTGAAGGATAATTTTTGAGAAGATATCAAACGCATGCTAATCTACACCTTGACCCAGAATTTAGTTCAGGTTGATCTTTAAATCACCCCTCCGAGTGCAATATGATTAAAAAGAATACTTGTCCTGGACAGATGGAACCCTCTGTTTCATCTGAATACCCATGCATGGTTATTCAACACTATATGTTAATTATGTAATAGGTTTTGGGGCATTTTTTCTATCTTCAGGTTTGCTGTCTTTCCCTTTCTCCGAAGGTGCTCAATTAGGATTAAAGTCGGAAGACTGACAAAATAAGTTATCAAGATTGATCAATCATCAAGTATTATCGGGAACATCAAAAGGAGTCACATTTCACAGGGCTCAAAGCCATTAGCCAAGCTTAACGGAACTTAGAAGACCAGTTTTGTTATTGACAGTGATTAAAAGATGCTCCAGCGCTCTTGTGACCAGGAAGTGTTTGAGTGTTGGAACATTGACTTAAATTCAAATTGATATTTTTCAGCTTTATAATGATCGCAAGTCATTGACAAAGTTCTGTTACTTGCATTCACCTAAGAAAGTGATATCAAATGTAGATGAATAGATTTCAAGAATGATTTGTTCTAGAACTAAGTTTAATGCGTAATAGTACAGTTATGATACCTTTTGTGAGTATTTTTTGCGTGTCTTCCTCCGTCCCTGGACAAGCCAAAGCTTTTTTCATGGGATACTAAAGAATGAGAAGAGGTGAGGGAGCAAAAGCGGTAGAAAAGAAAAGGCAACATGAGGGGAAACGATAAAAGAAGAATTATAGGCCTGCAAGCACCCAATTAGTAACTGAGCAGGATCCTGAGCTACATTGTTGAATAATATGCGTTCTTATTGCTATTCTTTAGTGTGAAGCTCGGATCAATAGCACCAAAAGTGTTTCATTGGTTGGGAAAAGATTACAGTAGTTGGGAAGCTTCTGTAGGAAGACCGTTTAAGCAATTGAGGTAATTACTCTCCACCCACCAAAACTAGGATCATGTTTCCATAGAAATCTGTTTGATATTCACGGAGGGGGGCCTTCAAAAAGGCTCCTTTTACATGATTTTAAGCCCTTTGAAAGTTCTCAAACCAAATAACTTCAGTAGATCATTCATTTAAAGAATTGACTAGGTGTAGGACCACCATGTAGCATTATCCATCCAACGATGACCTTTCTATGTTCTCATATTTAGACAGATAAAGCGCTTGTCAAAAGCGCTATAAATTTGATTTTTTTTCGTTTGATTTCGTTGCCCAATTTACCAAATCAGCAAAGCAGGAAGGTGAGTCGTCATCTTTGTTTGCGCTTGTCAAGTTACATCTGGGAATTTTCAACTGAAGTACCAAAAGTAGGTCATTTTGGGGCTAATCTATGATTTTCTGCGTTTCTAATTAATGCTCCGAAAAGCTGACAGAGACAACGTAATTTCTTTTTTGGTTGTTCACAGGCGTTTGTAACCGCTACAAGAAATGTAGTACCCAGCCAGTACTTTTAAAATGAAAGGTCATATTTCGTCTATTGTTTTTACCTTCTAGACTTTATATCATATTTAGTCTACCTACGAGTTTGAGTTGGCAGATGCAGACCGAGCCATTGCTTTGAAATGTTGAAAAACATTTTGAATTGTTTGAAGCTGCAGAAAAATTTGGCAAATTTAAAAGATGTTTACCCGGTCTTGGTCAATGTCTTTTTCTGAGGAGTGGCACAGAATTTCACGGTAGCAATTGACCAGCACTATAAAATGAGTTTGATAGAAGCTGTGATTACGGTGTTGTTATAAACATCAAACGTAGAAACGTAGAAGGGACGCAAAGAAGGGCGAGAAATAGGATTGCTCAGTTTCGTAGTTTTAGAGCTGACCCTTTTCCTAAACCTATTCCCACCCCACCCCCCTTCCTTAACCCATTTAACTTCCTCCCTCCCTCTCCTCCTACCCCCCACCCTGTCTCCCAATTCCCTCCTCTTCCTTCAAATACCCAATCCACCCATATTCCTATAAACACTCTCCTCCCTATTATTCCTTACCCCACCCCTATTCCCAAAATACGTTCCGATTCTCATGTAGCTGCCCAACCCATTCCTCAAACCCAACCATCCCCATTAGCTCATGCTTTGCCTCCAGTAGAACGTAGCTTTGTTGATAAGCGGGACTTTTACAGTTGGAGAGGATGGTCCCAAGATCTTGTGAACTTGGTCCGTCAAAAGAGAGGCCCGTAAAGGGGCTATATTTGAACGTGCATTGTCTGATTTCTAAAAAAGACAGCACAAAAGTTAAGATCTTAGAAGAGCTAGTCGCTGAGAAAGATATTTCATTCATCTCTATTACAGAAACCTGGCTTCGGCCAGGGGTCTTAGATGAAGAACTAACCATAGTTGGTTTCAACTTAGTTCGTTGTGATAGGATACGCCCTGATAGTCCCTTATTCCCACTTAGGGGTGTATGCCTATATGTTAGGAATGATTTGCACATTAGTCATTTACAAATGTCGAATGGAGAAGTAGAGGTCTTAGTTTGTCACATCCGAAGGCTTGATCTGTCTATTGTAACAATGTATAGACCCCCTTCTTGTTCAGTAAGCTCTTTTATGTCAGCTCTCCAATTCACTGGAAATGAGTTGGATCAGGCAGTTTGCTCGAAAGTTTTCTGTGTAAGGGACTTTAATTTTCCGGCTAGCGTTGTAGAGAAGGAGGCTAGTCCTGATGGGTATATTTCCATTTCGAAATCGACATCTCAGTCGTTTGAAAAGCTGGAAGAATTCGCGATCCTGCGAAATTTTTCCCAGCATTTTGGTGTAACCACCATAGCAAATAACGTTCTGGATTTGATATTTTCCAATGACCCTGATCTGATCCAGTATGTCCATGTGACACCTAGTAATCACTCAGATCATCATGTTCGTGAGATAGGATCGACCATTACTCAAAAGCCGGCGTGCTCTAAAGTAAGACCGGCCAAAAAGGTCGGTCTGGCTAATTTCAAGTTCAAAGATGAACATGGGCCGTTGATTATAAAAAGATTAGAAGACCTGGATCTGGTTTCAATTCTGAAAGAGGAATTGTCCATTGATGCATCTCTAAATGTGTTCCGTAAGGTGGTACATGGACAAAAAATCCAAAATATAGGAAGACTTTGTTCAAAAAGAGTTGCAAACTAGCAAAAAGGCTGAAGAGCACTTCGAATCCAGTAATTGTGAGTAGTCTCCGAAAAAAAGTTGGACGTAGTTCAGGGTAAGATTAATGCCTCCATGGAATATGACCAGTTACAAACTGAGAGTAAGGTGGTTCAGGAGGTCAGGTCGAATCCGAAGGCTATTTTCTCTTATGCGAACTCTAAGAGAAAAAATGAAACACTCCGTTGGGCCTTTTGAGGTTGATGGGGAAGCTATTATTAATGTAGAGACTATGGCTAACATGCTTGGAGATCAGTTCTCTAGTGTGTTTTCAACCCCACTGAGTTCAGGAGCAAAACAGCTCATTGCTCTGAAGATTAGTCTGTTGAGACTGACAAGGTCAGCCAAGTTGAGCGTTTAGATGATCTTGTAGTCACAGATCAAGATGCTTTAGAGGCCATCAGAGACTTGTGGCTTTCAAGTTCTCCTGGTCCTGATGGCGTGACATCTCAGTTTCTGATGAGATGCTCACAGGTTCTTGCTCCTGTTTTCTCGTACTTGATGCGTTGCATCTTGGATCAGGGCAAGTTTCCATCTTCACTAAAGTTAGCTCATGTTGTTCCAATTTTTAAAGGGGGAAATAAGTCGCTCCCCAGTAACTATAGGCCTATTTCTCTCACTTCGAATATTGCGAAGGTGTTTGAGAAGGTCATGAAGTCCAAACTTGTTGAATTTCTTAAGGTCAATGAAGTCCTTCCTCCTAGCCAGCATGGGTTCCGAGCACATTTTAGCACGGCTACCCAACTGATTTAGCATTTAGAGGAGGTCATTGAGGGACTGGAAAGGCATGAGTCAGTTGATGTTGTCTATCTTGATTTTGCCAAGGCCTTTGATAAAGTAGATCATGGCCTTTTGTTGAATAGACTTCATGATATTGGGATCCAAGGCAAGGTTCTCAATTGGATAAGAAACTTCATTCAGGATAGGAAGCAATTGGTTAAGGTCGAGGGAACCCCTAGTAGCAAACGTGATGTCGAGTCGGGTGTTCCCCACGCTAGTTAAAACAATGAAGTCCACTTTTCTTCTTTCTCGAGCTCCTTCATTGTTTAATTTGCTTCCCTCTAATATTTGTAGGGCTTATGTAGGCGTTGTTGATCCGGTTGCATCTTTCAAGTCAGACTTGGACAAATTTTTAGATGGCATGCCAGATCAACCCTACAATCAAAGACTACCTCCGTCTGCCATCTAAAATTCGTTGGTAGACCAAGTATCATATAAAGATTGAAAGGTAATTACAATCCTGTAGCGGTAAGAAAAGCCCGCGAAAAAAAAAATATTTCTTTATTCTGTTCATCTCCTTAATCTCATTCCGTTGGGCTTTAGTCAAAATTTTCTTTCGAAGCGAGCTTGTCAAGCAATTGGTTGGCAGGAAATATTCCTTGAGGCACACACAGGTTTTGACAGGGAAGCTTGATAAACTTGAGAATGTCTAAAACTGTTTTTCCGCCATGTGCTTTTTGTGCTATTGATGCAAACCTTCAACAACCATTAGTTGAGACCAAGAAAAAGATCCAAGCTTCAGATGTGAAATACTTAAAACATATCTACCCCAGAAAAAGCAATGTTTTTAATACAAAGTAAGGAGCTTTAAAGTGGCCAAATATTTGGAAAATGCTTTAGGTATTGAACAGAAAGCTATCGAAAATTAGCATTTTTGAAGCGATATTGAAAACACTTTCAAATAACAGCGAAAAAAATGATATCGAAGTCAACAAAGCACTTGCCTCAGGGTTAATTTTGCAGAAAAAAATACATTTTACAATATGTCCTATTAATGATACTTTAACCGTAATGAACATACCTTATATGCTATAAAACAAATGCATTTATTGTGACTTTTGAAATATATCCCTCCCCCATTAGATTGGAATAGTTTTGGTCATGAAGTTTCTTACTTTGGAAATATATTATTTTCCGATTATGCATATTCATTTAGTTTTGCAAATATCTTGCCAAATAAACAGCCAAAAATGGGAATAATGAAGTGCAGGGCAAATAAGTATAGCTGGTAGATTAAACACTTTTATGTTGTACAAATAATTAAGATGTCAAATTTCAATATCAATGGTTATCAGTGTAACATGTTGACAAGGAAAACTAACTTTTAGAAATGTTTTCAGCGAAGTATTTTCTTGACGGGGCAAAACAACCCTGAAATATTGGGCATCTAAATCTTGGAAAAGTAACTGTGCATAACGAGTAATGGTTGCGTAACGAAGTTCTGATTTTGGCCAAAGTAGTCGTAACTGCAATCTGTTCCTTTTATTGAATAACGACCAAAGCCCTGTTAGTTTCACATCATTGCTTAATTTGGTGCTTGAAATTTCCAGGAATAAGAGGTTGCGCGAAAAAGTGTTGTTGGGAATTGACAGTCGGGGACAGTCCGGGAAATTTGACCCAAACTGACCATGAAAATGATCAAGAACGTTTTGCCTTGTGTTTGGTTCAAGTGTCGCAAAAGCAAGGAAGCTCTTGCATCAATAACACCTCCAAGCAGAGTAATCGGGGATCATTAATTGATGATTTACCTTGGAGACAGCTAGATAAATTCCAAAACACTCTGGAATTACACGAAGATGTGAAAAGGGGGCTATCCTGACCCAGACAAACATACTTTATAGTTCGTAAAGCTGCGCCAGTGCAACAGCTTTGTTTAAATACTCGAACCTTCAGCACCCAAGGATTCTTGGTTGATTTTAACTATGCGGACAAAAAGTAAATTAAAGGCAGCGTTTATTCCGAACTTACCTATCCAATTGCATTGTTGCTTGCTAACCTAGAAATGCATACTGCATTAGCAGGCGTCCAGTGGAAGCTTTATAATTTGTTTGATTACAGCAATTTTTTTTAGTGGAGCCAATTTTCACGGCAAATAACTTTAGCGACGAGGTTGGAATTGTGAGGAAACAAGGTTACTGTTGGCAAAGTTCGAGTTCCAGTCACATCTACCCTTGATTTGAGGCCTGAACTAATGACACTCGTGTTCTTACAGAATCTTTAGCATGAACCACCTTGTAGTCACGAACGAATTTAACGTGGTTTAGAGAGGGCATGGAAAAGGTTTGGTTGAAGAGAATGGCCAGAACGCCGTTCCCTGAATCTCAACCCCAACATTTTGCCCGACTTCATAGTGCCTTGGAATGGATTTCAATCAATTGAATCGTAAGGTTTCATTCCAATTTTCTGTCATGAAGGCATCTATTATGAGGTCCAATTGTTTTTTTTTAGAATCTGATCAATAGATGCAGTCGAAATAAGGGCACATATTGGCAAAAATGGAGAGGTGCAAATTTTGAATTTACCTAAACATTGACGCGTTGATAGTTATTTCATTTTATCATAGCTCTAAAGTTCATTGAAACATGTCGATGATCTAATGGCAGTAGTTGGTCATAAAGCGAGGTCAAAATTGACCCAACACGTTATAATGTGCATATATTTAATTAATTGGGGCTCTAGGGAACTTTAGTGTATCGTAAAAGACCGCAATGACGGAATGATGCCAATCAATAGCTATCAAAAAAATACTTTGATGTATTTCGGTAGTGGAGGAGAGGTTTTGACCAATAACCAAAGTTGAATGAATGTTGCAAGAGAAACTGGGAAACGGATGAGTTGATGACATGTTGGACAATGAATTATAGGAAACATTGTTAGAGCAGGTACGAAACCTTTTATTTGAAATCACTCCATATGGCCAATTAGAATCGACAAAGGTATTATATTTACTCTCAGTTGGATTCTTGGGGACCACTGGCTATTGCATATCACATACAATGATAGTATAAAGATACTGTATATTTTTTCATCATTTTGCACCCGGTTAATTCACCTATATTTCGAGTCTAACTCTAAGAATCACCCTGAAGTTGCCTTTACTTTTCTCAAAATCAGAGATGGTCCAGTTACGGTACAAAATTTTATCATATCAATATCCTCAAAAATTGAATTGATTAAAACTCAACTACAATGTTCAGAAAAATATTTACTCACGATCCCGTTTCCAACTCGTTCAATAAGAAGTTATTTTTCGGTAGTAATTTCTCCATAGAAAAAGCTACATCATTTGGCCAGATCTACCAATTGATAGAAATGATACGCTAATTTCTACGACAAATCTTATGCAGTCCATTATGTCTCGGAGATTGATGTTCATTCCTAGTTGTGGTTATCAAGCCTTTTAAACCGAATGATTTTGATGAATGAACTTTATCAAAATTGATTAAATTGATCGCAAGTTTGGAAAGGAATTTGCAATAAAAATGGATCAACTCCATAGCCAAAACTGAAGTTAATTACTTTAACTGCAAAATTACAGCGTCAATCCACATAAGGTATTGGAAATCAAGTTTAGTTAGTCGAGGGATTTTTTATCTACTGGTAGTCGGGGTCTCAGGATTAATGTCCCCTGATTTGTTTTGAACGAGGGTTGTTTGTTCGCGTAATGTTACGGAATAATGTCCTTCGATGAAAGAAGTGTGCAAGAATCACTTGTAAGTACTTATTGCATGAATGTTAAACCAACACTCTGAACGTTTAACCCACAAGCCAATAAAAAGCGATCGTTCAAGTATTTTTT